>NW_023270210.1:764473-851713 GCF_011800145.1 Mirounga leonina
TGTTTTTTTGGGGCGCCTGGGTGGCTCAGTCGTTAAGCGTCTGCCTTCGGCTCAGGTCATGATCCCAGGGGCCTGGGATCGAGCCCCACATCGGGCTCCCTGCTCCGCGGGAAGCCTGCTTCTCCCTCTCCCACTCCCCCTGCTTGTGTTCCCTCTCTCGCTATGTCTCTCTCTGTCAAATAAATAAAAAAAATCTTAAAAAAAAAAAAAAGAGAATGAAGAGACAAGCTACAGAGTGGGAGGAAATATTTGCCAATCACGTATCTGGCAAAGGATTGATGTGATATATATAAAAAATATATTCACAATAACCAAGATATTTTTATATGTTTTATATATGTATTATACATGTGTATTATATATGTATGTATTATATATAAAACATTTTATTTTATAAAACATGCTCTCAAATTGCAACAATAAGGAAAAAAATCCATTTTTTAATGGGCAAAATATTTGAGTAGATAATTCACCAAAGAAGATATACAAGTGCCAAATAAATACATGAAAAGATGTCCAATATCATTGGCCATTATGGAAATGCATATTAAAACCACAATGAAATACTGCTACATATCTATTAGAATACGTAATGTAATAATTTAAAAATTGTTAAGAATACTGTCAAGAATGCAGACCGACAGGAAGTCTCATACATCATTGCTGGGGATTCAGTATAGCCACTCTGGAAAACAGTTTGGCAGTTTAATATTGTGATTTAAATAAAATATATATTTGGTTTTCATCTCCTTCCTGATAGAGCTTCTAAAACCCTTGAGATTTTTCTATAATGAGAGCAATAAAGATGTCTTTTGTTTTGTTAATGAGGTGATTTTTGGACCATATACCTAAGGATGGGGGCTGATTGCCAGTAGGGTCAAGCAAGTGATTAGAGGGCTGGAATTTTCAGTCTCACCCACTCTAAACCCCCACTCCACCAGGAGGAGAGAGAGGGACTGAGTATTGAGGTCAGTTGCCAGTGGCTAATGATTTAATCAATTATGCCTATGTAATGAAGCTTCCGTAAAAAAAAAAAAAAAACGAACAAAAGGACGGGGTTCAAAGAGCTTCCAGGATGGTGAACACAATGATATTTGAGGAGAGTGGCATACCTGGAGAGGGCATGGGAGCTCTGCATCTTCCCCGTAACTTGCCCTACACATCTCTTCCATCTGGCTGTTGCTTAGTTATATCTTTTTTGAATGAACTGGTGATCTACTAAGTAACATGTTTCTCTGAGTTCTGTGAGCTGCTCTAGCAAATTAATGGAACCCAAGAAGGGAGTTTTTGGAACCTCTGATCTGTAGAGGTTGGTCAGAAGCACAGGGAAGTCTGGTAGAACTGAGCCCTTAACCTGTGGGAATCTACACCATCTCCAGGGAAATAGTTTCAGAATTAAGTTAAAATATAGGACACCCAGCTGATGTCACAGAATTGCTTGGTGGTAGGGAAAAACCCATGTACACTGGAATTGGTGTCACAATTATAGGCAATTTCTTATAAAGGTAAATATATATTTAATTTCCATTCCTGAGTATTTACCCCAGACAAATGAAAACTTAATATTCACATAAAAATCTGTACGTACATTAATGTTCACAGCAGCTTTATTTGTAATAGCCAAGAACTGGAAACAACCTAAATGCCCTTCAACAAGTGAATGGTTAAACAAACTGTAGTACATCCATACCATGAAATACTCCTCATCAATATAACAAAATGAAGTACTGATAGATGCAACAAAATGGATGAATCTCAAAGGCATTATACTGAGTAAAGAAGCCAATCTCAAAAGGTTCTATATTGTATGGTTCCATTTATATGACAATCTCAAAAATACAAATATATTGCAATGGGGAACAGATCAGTGGTTGCCAAGTGTATGACCATATGTGTGACTGTCTCTCTCACTATGACTATATATGTGTCTATAAAGGGATAGAAAGAGGGAGTTTTTTGGGATGTTGGAACTGTTCTGTGTCCTGATGGTTAGTGGCTTCATGAATCTATACCTGTGTTAAGGCCCATGACTTATACACCAAAAGTAAAAGTCAGTTTCACTACTTGGTAATTTTAAAAATAAAATAAAAAGAATTCAAATGTTTTCAGATAGCTTTACCTATATTTTAAATTTGTATAGGTGAGTTACTTTCTTCGTCCAATCGAAGATTTACTTTCAAGTGTCAAGGGTACAAGAAAAAAGGAGAATGTCATAAACAAAAATCTTCCTGCTTAAAGTAAGCCTGCAAAGAAAATTTCCCAATGAAGAAATACAATGATAAGAAAGACAACCAACAAATTCAATAATTAAAGCATGAAGCAAGTTCATTTGTAACATGAACAACTTGAAATATTGGTATACATGGTATTCACTTAAAGTGTGATTGTAGGGGTTTAATATCGATCATTGTTATTTTGGTCATAATACTTTGCAAAAGTAAAAAAAGTTAAAAGCATAATAGAAATTATTTATATTTGCCTATATGCACACTTACCATGAACAGCATTTACAGTTTTTGCAATTTTCCTCTTTTAAGTTTGTTCTGAATACATGTATATATACGTATATGAAATATGATTATATGGGCTTATATTTTGCATGTTTCTTTAATTTCATTTTCTGAGTAATTCATTTTTCTTGTATTTTACATAAATACTGGTCTGCAACAAATTTGAAATGAAAAAAGTCATTTACCCCAAATAGTATTAGAAGACCTGGTATAGGACACCTGACACCAAAGAAGCAATACTATGGTAAAGTTAACAGGAGACCAAGAGACAAAGCAGTAGATGAAGTGATGTCTCCTCCTAGTGTTGATTTCCTATGACAGGATTCTCAATAGAAGATAAATGTTCTCACTTCTTTTTCAGGGAGTCTGGCCAAAGAAAGAACACAGACCTTGCATGAATTTGTACTACTTTTTGCTGTATTTGATGAAGGTTAGTGAGCTGTAATCTGAATTTGGGGCTTCTAAAAAAATAGAATATATTAATTTAATCTGGTATTTGAGAATGAGGGCTGCTATTGTCCAGAGGAAGTGATTATAGAAAGATCATAAACTGTTCAGGAATGAAGGAAGTGGGGATGGAACTGAATTTCCAGAAAAAATAGAGCCTGAGTTCCATTGGGAGCTATCAGGTAAGAAGATAGAGGAGCTGGGTAACAGGCTGGGTTCATCCCCCTCATTAAATCCATTAACAAAGACTTTTAGCTCTAATTTTTAAATACTTCCTTTTATCTTTTTTCATTATTATTATGTTATGTTAATCACCATACATTACATCATTAGTTTTTAATGTAGTGTTCCATGATTCATTGTTTGTGTATAACACCCAGTGCTCCATGCAGAACGTGCCCTCTTTAATACCCAACACCGGGCTAACCCCTCCCCCCCCCCCCCCCCCCCTCCCCCCCCTTTCCACAATTTTCTTTTTTTTTTAATTTAAATTTTAAAAAGATTTTTGGTTGAAGTATAGTTGACATCTGTTAGTTTCAGGTGTAGAGAATAATGATCCGATTATATATATTATGAAATGCTCACCATGATAAGTGTATTGCAGTAGTATTGAATTGCAGTAGTATTGACCATATTCCCTAGGCTGTACTTTCATCCCTGTGATTTACTTGTTTTATAACTGGAAGTTTGTACTTCATTAACCCCTTCACCTACTTGCCCATCTCCCAACCCCCACCACCCCTCGTCAACCACCAGTTTGTTCTCTGTGTTTGTGGGTCTGTTTCTGCTTTGTCTGTTTTGTTTTTTAGATTCTACGTAAAAGTGAAGCCATACAGTATTTCTCTTTCTCTGACTTATTTCACTTAGCATAAGTGAAATACTCTCTAGGTCCATTTATGTTGCTGCAAATGGGAAGATCTCATTCTTTTATGTATATATACACACACATACCACCTGTTCTTTATCCATTCATCTATGGATGGACACTTTGGCTGCTTCCATATCTTGGCTATTGTAAATAATGCTGCAGTAAACATAGGGATACATATATCCCATCGAATTAGTGGTTTTGTATTTTGGGGGTAAATACCCAGAAGTGGAATTACTGGATCATAGAGTAGTTCTATTTTTCATGTTTTGAGGACCCTCCATACTTTTGCACTGGGTGGGAATGCAAACTGGTGCAGCCACTCTGGAAAACAGTATGCAGGTTCCTCAAAAAATAAAAATAGAGGGGCGCCTGGGTGGCTCAGTCGTTAAGTGTCTGCACAAGGCTTCCTTTTTCTCCTCATCCTTGCCAACACCTGTTATCTCTTGTCTTTTTGATACTAGCCATTTTTGAGTAATGTGAGGTGGTATCTCATTGCAGTTTTGATTTGTATTTCCCTGATGATTAGTAATTTGGTTGAGCATCTTTTCATGTGTCTTTTTAAGACAAATTTTTTAAAAAAATGAATATTTAAGGGGTACAATATGATGATTTGATATATGAAAGATAATAAAATGATTACTATAGTCAAGCTAATCAATATATGTCTCCTCACATAGTTACCATTTTTTGTGTGTGATGAGTGCACCTATAACCTACTCCTTTAGCATATTTTCAATGTTCAATACAGTATTATTAACTGTAGTTATCACACCTGTATAGTAGATCCCTGGAACTTACTCATCTTAAAACTGAAAGTTTGGGAGCACCTGAGTGGTGCAGTTGAGTGTCCAACTCTTGGCTTCGTCTCAGGTCATGATCTCAGGATTATGAGATTGAGCCTCTGTGTCAGACTCTGTGCTCAGCACGAAGTCTGCTTGAGGATTCTTTCTCTCCTCCTCTCTCTCTTCCCCTCCCCCTCTCTAAAAAAATAAATAAATCTAAAAAAGTACTGAAAGTTTGTACTCTTTAGACAATAATTCCCCATTTCCCCCACCCCTCTGCTCCTGGCAACCAGCATTCTGCTCTGTGCTTCTGTGTGGTAAGTTACTTAAAACTCTTTGTGTCTCAGTTTCCTCAAATTGAAAATTGAAATAATAATACTTTCTTCATAGGATAGTTGTGGGGATTAAGTAAGTGATTTAAATTAAGTAAATTAAGTAAATTAGAACATTATGTGGTGCAGAGCTTCTGCCACCTCCTCCTCCTAATATAAGCAACAGCATGATCATCTTCTCCCATCTTATCCTCCCACACTGCCTCTTCTGAATTGAGGACCTCATCATCCTTCTCCTGACTAGTCTCCCTGTCTTTTCGTGTCCCCACTGTACAGTTTGTATCACACTGAAACATACCATGCTCTTTCTTGCATCCAGATCCTTGTTTATGCTGTTACCTCTGCCTAGAAAGCCTGTCTGCACCTTCACACCAAGTTAAGTTTTTCCTTCTCCTTCCAGTCTGCATTTTACATTTATACATTTCCACAGCACCTGGAGTTTCCTCCTTATCACATTAAATCATCATTGCCTGCTTCTTTGATTTTATATCCCTTTCCCTTCAAGTCAAGTGAAGTCCCTTCTCCTCTCTGCATCTGTATTAGCCTGTTCTAATCTGTTACATTACTCTCCACTCTGTTATAATTGTCAATTTCTCTATTCAAGCTAAATTGTAAGCACCTTGAAGGCAGAGACTGTGTCTTCTCTGTCCTCAGTGCCTAGCACTCAGTAGTGCTTGGTAAATGTTTGGATGAATGAACGAATCAGTAGATGAACAGATAAAGGAACTTAATTTCAGGGAGGTGGGTGGAAAGCTTTCAGGTTCTTGAGTTTTCATTACTACAATCTGAATGAAGCAATTAGGATGAGGACAGGGACTGAGCCCTTTTCTAAGATGATTTTCATCTGCTCCCTTTTAAATGAGTCAATGAATAGAATGAAGTCCTCATGGCACAGACTAACCGATATTCTCCCTTCTAGTTACCATTTGCCATCATCCCTTCCCATCTACTGTCATGGACAAATATAGGGAGAGATAATCAATTTGAGCAAGAAATGTCTGCCTTTTGGTAATTGTCTTCTGCCTTTTCTCTTACTGACTTTGAGGGCAAGTCATCCATGCCTACTGTACTGACAAAAGTGCTTAAGGTGTGAGCACTCTTTGACCCATGGGAGGGAGGGAAGGAGAGAGGGAGAGTGATTCATGAGACAGACACTTAGCTGGCCCTATATTTGCCTCCTCTCTCATCAGGGAAAAGTTGGCACTCAGAAACAAACGAGTCTTTGACACAGGCTTTGGATCCTGCATCTGCTCAGGCCCAGCATGAAATGCACACAGTCAATGGCTATATAAACAGGTCTCTGCCAGGTATGTACACACCTGCTCAAGAATCCTCAGGGTCAGGGCGTCTGGGTGGCGCAGCCGCTTAGGCGTCTGACTCTTGGTTTCAGCTCAGGTCATGATCTCAGAGTCAGGAGATGGAGCCCTGCTTTGTGTGCCACCCTCAACGGGGAGTCTGCTTGAGAACCTTTCCCTCCCCGCCTGCCCCTTCCTCTGTGCATGCTCATGCACTCTCTCAAATAAATAAATAAATAAAAATCTTTAAAAAAAAAAAAAAAAGAAGAATCCTCAGGGTCTTCTGCATTCACCACCAGAGCTCTCTTCTCTGGTTCTCCTCAGACAGCTCTGTATCCCCAGAGGAAAGCCCACTAATTCTGGCCTCTGGTGGGGGCTTAAACTGAAGTGGCTGATTCTTCTTCCAGTAACCTAAAAATGAAGCCCCGCCCATGAACACAGAGCTCACAGATTTCTCTTTCCTTTTGCTTAAATATAGGTGAACAGCCAAGGATGAACAAATATTTAAGGGAAACCTGAAACATGAAAGGGATATGCAAAGATAAACAAAAAAATAATAATCCCAGAAGAAAAAGAGATAATACTTAGAAGAAAACTTGTCAAAAGGTCTACTTAGTATTTTCATAAAGATTCAAGAAGATACTGCATCAATAAAGTAATAATATGATTCTATGAAAAGAAACAAACCAAGAGTATGCTAACAAAAGTTAGGAATATGACTGTGAAAGTACAAATTCAATAGAAGGTAGTTAGAATAGAGAAAATCTCCCAGAAAGTAAAACAAAAAGAGATTTGGAATACATTTTAAAACAGATTTTAAAAATCAAAGAAATGATAGAAGAAAGTGTTAAGGATGAAAATATTTGAGTTTTCATACTCAAATTTCCCAGCAGGATAAATAAAAAAAGATCCCCACACAAAATTATGATTGTGGAATTTCAGAGAACAAAGAGAAGATGTTAAAGCTTCCCCTGGGAAAAACAGGTCCCATACAAAGGCATGAGAATTAAATTGGCAATACCATTCAGGGCTTTCTAGGCCTTACTAGAGAGTTTGGATTTGAGACAGACAAGAGATAATGGTAGCTAGCTTGAATTAAGATGTGGGGGTAGTAATGATGGTGAAAAAATATGTATATTTGAAAGCTTCAGGAGGCAAAATATGAGACAGCTGTGCCCTAGTAGTTAACAGTGTAAGATCTAAACATACAGCTGCTTGGGTTCCAATTTGAACTGGGCATCGGGATCCTCTCCTGATAACAATAGTTTCTACATTCATCTGATTACTGGAGTTGAATGAGTTAAAACTTGTAAAATAGTTTGGACAGTGCTTGATATAAAACAAGTGCTCAGTAAATATTAGTATTATTAATTGTATTGTCATAATTAATATCAGACTGGATTTAGGAAGTGAGAGTGGTGAGAAGAATAACTCTCACTTGCATAATTTTGATATTATTCAAAGATAAAATATTTATTAACAAGAGAATAAGCCTAGGGCTGAGTCCTAGGTGATCCGCCATTTAATGAAGGGTCAGGAAAGGAGGCAGAAGAGGGAGCTATCTAAACAACAGGGGAACAAACCCCAGAGAGGTGTTGGCACAGAGGACAAGGGAGGAAGAGAATCTCAAGAAGGAATGAGTGGTCACCAGGTGCAGATTATTGAAAAGTGTCCATTGGATTTAGCAGTATGACACTCATTGCTGACCTTGGCAAGAGCTAGCTATTGGTTTGGCAGTACCCCAGCATCCTCGGAAAGTTTGGTTCCAAGTTAGTAATAAAATTTGAAGGTCAGTTTGTCTATCCTATTCTAGAAAGTGTTTTCCATTTCAAATTCTCTACTTCTTGACCATAACTGTCTTATTTTCCCATGTTACAGGTCTGACTGGATGTCACAAGAGATCAATCTATTGGCATGTGATTGGAATGGGCACCACCCCTGAAGTGCACTCAATTTTTCTAGAAGGTCACACATTTCTTGTGAGGAACCATCGCCAGGCCTCCTTGGAGATCTCACCAATAACTTTCCTTACTGCTCAGACATTCCTGATGGACCTTGGCCAGTTTCTACTGTTTTGTCATATCCCTTCCCACCAACATGGTAATATCTGTTGATCTTAAAAACGAGTATTATAAATATTCAGCTCTTCTTTTACTGTCCACTGTCCATTATAAGATTTTACCTTGGATGTAAGAGGGCTTGAGTGTTAGTAGTACTGGTGAATTTTTAGTTTAAATGACTATAATAGCGGAGGGGAGACATTTTAGGGACGAATGAGGTGATGAAAGTGGGGAGGACAGTGTATCATTGGTTTCCTGGCCAGATCCAATTAACTAGGCTTCAGTGCTATGCAGAGAGGGATTGTAGATCATACCTAAAGAGATGGGGTTTTTTTTTTAAGATTTTATTTGCTTATTTGACAGAGAGAGACACAGCGAGAGAGGGAACACAAGCGGGGGGAGTGGGAGAGGGAGAAGCAGGCTCCCTGCTGAGCAGAGAGCCCGATGTGGGGCTCGATCCCAGGACCCTGAGACCATGACCTGAGCTGAAGGCAGATGCTTAACCAACTGAGCCACCCAGGCACCCCTGAAGAGATGTTTTTGAGAAATTTAAGGAAATAAAAAAAGCCCAGCATTGTCTAGGTTGTAACCATAAGGGCTGCGGGCTAGCAGTAGTGATGCCCAGAGGATATTGCAGTACTCACTATGAAACACCAGACTACTGGTGTACATAGAGGCACTCCATCAATACCTGGAAGGAGATGAGAGACATGGGAAATACAGAGCCTGTCGGGGATAGCAGACACTGGGAGAAGCAATGTGGGAGTGGAAGTTGGTGAGCATATGTGAAACACCACGTGAGGTTTTCAAAGACTTCTTAATGAGGACTTTGCAAAGGGTTAAAGGTCCTGTCTAAGCAAGTTGGGACAGTAATACGGTTTCAAATTATCATTAATGTGACCTCATTTGTAGCCACAGACTGAAAATTCATATAACATGATCATCCCACCCCCATTTTCCTTCTTGTATATTTACTCTGCTAACTCTTTTTTTTTTTTTAAAGACTCTATTTATTTATTTGACAGAGAGAGACAGTGAGAGAGGGAACACAAGCAGGGGGTAGTGGGAGAGGGAGAAGCAGGCTCCCCACTGAACAGAGAGCCCGATGCGGGGCTCCATCCCAGGACCCTGGGACCATGACCTGAGCCGAAGGCAGACGCTTAACGACTGAGCCACCCAGGCGCCCCAACTCTGCTAACTCTTTTTTTTTTTTTTTTAAGATTTTATTTATTTATTTGAGACAGAGAGAATGAGAGAGAGAGAGCACATGAGAGGGGGGAGGGTCAGAGGGAGAAGCAGGCTCCCTGCCGAACAGAGAGTCCGATGCAGGACTTGATCCCAGGACTCCAGGATCATGACCCGAGCCGAAAGCAGTCGCTTAACCAACTGAGCCACCCAGGCGCCCAACTCTGCTAACTCTTAATGTTGGATCAATCTAACATTCCTCTTTGTCTTCTCCTCTGTTGTGGCCCATGAGGGTTATTGGAGAAAAACATTGAGGAGGCCTAATCTTTCGTGTCTAACAGCACTTGTTTGTTCTAGCACTATTGTATTACCCCTCTCTTCAGATTACTTGCTTGCCTTGGAGAAGAGATTTGATCTTGCCATGCATCCACCATTTTCTCATGTTCTGTGAGTGACCTTGTTTGTAGTGCTCTGTAGTGATGAAGAATAAGGACCTCTTTTCCTCATCTGTTACATAATTTTATGGGACTTTTGACAAGATGTTAGGGGACAAAGGAAGTTGATCCTATAGGCACAGAGGAATAGGTCATTTACTTGTATGCAAGTTGGTTGTTATCTAGTTTGAGGAATTTACTTTATGTTTTGTTTTATTATTTTGACTTTTTCCCACTGATTTTAATTGTCATTTTTTCAGAAAAATGCTTTGTCTTGTTGGACCGCAGACAAATCCTTTCATTTTTAGATCTAGAAGGAATTATGTTTAAAGCCGCATGAACCCCAGACTACTTGTTTGCTGCTCCTGAAATCTACCATATTCCCCATCCTCTAGTAAATAGGTCAGCCTTCTTAGTATTGATTTTCAAAACAGCCCTATAGCATAGATTGGGTGGGAATTATTACTATCCACATATTATAAAGCTAAAGATGAGATTGAAATTGTTGAATAGACTTGCTGTAGGGCTTATAACTAGTCACAGGCAGACATGCTCTTAAAATATATAGCATATATTTCCTTAACTCTAAGTTGTACCTTTTCATGTTTTTATGAACTTGAAATGTCTTAAAATTTATATCTACACTGACATTTTTCCTAGTAAACTTATTAAATCAATGGTTTGTATCATAATTCAATGGAGTACTGGTAACTGGCAGAATGGGGAGTTGGTTTGACCTAGGCATCCAAATGTTGAAAATATACAGTTTCTCAAGTCTACTTGTTTATAATTAGAGAATTGGAGAGTGATATGTTCAGAGCCAATTCCAGAAGGAAAATATTCATACATATTATAAGAGCAAATGAGTGAGTCTTGAAAGAAAGATAAAACATATACTGGAGGAGAGTCAGGCAGAAAGGAAATGGTGAGTGCAAAGATCATAGGAAGAAACCAGCAAGTACCAGCTACGGGGGAGGTAATCCCTGTAGGAGAGTGACAAGATAAGGGTATAAGACTTGCCTCTCTTAAGAGAGGGTCTTGAAGGCCTAATGAGAGACAAAGAAGTTGTAGAAGTTAAGGCAAGTCTTATAGGAATCTGACATTGTTTGGTTTGTCTGACCTCAGGTGGTATGGAAGCTTATGTCAAAGTAGATAGCTGCCCAGAGGAACCCCAACTACGGATGAAAAATAATGAAGAAGAGGAAGATTATGGTGATCTTTATGACTCTGACATGGACGTGGTTAGCTTTGATGATGACAACTCCTCTCCCTTTATCCAAATCCGCTCAGTTGCCAAGAAGCATCCTAAAACTTGGGTCCACTATATTGCTGCTGAAGAGGAGGACTGGGACTATGCTCCCTCAGGCCCCACCCCCAATGATAGGTAAGCAAGCACCTTTTAACTCTAGATATGAACTCTTCCTCATTTTTAAAAGGTTATTGCCAATTATTCAAAACAACAAATCTTCAAGCCATGTTTATTGTATTTACTTGTATTTTTCTCACGCCTTTTCATCGATTAAATCATTTCAGCTGTTTTAGAGCTGGATTTTAGCCACCTGTCCTCTACCTAGAATTCTCCATCCCAACATCTCATCTATTTGTGTCTCATGCAGAAGTTATAAAAATCTGTATTTGAACAATGGTCCTCAGCGGATTGGTAGGAGGTACAAAAAAGTCCGATTTATGGCATACACAGATGAAACATTTAAGACTCGTGAAGCTATTCAGTATGAATCAGGAATCCTGGGACCTTTACTTTATGGAGAAGTTGGAGACACACTGTTGGTAAGTTGAGGAAGAGGAATAAGGTTGGGTAATTATGAAGACAAAGTCTGGAGCATTTTGAGTTTCTAAAAGCTTCATAATTCAGTTTTGTGTTCCAATGGTTATGATCTTCTAAAAATTATGTTATACAAATAAATATAGATTATAAATTTGTTTTAAAAATATGAGTATATAGAATACAAATTTAATGCCACCCATTAAACCTGTCACCCCTTTGAAACACTTATTACATGGTCTTTGATACATATCCTTATATAATTTTTTTCCACTAATTATATAGTACAGGAATCATCAGACTGTGGCCCGTGAGCCTAATTTGACTCATAGTGTGTTTTTGGACAGCCTGTGACCTTTCAGCCTGTGAAGGATTTTACCTTTTAATTTTTTTTTAAGATTTTATTTATTTATTTGAGAGAGTGAGCGAATGAGAGAGAGCACGAGCGGTGGGGAGGAACAGAGGGGCAAGGAGAAGCATTCTCCCCACTGAGCAGGAAGCCCAACGCAGGGCTCAATCCTGACATGGATCCCATGGATCCCAGGACTCCGGGATCACGATCTGAGCCAAAGGCAGACTCTTAACCCACTGAGTCGCCCAGGCGCCCCAGATTTTACCTTTTTAAAGTGTTGTAAAGAAAAGAATAATAATAATAATACGACAAACATGTGACAGAGACTAGATATGGCTCACAAAGTCTAGAGCATTTACTGTCTGGCCCTTTCCAGAAAATGTTTGCTGTCCCTTGATATAGGGTATTAAGAAGGCTTATGCTGCAAAGAATAGGGTACTGAATAAGCCGTGGTTTAAAAAAATAGGGATTTATTTTTTCACCATCAATTTAGAGATGGATGGTTGTTTATATCAACTCAGCTGCTCCAAAATGTTTTGAAGGATGCTGATCATTATATATGGAGTGTTGAGCAGAACACCATGAACCTGTTACCAGTGCCAGAGGAGGACTCCAACTATATTACATGCCAACCACTGGGAATAGAAATCCAAACACTTCTGCCCACAGCATCTTGGTAGCAGAGTCACCCAGGAAAACACAAGGCAATCAAGCCCTGGATGACACAGTGCTTCTACTTACATAGAGAAGAGACAGAGCAAGGTCAGCTCCAATAGTATACATGGGTCCCCTATGGCTAGCAGATATCCCTCAGCAGCCAGCACAGGGCAGTTGGCCTCTGTGTACCCCCCTTGTGCTGAGACAGAAGGATCCCAACTCCTCCCCCAAGGAGTCTGAAATACTGAAAGCTGAGGGCATGCATGGGGTCACTGATGCACATGCTTAAGCAGAACAAAGGACCACCCACTGAGACTGAAACAAGGAAAGATACTCCCATGCAAGGTGATAAGCCTGCCATAGGCTGTGTGGGCTCTTTAGCTCCTGGTAAGGTGGTGTACCAGGCTTAAGACCCATTCTTACATAGCCAAGTAGGGATCCAAAGACTGTGCACACAAGACTACCTTTCCTGATGTGGAGTTTTGTTAGATAATGCCAAAGTCCTTCAGCAATTCTGCCACAATTTAGACCCTCACCAAGAGTGTCTGAGTATGCTTTCCCCACATCATTTATATATATTTTCCCCACCATATATATAATAATATATATTATAAGCCTTCAGAAAAATTTTCCAATTTGATAAGCTAAGTATTTATATACTGTCTTCATTTGCATTTCCGCAATTAGTAGTGAAATTGCTGTTTCATGTTTGTTGACTATTTACATGACACCCTCAGCAAGTTGCCTGAAATTTTGTCCAGTTTTCTATTAGGTTGGTTGTCTCTTGCTTATATATTTGTAAAAGGCTTTATGCAGTGTGGATATTGGCACATTGTTATTTTTCAAATATTTTTTCAATCTGTCACTTGTACTTTTGTCCTACAAAGATTTTTAGTCTTTATACAGTCAAGATCTTTTTTTTTTAAGATTTTATTTATTTATTTGACAGAGAGAGAGCATGAGCAGGGGGGAGAAGCAAGGGGAAAGGGAGAAGCAGGCTCCCCGCTGAGCAAGGAGCCCAATGAGGGGGAGTGGCAGAGGGAGAAGCAGGCCTCCCGCCGACGGGAGCCCGATGTGGGGCTCGATCCCAGGACCCTGGGATCAAGACCTGAGCCGAAGGCAGATGCTCAGCCAACTGAGCCACCCAGGTACCCCTACAGTAAAGATCTTTTATCAATCTTTTTATTTATATTTTTCTGGATATTTTTGATTTATGATTTCTGCCTTGGAATGTCTTCATCACCTCCAGATTATAAAAATAATCTATTACATTTTATTCTTTATACTTTTATAGTTTTATTTTTATAATAAGGATTTTAATTGCTCTGGAAGTTACTTTTGGTTATAATGTATAGTGTCAAATAAGGATTTTCCCAAATGAGAGCTAACTGGGCCAACTGATCCTTTTTTCACTAAATTAAAAATGCCTCCTTTATTATATACCAAATTGCTAATATCTGTTTTCTTTAATTGATCTGTTACCACTCTGTTTTGATGACTGCAACCTTGTCCTGTGTTTTGATATTTGTAGAGCAAGTCTTCCCTGACTGTACTTTTTCAACATTTTAATTAGCTATCCTTGTATAATTTTTCTTCATAAATTTTATTTACCTATTTTTGAATTTTCCAGTAAAAATAATTCAAAAGTCAAAAAATGTATACAGTGAAAGGCAAATTTTTCTCCCTCCCAGACTTCTAATCCCATAGTCTGATAGGCAGTCATTACTGTCAGTTTTAATATCCTCTTCCAGAAATAGTATATAAATATATATGTTTATGTTTATATTTTAAACAAAAACAGGAGCACTATGTAAATTGTTCTGTACCTTGATTTTTTTAACTTAACGTATCTTCAATATCATTTCATATCAAGATATATAGATCTACCTCATTTTTTGATTTATATAAGTTATGTTCGAACATCTCCTTGAATCCTATTAAACTTTTCTATTAATCTAAGAATTTGAGGATTATTTTTGACTTTTTATATGAAAAATTTCAAACATACCTAGAGGTAGAATAGCAAAATAAAGTTCTTTGAACCCATCACTCAGATTCAGCAGTTTTTGACAAATGGCTAATCTCCTTTTATCTATAAACCACCTAGGCCTAACAGACATCTATAGAACAGTCCACCCACTTCCAGTAGAATACACATTCTTCTCAAGTGCACATGAAACATTCTCCAGGATAGACCATTATGCCATAGAACAAGTGTCAAAATTTTAAAGAAAACTATAGTCCAATATCCCTCATGAATATAGATACAAAAATCTTCCACAACACATTAGTATACCAAATCTAGCAACAATTTAAAAAAGAGCATATGCCATGATCAAGTGGGATTTATCCCAGGATAACACAAGGTTGGTTCAATATATGAATATTAAGGCAATACACCATATTAATCAAATAAAGAACAAAAAGCACATGATCATATAATAGGTGGAGAAAAACAGTTTGACAAAATCCGCTACCCATTTGTGATGAAAAAAAGTCTCAATGAACTAGCAACAGAAGGCAAGTTCCTTAATTTGATGAAGAACATCTAAGAAAATTTATTATATGGTGAAAGATTGTTTTCCCCCTAAGACTGGGGAAAAAATTAAGGGTCTACTCTTGTCACTTCTATTTAATATTGTATTGGAAACCAGTGCAGTAAGCCAAAAAAAAAACGAACAACAACCAAAAAACAAAAACAAGAATTAGAGACATTTGGATTGGAAGGAAGAAATAATACAGTCTTTATCTGCAGATGACATGATCTTATATGTAGAAAATAATTAATACATAATAAAAAAAATCATAGGAAATTGGGATTGCAAGGGACATCCTTATCCTAATAAAGATCTGCAGAAAACCTATAGTCACCATCACACTTGGTAGTGAAACTCAGAAATCCTTCTGTTAAAGATCAGGATGGGGCGCCTGGGTGGCTCAGTCGTTAAGCGTCTGCCTTCAGCTCAGGTCATGATCCCAGGGTCCTGGGATCGAGCCCCACATCGGGCTCCCGTTGGCGGGAGGCCTGCTTCTCCCTCTGCCACTCCCCCTGCTTGTGTTCCCTCTCTCGCTGTGTCTCTCTCTTCAAATAAATAAAATCTTTAAAAAAAAAAAAAGATCAGGATAAAACACATCTCTATGTGATATTTTACTAGAAACTGTAGCCAGTGTTCTTAGGAGAAAAAGTTTTCAGATTGGAAAGAAATAAACAAAACTTATTATTTGAAGATTAAGTAAATGTATGACACTTGGTGGGAGCCAGATTTCTTGTTGGAGAGGGTAATAATAAAATAAGGCTAGAATAAATCTTGGGATTCTGGATTCGAATTGGAGGCATCGGTATAATTCTTAATATAGTAAGAAAGTACCCAGTAAAAGAATAGGACAATGTCAAAGGAACACAGGAGTGTTCAGAGCTTCTAATGGCCAAGGTGGAAGAATTTGAGCAATAAAATAAAGTAGTCTTGGATTATACCCCAAAGTATAAAATAAACATCCATGAATCATTACTGATATAAATAAATGATTAAATAAGCAAATAAATGAGGAAGTAGAGACATAGCTCACATACAGAAGGGTTCTAAAAAAAATTATGTAGGTATGTAATTCTTTTGGGGTTAATTTTTGTAAAAGGTGTAAGGTCTATGTCTAGATCCCTTCTCTCTCTCTCTCTCTCCTTTTTTTTTTTGCATGTGGATGTCTGGTGGTTCTAGCACCATTTGTTGGTAAGACTATCTTTGCACCATTTTATTGTCTTCTGCTTCTTTGTCAAAAATCAGTTGACTATATTTATGTGAGTCTGTTTCTGGGCTCTCTATTCTGTTCCAAAAGGAAGTTTTTAAAATGGAAGATGCTGCAACCTTATTGCGTACTAGTACAAAAGAGATGTTGGCATTAGATAGGAGTTGATTTTCACATGCATATAGGTGGGTAGATTTGATGATGGGAGGCCAAGGAAATTCCTTTCTCAGTGAAAACATAAGCGCCCGAGAATGAAAATCTGAAACCAAATATTAATCAACTAAGTAAGTGGGAAGGTGAATTTCTAGGAGAACCAAATAGATAGCTAGGTAACTTGAGTGCTCATTTGAGATTTGTGATCATGAATTTTAAAAGGCTGATTGCAGAGCTGTGTGATTTTTCATCTACACCATTCTGCTGCTTTAAGTGCGGGCAAAGAATCAGCTCTTTATTGGGTTTTACCAAATGAGTGGGTTTTAAGACAATAATGCAGGTGGAAGTTTTGGGTTTTTTTATGTTACATTAGTCACCATACGGTACATCATTAGTTTTTGATGTAGTGTTCCATGATTCACTGTTTGCCTATAACACCCAATGCTCCATGCAGAACGTGCCCTCCTTAATACCCATCACCGGGCTAGCCCCTCCCCCCGCCTCTAAAACCCTCAGTTTTTTCAGAAGTTGGTTTTTTATCCTCATGTCATACCCAACCTCAGATCTAGAGACTGGGTTGATGTGTTCAAATGTTCTTAATTGCTGCTTCCATGTTACTGCTCTTCCATTCTTCCTCCCATTTAAAGCTCATGCAATCAGATAACACTGACTGCCACCCTTCCTTAGTTCTGTAATTAACTGTCCTCCTAGTCATGCCTGCTCATTCAGTGAAGATTTTATCACCTGAGTCACTGTTTTCCTCTTCACTCTTGGGGAATTTAGTACCCAAATGGTGGAATAAGACTGAGGGAAAGCAGTGCCCTCAGCAGACATTCAAATTTCAATTAGTGTGACAAGGTGCAAGGAATACTTCCTGAAACGATTGAAATAACTTTAAAGAAATGGAAAGGGGCCTTTAGTAAAAAAAAAAAAAACCTAAGTAGCTGTCTGAGCAATTTTATGGAAAGAACAAATATTTTGAGCTTTATCTAGGCTCAAACCCCTATAACATGGATATAAGACAGCTTTTGTTTTCTGGAGATAGGCCACACTTTTCCTGTTGATCCTAGTTGTTTTAGGACTTGATCTTGTATTTTATTTATACTTTCAGATTATATTTAAGAATCAAGCAAGCCGGCCTTATAACATCTACCCTCATGGAATCACTGATGTCAGTCCTTTGCACTCAGGGAGATTGCCAAAAGGTAAGTGTTACCTCAATTTCCATATGTATTACATCTCTATGCTTTACAGTACACACAAGAAAATGCTATAATTTTTGCTTTTAATAGTCATATGTAGGGACACCTGGGTGGCTCAGCCAGTTAAGCGTCTGCCTTCGGCTCAGGTCATGATTCTGGGGTCCTGGGATCAAGCCCCGCATCGGGCTCCCTGCTCGGCAGGAAGCCTGCTTCTCCTTCTCCCACTCCCCCTGCTTGTATTGGGCTATACCTTTATGAGTTTGGTTTTTGTGTTTTTTTGTGTTTTTTTAAAGATTTTATTTATTTATTTGACACAGAGAGACACAGCGAGAGAGGGAACATAAGCAGGGGGAGTGGGAGAGGAAGAAGCAGGCTTCCCGCCGAGCAGGGATCCCGATGCAGGGCTTGATCCCAGGACCCCGGGATCATGACCTGAGCTGAAGGCAGATGCTTAACAACTGAGCCACCCAGGCGCCCCTGATTAAAAAAAAATTTTTAAATAAATAAATAGTCATATGTAGTCTTATAAAATTATGAGGAAAAATATTCCTTCATATTTACCAGTTATTTACTATTACCAATGCTTTTTATGCCCACCTAAAGATCCAGATTTCCATCTGGCATCACTTCCATTCATATCATTTCTCTTCAATCTAAAGAACTTCCTTTATCATTCCTTGTAGTGCAAGTATGCTAGAGATAGATTCTCTTAGTTTTATTTTATTTGAAAATGTCTTTGTCTTCACTTTTGAAGGCTAATTTTGCTGGATATAGAATTCTAGGTTGAGAGGGCTTTTTATTCCTTTTATCAATTTGAAAATATTGTTTTACTATCTTCTGGCCTTCATAATAGCTAAACTTAGATTCCATTCAATTATTCTTACCCTGTATGTTATTGTTGTCTGACTGTAATTTTCTTCATATTTCTCCCACTTGAGGTTCACTGATCTTCCTGGATCTGTAAATTTATATTTTTACAAATTTGGAAAGATTGTGGTCATTATTTCTTCAAAAAAATTTTCTACCCTGTTCTCTATCTCCTTTCCTGGGTCTCTAATTACATGAATGACATTTTGGTATTGTCCCACATGCCTTAATATTTTCATCATATTTTTTTTCTTTCTCCATCTCATCTGCAAAGTGGATATTTTCTGTTGACCTATCTTCAGGTTCACTGACCTCAAACTGGAATTTCTGAGTCACAGTATATGTATTTCTATTTTTAATAGATAGCTGCACTTTTGTTCCCAGATAAAGTTATAATTCATACTCCTACTACTCATATATGAAAATATAATTTCCCACATTATTAATATCTAGACATTGACAGTTTTTTAAAAAGATTATTCATTTATTTATTTGACAGGGAGAGAATGAGAAAGCACAAGCAGGGGGAGCTGTAGAGGAAGAGGGAGAAGCAGGCTCCCCGCGGAGCAGAGAGCCCAATGTGGGGCTCGATCCCAGGACCCTGGGATCATGACCTGAGCCCAAGGCAGACACTTAACTGACTGAGCCACACAGGTGCCCCTAGACATTGACAGTTTTTAAAACTCCTGCCACTCTGGTGGGTGAAAAGTGGTGTCTCAATGCTGTTTTTTTTATTTTATGTTTTTATTATTTTTTAATTTTAATTCCAGTATAGTTAACATACAGTGTTATATTAGCTTCAGATGTACGATGTAGTGATTCAGCACTTCTGTACAACCCCCGGTGCTCATCAGGACAAGTGCCCTTCTTAATCCCCATCCCCTAGTTCACCTATCCTCCCACCTACCTCCCCTCTGGTAACCATCAGGGTGTTCATAGTTAAGAGTCTTTGTCTTGGTTTGCCTCTCTCTCTTTTTTCCTTTGCTTGTTTGTTTTATTTCTTAAATTCCACATATGAGTGAAATCATATGGTATTTCTTTTTCTCTGACTGACTCATTTCACTTAGCATTATACTCTCTAGCTCCATCCATGTCATTGCAAATGGAATAATTTCATTCCTTTTTATGCAGAGTAATATTCCATTGTGTGTGTATCACATCTTCTTTATCCCTTCATGTATTGATGGACACTTAGGCTGCTTCCATAATTTGGCTATTGTAAGTAATGCTGCAGTAAAAAAGGGATGCCTACATCTTTTTGATTTCGTATTTTCATATTCTTTGGGTAAATACCCAGTAATGGAATTACTGGATCATATGGGAATTCCATTTTTAATTTTTTAAGGAATCTCCATACTGTTTTCCACAGTGGAAACTAAAAAGCTTTTGTTCAGGGAAGAAAACCATAAACAAAACAAAAAGACAGCCTACTGAATGTGAGAAGATATTTGCAATGATATATGCAATAAGGGGTTAATATCCAAAATATATAAAGAACTTATACAACTCAACACAAAAAATATAAACAATGCAATTAAAAAATGGGCAGAGGACCTGAGTAGATATTTTTTTCAAAGAATAGACCTCCAGAAAGCCAACAGACACATGAAAAGATGCTCAACATCACTAAGCATCAGGAAAATGCAAATCAAAACCCAAATAAGATATCATCTTACACCTGTTAGAAGGGCTAAATAAAAAAGATGAGAAATAACAGGTGTTGGTGAGGATGTGGAGAAAAAGGAACCCACATAAACTATTGGTGGGAATGTAAATTGCTACAGCCACTGTGAAAAACAGTATGGAGTTTCCTCAAAAAATTTTTAAATTAAAATACCATATGATCCAGTAATTCCACTATTGAATATCTACCCAAATAAAATGAAAACACTAATTTGAAAAGATACATGCACCCCTATGTTTATTGCAGTATTATTTAGATACCACATCTCCTTATAAAATATGTGAGTTAAAACTCCAGTAAGCAGTCCTTTGGCATATATTTGGGCCTGAAATTCTCATGGTCAACTGGATTATCATCTGTAGCTTATCACTCTGGTTTTGATGTCTATTTTTTAAGCACTTGAGATTTTTTTTCTTCTTCATAGATTTTCACTTATTTATTATAAACATTTAATAATATTATTATCAGGTGCCTGGGTGGTTCATTCGGTTAAGCGTCTGCCTTCAGCTCAGGTCATGATCCCAGGGTCCTGGGATCGAGTCCCATGTTGGGCTCCCTGCTCCACGGGGAGTCTGCTTCTCCCTCTGCCCCTCCTCCCACTTGTTCTCTCAATCCCTCTCTCTCTCTCTGAAATAAAATCTTTAAAATAATAATAGTAATATCTATTATTTATATGTAATAGTGGACAGACCTACTTATCTCAGCTCAAACTAACAAGCTAGCAAAAATCTCCTGGACTGACATTTTTTTTAGTACAAAAAATTTGTAAGACATTTGAAGACAATGTACCTTGAACAAAATAAAATAAATTACAGATTATCAAGATACAAACTTTTTTTTCAGTTCTTATTTATTTAGTTACTTTAAGTCTTTAATTAAATTCGGTCAGTTAACATACAGTGTTATATTAGTCTCAGGTGTACAATATAGTGATTCAACACTTCCATACATCCCCCAGTGCTCATCACAAGTGCATTCCTTCATCCCCATCACCTAGTTCACCATCCCCCACACTCCACATCTTCTTTATCCATTCATCTGTCGATGAACATCTGGGCTCTTTCCATAGTTTGGCTATTGTGGACATTGCTGCTATAAACATTGGGGTGCTGGTGCCCCTTCTTTTCACTACATCTGTATCTTTGAGGTAAATACCTAGTAGTGCAATTGCTGGGTCATAGGGTAGTTCTATTTTTATTTTTTTATTTTTTATTTTTTTTAAAGATTTTATTTATTTATTTGACAGAGAGAGACACAGCGAGAGAGGGAACACAAGCAGGGGGAGTGGCAGAGGGAGAAGCAGGCTCCCCACCAAGCAGGGAGCCCGACGCGGGGCTCGATCCCAGGACCCTGGGATCATGACCTGAGCCGAAGGCAGACACTTAACGACTGAGCCACCCAGGCACCCCTCTATTTTTATTTTTTGAGGAACCTGCATACTGTTTTCCAGAGTGGCTGCACCAGTTTGCATTCCCACCCAGTGCAAAAGGGTTCCCCTTTCCCCGCATCCTCACCAACACTTGTTTCTTGTGTTGTTGATGTTAACCATTCTGACAAATATGAGGTGATATCTCATTGTAGATTTGATTCGCATTTCCTTGATGATCAGTGATGATGAGCATCTTTTCATGTGTCTGTTGGCCATCTGGATATCTTCTTTGGAAAAATATCTATCAGGTCTTCTGCCCGTTTTTTAATTGGATGATTCATTTTTTGGGTGTTGAATTTTATAAGTTCTTTCTATCTATTGGATACTAACCCTTTGTCAGATGTCATTTGCAAATATCTTGTCCCATTCAGTAGGTTCTCTTTTAGTTTTGTTGATTGTTTCCTTTGCTGTGCAAAAGCTTTTTATCTCTTTTAACATTTTTTATTTAAATTCAATTAACATATAATGTATTACTGGTTTCAGAGGTACATGCCTGTGATTCATCAGTCTTATATAATACCCAGTGATATTACATCACATGCCCTCCTTAATATATATCACCCAGTTACCCCATCCCTCCACCCTCCTCTCCAGCAACCCTCAGTTTATTTCCTATGATTAAGAGTCTCTTATGGTTTGTCTCCCTCTCTGGTTTCTTCTTGTTTTACTTTTTACTCTTTTCCCCTATGATCCTCTCTTGTTTCTTAAATTCCACATATTGGTGAGATCATAATGATAATTGTCTTTTTCTGATTGACTTATTTCACCTAGCATAATACCCCCTAATTCCATCCACATCATTGAAAATGGCAGGATTTGGGGTGCCTGGGTGGCTCAGTTGTTCAGCATCTGCCTTTGGCTCAGGTCATGATCCCGGGGTCCTGGGATCGGGCCCTGCATCAGGCTCCCTGAATGGCAGGAGGCCTGCTTCTCCTTCTCCTCCCCCCTGCTTGTGTTCCCTCTCTTGCTATCTCTTTCTCTGTGAAATAAATAAAATCTTAAAAAAAAAATAAAATGGCAGGATTTCATTTTTTTGATGAATATATATACACATACATACACACCACATCTTTTTTTTTTTAAAGATTTTATTTATTTGACAGAGAGAGAGAGAGAGACATCACAAGCAGGCAGACAGGCAGGCAGAGGGAGAGGGAGAAACAGGCTCCCCACTGAGCAGGGAGCCCAATGTGGGGCTCGATCCCAGGACCCTGGGACCATGACCTGAGCCGGAGGCAGACGCTTAACCGACTGAGCCACCCAGGCGCCCCCACGCCACATCTTCTTTATCCATTCATCTGTCGATGGACATCTGGGCTCTTTCCATAGTTCAGCTATTGTGGACATTGCTGCTATAAACATTGGGGTGCTGGTGCCCCTTCGGATCACTACATTTGTGTCTTTGAGGTAAATACCTAGTAGTGCAATTGCTGGGTTGTAGGGTAGCTCTATTTTTAACATCTTGAGGAACCTCCATACTGTTTTCCAGAGTGGCTGCACCAGTTTGCATTTCCACCAACAGTGTAGGAGCATTCTCCTTTCTCTGCATCCTCACCAACATTTGTTTACTGTCTTGTTAATTTTAGCCATTCTGACTAGTATGAGGTGGTATTTCATTGTGGTTTTGATTTGTATTTCTGTGATGCCAAGGGATGTGGAGCATTTTTCATGTGTCTGTTGGCCCTTTGTATGTCTTCTTTGGAGAAATGTCTGTTCATGTCTTCTGCCCATTTCTTGATTGGATTATTTGTTCTTTTGGTGTTGAGTTTGATAAGTTCTTTATAGATCTTAGATACTAGCCCTTAATCTGATACGTCATTTGCAAATATCTTCTCCCATTCTGTTGGTTGTCTTTTGGTTTTGTCAACTGTTTCCTTTGCTGTGCAAATGCTTTTTATTTTGATGAAGTCCCAATAGTTCCTTTTTGCTTTAGTATCCCTTGCCTTTGGAGACGTGTCTAGCCAGAAGTTGCTGCAGCCCAGGTCGAAGAGGTTGCTGCCTGTGTTCTCCTCTAGGATTTTGATGGATTCCTGTCTCACATTTAGGTCTTTCATCCATTTTGAGTCTATTTTTATGAATGCTGTAAGGTGAGCATTTTTTCATCCATGTTCATTAGGGATATTGGTCTGTAATTATCCTTTTTGGGGGGGTCTTTGTCTGGTTTTGGGATCAAGGTAATGCTGGCCTCATAGAAAGAGTCTGAAAGTTTTCCTTCTATTTCTATTTTTTGAAACAGCTTCAGAAGAATAGGTATGATTTCTTCTTTAAATGTTTGGTAGAATTGCCTGGGAAGCCATCTGGCCCTGGGCTCTTGTTTCTTGGGAGATTTTTGATTACTGCTTCAATTTCCTTTCTGGTTATGGGTCTGTTCAGATTTTCTATGTCCTCCTGTTTCAGTTTTGGTGGTTTATATGTCTCTAGGAAAGCATCCATTTCTTCCAGATTGCCTGGTTTGTTGGCATATAGTTGCTCATAATATATTCTTAAAATTGTTTGTATTTCTTTGGTGTTGGTTATGATCTCTCCTCTTTCATTCATGATTTTATTAATTTGGGTCCTTTCTCTTTTCTTTTTGATAAGTCTGGCCAGGGGTTTATCAATCTTATTAATTCTCTCAAAGAATCAGCTCCTAGTTTCGTTTGATCTGTTCTATTGTTCTTTTGGTTTCTATTTCATTGATTTCTGTTCTAATCTTTATGATTTCTCATCTCATGATGGGTTTAGGCTTTATTTGCTGTTCTTTCTCCAGCTCCTTTAGGTGTATGTTTAGCTTGTGTTTGAGACTTTTCTCATTTTTTGAGAAAGGCTTGTATTGCTATGTTTTTCCTTCTTAGGACCAACTTTGCTGCATCCCAAAGGTTTTGAATGGTTTTGTTTTCATTTTCATTAGTTTCCATGAATTTTTTAAATTCTTCTTTAATTACCTGGTTGACCCATTCTATTCTTTAGTAGGATGCTCTTTAGTCTCCATGTATTTGAGTTCTTTCCAACTTTGCTCTTGTGATTGAGTTCAAGTTTCAAAGCATTTTGGTCTGAAAATATGCAGGGAATAATCCCAGTCTTTTGGTACTGGTTGAGACCTGATTTGTGACTCAGTATGTGATCTATTCTGGAGAATGTTCCATGGGCACTAGAGAAGAATGTGTATTTTGTTACTTTAGGATGGAATGCTCTGAATATATCTGTGAAGTCCATCTGGTCCAGTGTGTCATTCAAAGCCCTTATTTCCTTATTGATCTTCTGGTTAGATTATCTGTCCATTGCAGTGAGTGGGGTGTTAACGTCCCCTACTATTATTGTATTATTATCATTGTGTTTCTTTAATTTTGTTATTAATTGGTGTATATAATTGGCTGCTCCCATGTTAGGGGCATAAATATTTACAATTGTTAGATATTTTTGTTGTATAGACTCTTTAATTATGATATAGTATCCTTCCTCATCTTTTATTACAGTCTTTGGTTTAAGATCTAATCTCTCTTATAGAAGGATTGCCACCCAGCTTTCTTTTGAAGTCCGTTAGCATGATAAATGGTTCTCCACCCCCTCACTTTCAATCTGGAGGTGTCTTTGGATCTAAAATGAGTCTCTTGCAGACAGCATATGGATGAGTCTTGCTTTTTTATCCAATCTGATACCCTGTGTCTTTTGATTGGGGCATTTTGATTGGCTCATTTACATTCAGAGTAACTACTGAAAGATATGAATTTAGTGCCATTATATTACCTGTAAAGTCACTGTTTCTGTAGGATGTCTCTGTTCCTTTCCGGTCTGTTATTTTTGGGCTCTCTTTTCACTTATAGGATGCCTTTTTTTATTTCTTGCAGGGCTGGTTTAGTGATCACAAATTCTTTTAGTTTCTTTTTGTCCTGGCAGCTTTTATCACTCCTTCTATTTTGAATAACATCCTAGCTGGATAAAGTATTCTTAGCTGCATATTTTTCTCATCTAGCACCCTGAATATGTCTTGCCAGTCCTCTCTGGCTTGCCAGGTCTCTGTGGATAGGTCTGCTGCCAATCTAATATTTCTACCCTTGTAGATTGTTCTTTTATTTCTCCAGAAAGGGACTCTCTAGTGTCTTCTCTGCTTTTCTCAAGCCTAGCTAGTATCTTTGTAATCGTTATTCTGAACTCTAGTTCCAACATCTTACTTATGTCCATACTGATTAGGTCCCTGGCAGTCAATACTGCCTCTTGTTCTCTTTTTTGAGGTGAGTTTTTTCATCTTGTCATTCTGTCCAGAGAAGAATAGATGAACAAGAGAACAAAATATTAAAATGGCAACAACGACCCCAGATATAAACTAAACACTAAAATATACACTAAACAAACCAGAAGAGACCTGAAACCAAAAAAGAGAGAAAGAGAGAGAATATAATCAAGACAGGTGAACAGAACAGAGCAATATACTGGACCCTGTGTGTATTTTGGTCTATTAGAAAACTAGATCCTAAAATTGTAAAGAAAGAAAAACTCATATACGTATAAAAATATAGTTAAATACAATGAAAGGATGGAATGTAACTGTAAAAATGGAAATTAAAAGACAAGAAAAAACAAAAGAAAAAAAAACAAAAAAGGAAGGGATGTAAACAAGCAGGTGAACAGAGCAGAACAGTACACTATCTCCTGAGTATATTTTGGTCAGTTTGTTAAAAGAAACTACATCTCAAAATTGTAAAGAAAGAAAAACATATACATACAAAAATAAAATTAAATACATTGAAAGGATAGAATGTAACTGTAAAGATGAAAATTAAAAAGACTTTAATAAAACAGGGCGCCTGGGTGGCTCAGTTGGTTATGCGACTGCCTTCGGCTCAGGTCATGATCCTGGAGTCCTGGGATCAAGTCCCGCATCAGGCTCCCTGCTCGGCAGGGAGTCTGCTTCTCCCTCAGACCCTCCCCCATCTCATGTGCTCTCTTTCTCATTCTCTCTCTCTCAAATAAATAAATAAAATCTTTAAAAAAAAAAAGACTTTAATAAAACAAAAAGCAAACAAATAAAAAAAACAAAAAAGGAAGAAGAAAAAGAAAAACAACAACAACAAAAAACAGACTATGATCAGACAGATGAATAGAACACATCCATACACTAGATTTTGGGTGTATTTTGGTCTGTTAGAAACTGCATCCCAAAAGAAAGAAAGAAAAACATATATATATACACACACACACACACACACACACAAATAAAATTAAATAGAATGATGGGATAAAATATAACTGTAAAAATGAAAATTTTAAAAGATTTTAAAAAGAATGGGGCGCCTGGGTGACTCAGTTGGTTAAACGACTGCCTTTGGCTCAGTTCATGATCCCAGGCTCCTGGGATCGGGCTCCCTGCTCCATGGGAAGCCTGCTTCTCCCTCTCCCACTCCCCCTGCTTGTGTTCCCTCTCTCACTGTCTCTCTCTGTCAAATAAATAAATAAAATCTTTAAAAAAAAATAGAAGGCAACTGTCTAAAAAAAAGATTTAAAAAAGGAGCTCATAAAATAAGAAATTCATTGAAAAAGGAAAGAAAAAAAATTAAAGTTGAAAGACTAAAGAATCATGGTAAAAAAGCCATGGATTCTATGTGCATTATTCCCCTAGCACTGGAGTTCTGCCGTTCTCATTAATCGGTAAACTTGGTCTTGGCTGGCTGTTCTTGCTGATCTTCTGGGGGAGGGGCCTGTTGCCGTGGTTCCCAAATGTCTTTGCCGGAGGCAGAATTGCCCCGCCTTTGCCCGGTCCGGGCTAAGTAATCTGCTCAGGTTTGCTCTCTGGAGCTTTTGTTCCCTGCAAGCTTTCTGTACAGCTTTGGAGGCCGAGAGTGAAAATGGTGGCCTCCCAATCTCTGCCCTGGAGGAGCCGAGAACTCGGGGCCCTGCTCCTCAGTGCGCCCCCAGAGAAAAGCAGTCAGTCACTCCCGTCTCCCCGGTCTCTGGCCGCACTCCATGCTCACCCAGCCTGTGACCCAGCATTTCTGTCTCTGGCACACGACCCCGTGTGTAGTCTCCGAACCCAGCAGATCACTGTGGTGTGCTCCCATGCCGCTCCTCCCAGGGGACGAAGGGGAGTCTCCCCAGATCTGCCGCTTCTTGGGTCCCTACTGGAGGAGCAGTGGCCCGACTGTGCCACGGATCACGGTTTATGGCAACCCGGAGCTGAGAGCCCGCGCCTGGGCTCTGTCTCTGCAGCCGGCTTCTCCGCTCTGATACCTGGGAGCTCTGCCGCACTCAGGCACCCCCGGTCTTTTTGTGACCCCGAGGGTCCTGAGACCACACTGTCCCAGTGAGGGTTCCACCTCCCCGCCCCCAGCCACTGGAGTGACGTCCCTCAGCAGACAGACTTCTAAAAGTTCCGATTCTGTGCTCTGCAGCTCTATCACTTGCCAGTAGCGGCTGACAGAGCCTCCCTTCTCCCGCGGTCTATCTTCCCGAATATCGCCTCGGATTCACTTCTCCGCACGTCCTACCTTCCAGAAAGTGGTCGCTTTTCTATTCATAGAGTTGTAGCTATTTTCTTCGATCTCCGGTTGAGTTCACAGGTGTTCAGAATGATTTGATAGCTATCTAGCTGAATTCCTGGGACCAGACAAAATTTAGGTCTCCTACGCCTCCACCATCTTGGACTCTTCCCTCCTGCAAGTTTTTTATCGTGATGAAGTCCCAATAGTTCCTTTTTGCTTTTGTTTCCCTTGCCTTTGGAGACGTGTCTAGCGAGAAGTTGCTGCAGCCGAGGTCAAAGAGGTTGTTGCTTGTGTTCTCTTCTAGGATTTTGATGGATTCCTGTGTCACATTTAGGTCTTTCATCCATTTTGAGTTTATTTTTGTGTATAGTGTAAGAAAATTCTTCTGCATGTGGCTGTCCAATTTGCCCAACCCCATTTGTTGAAGAGATTGTCTTTTTTCCATTGGACATTCTTTCCTGCTTTGTTGAAGATTAATTGACCATAGAGTTGTGGGTTCATTTCTGGATTTCCTATTCTGTTCCATTGATCTATGTGCCTGTTTTTGTGCCAGTACCATACTGTTTTGATCACTATAGATTTGTAATAAAACTTCAAGTCCTCGACCCACTTTTATTGTAAAACAATTGTGTGAATCTTAAGCTTATAATAGGCGCAAATTTAGTTTCAATTTATTGAGAAGCTTCACATGTACATATAAATTGGTAGAGCCCTCGAAATAACAGGATTTACCAATATGTGGCTTGTTATACTCTAATCAAGATATTTTGTGGTTTGGGTATGGGTAGGCATGAAACATTTGAAAGATATGCCAATTCTGCCAGGAGAGGTATTCAAGTATAAATGGACAGTGACTGTAGAAGATGGGCCAACTAAATCAGATCCTCGGTGCCTAACCCGATATTACTCAAGCTTCATTAATCTGGAGAGAGATCTAGCTTCAGGACTCATTGGCCCTCTCCTCATCTGCTACAAAGAATCTGTAGATCAAAGAGGAAACCAGGTGAGTTCATGTCTTTCAAAGTTCTGGGTTTGATGGACTGATGATGCATATGAACTTTCAGATATTTCCTATACTCTCTCAGTGTACATCCCCCTATAGTCTGCAGAAAATATAATAGTCTGCAGTATTGGCCAATAAAAGAAATGAGCTGGGTTTCTCACAGCTGTTTTTGAATTTAGTTTGGTTTAATAAACTTGCCTGCTGGATAGATAGGAGAGCCTCTCCTATTATATTCCTTTTTTTTTTTAAGATTTTTTATTTATTTATTTGTCAGAAAGAGACAGCGAAAGAGGGAACACAAGCAGGGGGAGTGGGAGAGGGAGAAGCAGGCCTCCTGCTGAGCAGGGAGCCCGATGCGGGGCTCGATCCCAGGACCCTGGGATCATGACCTAAGCTGAAGGCAGATGCTTAACGACTGAGCCACCCAGGCGCCCCTCCTATTATATTCCTATAATACTCATTCCCAGTCTAAAATTTCACTTTCTGGTGGCCACTGCCTGGGTCACTTGGAAGAGGATGTGACTCTTGATCTTGCGGTCATGAGTTCAAGCCTCTCATTGGGTGTAGCAATTACTTATATAAATAAAACTTTAAAAAATTTAAAATTCCACTTTCTGTAAATGATCTTGCTCATTTTTACATGTTGAACTACCACTCATTTTTAGATGACCCATGAATCTGTATCAGAGTCTAGACTTCTCCCCTGGATGTCTCATCATGAGTGACTCAAAGACACCTCAAAATGAACATATCTGCAGCATCTAGCATAGTGCATGGCATGTAGTAGGAATTCAATAAATATTTGTTGAGCAGAATACAGGGAAAGATATAAAATATTTCAGAAATGTTTAGAATTTAGACCACTTATACTGCTTTAAGAAAATAAAGCTAGGGGCGCCTGGGTGGCTCATTCATTAAGCATCTGCCTTCAGCTCAGGTCATGATCCCAGGGTCCTGGAATCGAGCCCCACATCAGGATCCCTGCTCAGTGGGAAGCCTGCTTCTCCCTCTCCCGCTCCCCCTGCTTGTGTTCCCTCTCTCGCTGTGTCTCCCTCTGTCAAATACATAAATAAAATCTTTAAAAAAAAAAAAGAAAAAGAAAAGAAAGCTAAATTCTCTGCATAAGGAAAGCCTAATGCTGGGGTGCCTGGGTGGCGCAGTTGGTTAAGCACCCAATTCTTGAATGTGGTTCAGGTCATGATCTCAGGGTTGTGAGATCAAACCCCACATCAGGCTCTGTGCTCACTGCAGGGTCTGCTTAGGACTCTCTCTCTCCTTCTGCCACTCCCCCTCAAAATAAATAACTAAAATCTTTTTTTAAAAAGGAGAAAGGAAAGCCTAGTGCTTCTCAAAAACTCATTGCTTGCATCAGAATAACTCGTTGCCATATTGCTGAGACTTGACTGGATGTCAGTTTGGTTATTTACTACATAGGATTTTTACTAGTCTGAAAACATTTCCTTGGTTTAGAGAGTAAAGCACGTGAATTTTAAAACACATGACACACAAACCCAAAAAGGCATATATTTGGGCAAGTACCTGTCCTGACAAATTTTTCCTAATTATAGTTTTTTCCACCAGTTTTTTGGAAGAGGATTGAAATGTACCTCTATATTTTCCAATGTCCTCTCCTCAGCATTTTGGTTTCTGTAGTGCTAGGTTATGCAAAATGAAATTTATACGTATTAATGAAGTTTACACATTAAATCTTAACAGAATCAATTAGCAAATAACTCATAACTTTGGTTCATATACAAACTGCTCTTCTAAAAAGAACTTTAAACTTTTTTAACAGAAAACTTTAGATATTAGTGTTAGTTAACATTTTATGGCCCATCTTAACTTTGTTATTTGATTTGTTTTCTATTTTTAATTTTTTATAGATTGGTAGCTTTATGGAAAGGCAAGCCTTTCCATAAAGCCTTTATGTCTTTCCATAAAGTTTAGGAAAGACATTAATCTTCCTTGACTTGACTAACTTGTTTGAGAAAAACACTGAATAATCACTTGGTCTTTAAAGTTGCCCTGAGGACACATTTGCTCTAAAGTTACACTCACTGCTACTCCCAGGCCCTGGTATATGTGCACATATGTAGACTGCTAATTTTTATGGGACAATACTAATAGCATTTCTTTCTTTATGATCAAAGTGATTATTCACTTATTATTATTATTATTTATTTATTTCAATATGTGTAATTAACAGATGATGTCGGACAAGAGAAATGTCATCCTGTTTTCTGTATTTGATGAGAATCAAAGCTGGTACCTCACAGAGAATATGCAGCGCTTCCTCCCCGATGCAGATGTGGTGCAGCCCCATGATCCAGAGTTTCAAGTCTCTAACATCATGCACAGTAAGTAAAGCAGCACTCAAGTCCAGTGGGTAATGGATAAAGGAAAACTGAAGCCACCAAATTGATGTCCAGATAATAGATTAACTTATATGCCATGTAAGAGTCATATTTCCTTAAAAATTGTTACATGGGGGTGCCTGGATGGCTAGGTCAGCTAAGCATCTGACTTGATTTCAGCTCAGGTCATGATCTCCGGGTCGTGGCATCGGTCCCTGTGTCAGGCTCCATGCTCAGTGGGGAGTTGGCTTGAGATTCTCTCTCCCTCTCCCTCTGCCCATCCCCCTTACACAAGCTCTCTCTCTCTCTCTCTAAAATAAATAAATCTTTTAAAAAATTAATATATATGAACGTATACAGTTTTATATAAAGGCTTAATTATGATCATATACTGCATATATTTTTTTCTTTTAGAAGGGATTTCAAAGGATAAATCAAATAAGATACAACTTTCATTTACCCAAATATGTATAATCCATCCTTAATATAAAATGTACTCAGGGTTCCTAGCTGGCTCAGTTGGTAGGGTGTGCAACTCTTGAACTCGGGGTTGTAAGTTTGAGCCCCTTGTTGGGTATAGAGATTACTTAAAACTAAAATCTTTTTTAAAATGTTTTTAAATTCACTCAATTGGTAAGTTACACATGAAATACAAAGGGAATGCAATTTTACACATGTAAACCAGTTGCCAGCTATAGCAATTTAAGTCAAATCAATCAATACACTGTACATTAAAAAACAACAGATTCAGCAGGATTGGTCTCTTCGGGGGCCTCTTTCGTTGGCTTGTAGATAGCCACTTTCTGTGCCCTCACATGGTCTTTCCTCTGTGCATGTACATGTCTGGGTACAAATTTCATATGTTTTTTTTAATTTAAATTCAATTAGCCAACATATAGTACATCATCAGTTTCAGATGTAGTGTTCAACAATTCATTAGTTGCGTATAAGCCTCAGTGCTCCATGCAATACATGCCCTCCTTAATACCCATCACCCAGTTACCCCATCCTCCACCACCCCCCTCTGTAACCCTCAGTTTGTTTCCTAGAGCCAAGACTCTCTCATGGTTTGTCTCCCTCTCTGATTTCTTCCCATTCAGGTTTCCCTCCCTGTCCCTATGGTCCTCCGTGTTATTCCTTATGTTCCACAAATAAGGAATGTTCCCTTATGTTCCCCTATGCTAATTGACTTTCTCTGCTGGACTTATTTCACTTAGCATAATCTCCTCCAGTCCCATCCATGTTGATGTAAAGTTGGGTATTCATCCTTTCTGATGGCTGAGTAATATTCCACTGTATATATGGACCACATCTTCTTTATCCATTCATCTGTTGAAGGGCATCTCGGCTCTTCCCACAGTTTGGCTATTGCGGACATTGCTGCTATGAACATTGGGGTGCATATGACCCTTCTTTTCACAACATCTGTGTCTTTGGGGTAAATACCCAGGAGTGCGATTGCTGGGTCATAGGGTAGCTGTATTTTCAACTTTTTGAGGAACCTCCACACTGTTTTCCAGAGTGACTGCACCAGTTTGCATTCCCACCAACAGTGTAAGAAAAAAAAAAAGAAATGGAAAATTTTAAACTGAAAGATAAATGAATCATGAGAAAAAACTTCATATTATATATACTATTTTTCCCTAGCGCTGGCGTTTTGCAGTCCCGTGTGCTCCATAAACTTGGTGTTTGCCTGTTGTTCCAGCTGGTCTTCTGGGGGAGGGGCCTGCTGTGCTGATGCTCAGGTGTCTTTGCCTGGGTGGAGTTGCACCGCCCCTTGCCGGGGGCTGGCCTCAGTGCAAGCTGCTTCTGGTGGCTCTTTGTGGCTTTTGTTCCCTGAAGGCTTTCTGTGCCTCTTTAGAGGATGAATATTAAAATGGCCACGCCCTGATCTCCAGCCCCAGACCTGAAAGATCACAGTCCCTTCTCTTCAGTAAACCCTCAGGGATAAGCAGTCTTCACTTCTGTGTGTGCCAAACTGCAAACTCCTGCGGTGTGCACCCACAACAATCCTCCCAGGAGAAGGCGGAGGGTAGCAGTGTTTTTGCCCTTTGCAAGGCCTGCACACAGAGAGCGGTTGCCCAATCATGCCGTGGTTCGTGGTTTATGGCGAACTGAGCTGAGAGCCCCCTCCTGGGCTCACTGACCATAACTGGTTTCCCTGCTCCAACGCTTGGGAATTCTTCAGGCTCAGGCACCCCTGTTCTTTCTGTGACCCCAGGGATCCTGAGACCACACTGTCCCACCTAGGATTCTGCCCTGCTTTGCCACCTGAGCACCTTTCAGGCAGGGAAGTCCCTCACCAGAGCTGACTTCTAAAAGTTCCAATTTTGTAGTCCACTGCTATATCACTTTCTGGTGGCTGGCTGATTGAGGCTCCCTCCCCCCATGGTTTATTTTCTGATATGTTGGTTCAGATTCACTTCTCCATACCTCCTACCTTGCAAAAAGTGGTTGCTTTTCTATTTGTAGAATTGCAGCCATTTTTTCCTTAGATCTCAGTTTGAGCTCGCAGGTGTTCAGAATGATTTGACAGCTATCTAGCTGAATTCAAGGGACTAGACGAAATGAGGTCCCCTACTCTTCTGCCATCTTGCCTCCCCTCCACAAATTTCCTTTTCTTATAGAGACACCAGTCATAGGGGCGCCTGGGTGTCTCAGTCAGTTGAGTGTCCAACTCTTGGTTTCAGCTCAGGTCATGATCTCAGGGTTGTGAGATTGAGCCCTGCATTGGGCTCCATGCTCAGTGGGAAGTCTGCTTGAGTTTCTCTCTTTCCATCTCCCTCCGCATGCCCCTCTCTCTCAAATAAATAAAATAAATCTTTAAAACGAAAAAAGACAGTAGTCATATAAGACCTCATTTTAATGAATGACCTATTTAAAGACCCTGTCTCTAAATACAGTCACATTCTGAGACACAAGGGGTTAGAACTTCAACATATGAATTTGGACAGGAGCACAATTCAACCTATTACAAAAATACATATGTGTATGTGTTTTATACATACACACAAATCAGAATGGTCAAAAATATGATAAAGAATTTCAGTCTCGGGGCACCTGGGTGGCTCAGTCATTAAGCATCAGTCACTCTGGGAGACAACTTGGCAGGTTCTTATAAATTTAAACATATACTTAACATATGATCCAGAAGTACCACTCCTGGGTATTTTCCCTAGAAAAATGAAAACTTATGTTCACACAAAAACCTGCCCATGAAGGTTTACAGAAGCTCTATCCATAAGTGTTAAAACTTGGAAACAGAGAACTTAAGTCTTGACCCAGGGGTACCCCAGAAGCACTCACCCTGTGGTCATGTAGCACCAGGAAGGAAAGCCACACCAGAAGGGGAGAAATGCCTCAAGGATGAAGCTACCAATCAGGAGGAACCAGAGGCTAGAGTCTAAGCCCAGAGTGAAACTGTATGGAGAACCTGTGAGAGCAGCACATACATGTTGCTGAGAGTGAAATCCTCTTCTTCATTTACCACTTCTGAGGTTCACCCCTCTGCACCCAGCTCCAGTGATGAGGAAATAATTGAATTCTTTGTCCAGGAGCTGAGTAAGCAGCGCTCCCCCTGACCACAGGGACCCAGAAGAGCCCGTCTCTCCTTTCTGCACACTGCACTTGGCACCCTGCCTTCCTTGCCCTGACTTGACTTGAAATTGGCTGAAGACTACAGGAGAATGCCTCTTACCCACTTCCCATCCCAACTGGAAAATTCCAAGTGATGTGGCCTCACTGGCACCACGCCCACATGTGGTGGGAATTTCACATCCTCTTGTTCTAGATTCACTTTAAGGCTTAATGCTTTGGATTTCTGTTTGCTTTGTAAATACATACACATGTATGTATGCATTTGTGTTTTGCAGGATGGGGGAGAACATTTTTCGGTTTTGATAAAATTGGGTGTGAGGAGATTTTGAATGCTATAGCTCCAAGCTTGTTCCATTTGGGGCCAGCAATTTAAAGTGGGGGGATGTCCCACCAAACTAAGAGAGTCTCCCCCCAAACCAGGGACCTCCTTCCCACTAGTGCCTTCCCCCTTGCTTTCTTTTTCTTTTTAAAGATTTTATTTATTTGAGAGAGAAAGAATGAGCAATGGTGAGGGGCGGTGGGGAGAGAGAGAGAGAGAAACAGACTCCCTACTGAGCAGGAAGCCTGATGCAGGGCTCGATCCCAGGACCCAGAAATCATGATCTGAGCTGAAGGCATATGCTTAACTGGCTGAGCCACCCAGGTGCCCTACCCTCCCCCTTTCTATGAGGAATTAAGATGCTATAACTTTTTGGAAACTCAGTTTTGGGGGGTTTTATTTGGATATGTTTTGGGGTCCATGCCATTTTTATCCCCTGGGGAAAACTTGATGACGAAGAAAGGAAAAAAGGAGGCAACCTGTCCTTTCCCCCCTTCACCTGTAGCTTCTTGAAAATGGGCCTCTGTAGAACAAATGTGCCAGTTTTTATTAAAAAACAAAATAAAAAACTTGGAAACAATCAGAACGTCCCACAGTAAGCAAATGATTAAACAGACTGTGGTACATCCATACACTTGAATATTTTTCAGCAATAAAACAGAATGAACTATTGATATACACAACATGAATGAACTTCAAAGGCATTAAGCCGAGTGATAAGATCCAGTCTCAAAAGGTGACATACTGTATTATTTCATTTACAAGGTGTTCTGGTGAAGGCAATGGTTATCAGAGCTTGGAGTGGAGGAGGAGTTTGACTATTTGCAATGAAGAACTCCAGTACAATGGAGTTTTCTATGTTAAGTGAGATGTTCTGTATCCTGACTGTGCTCGTGGTTATACACATTGACATATGTGCTAAAACTCATAAAACTGTGCACCAAATAAGAATCAATTTTACTCTGTAAACTTCTATTTTTATTTTTTAAAGTAATCTCTGCACCCAACATGGGGCTTGAACTCACAACCCTGAGATCAAGAGTCACATGCTCCTCCAACTGCTGGGGTATGTCTCATATAGCAGTGTTTGTAGTGCCTAAAACAGAAAAACTAAAATCAAAGATGATGCCTATTGTTAGAGGAAGGTTGAATATATTCTGGCACACCCATAATATGAAATATTATGAAGCCATTAAAAAGAATGAATTAGCGGGGCACCTGGGTGGCTCAGTCGTTAAACATCTGCCTTCAGCTAAGGTCATGATCTCTGACTCCTGGGATTGAGCCCCACGTCGGGCTCCCCGCACCATGGGGAGCCTGCTTCTTCCTCTCCCTCTGCTTGCTGCTCCACCTGCTTGTGCTCTCTCTTTCTCTCTGACAAATAAATAAATAAATAAAATCTTTTTTTAAAAAAAAAGAATGAATTAGAGCTGTACCCAGCTACTTAAAGCAATTTCTATGAAATATTGTTGAATAATATATTGCAGGTGCAGAAAAAGTGTATATAATATGATCTCATTTTTGTAAAATAAACAATGACCACAAAAGAGAAACCATAGATATGTATGCATATAGGTCTATGTAGAGAATGATACAGTTTCAAGACACAATGATATGTTCTAATTGTTCTGGATTGGGGTCTTTCCTCAGTATTTCTAATCATATCTCTAGCACTTTACTCCCACTTTGTTTCAAGAACAAAATTTTGTAAATTATATCAAGAAATACTATGGCAATATAAGTCTTGAGAAGAGGGATTTGATGTTCTCTTTTTTCAAATCCAATCCATTTAGGGGCGCCTGGGTGGCTCCATCGTTAAGCGTCTGCCTTCGGCTCAGGTCATGATCCCAGGGTCCTGGGATCGAGCCCCACATCGGGCTCCCTGCTCAGCGGGGAGCCTGCTTCTCCCTCTCCCGCTCCCCCCTGCTTGTGTTCCTGCTCTCGCTATCTCTCTCTCTGTCAAATAAATAAATAAAAATCTTTAAAAAAAAAAAAATCCAATCCATTTAGCTCATCTGCAGGGGATTTATGGTAACATCTTACTTTGTGTTTCCTATTTTTTCTGAATTTTTCTATTTCTCTTTGAGGAGGATTACCCTTTTTTTTTTATGTTAAGTTAATCACCATACATTACATCATGTAGTGTTCCATGATTCATTGTTGGCGTATAACACCCAGTGCTCCATGCAATACATGCCCTCCTTAATACCCATCACCGGGGGGCGCCAGGGTGGCTCAGATGGTTAAGCGTCTGCCTTCGGCTCGGGTCATGATCCCGGGGTCCTGGGATCGAGCCCCATATCAGGCTCCTGGCTCACCGGAGAGCCTGCTTCTCCCTCTCCCTCTGCCTCTCCACCTGCTCATGCTCTCTTTCTCTATATCTCTGTGTCTCAAGTGAATGAATAAAATCTGAAAAAAAAAAAAAATACCCATCACCAGGGTAACCCATCCCCCCACCCCCCTCCCCTCTAAAACAGTGTTTCTCAGAGTCCATAGTCTCTCATGGTTCATCTCCCCTTCCGATTCCCCCCCTTCATTTTTCCCTTCCTACTATCTTTTTTTTTAACATACAATGTATTATGTGTTTCAGAGGTACAAGTCTGTGATTCATCCGTCTTACACAATTCACAGCGCTCACCATAGCACATACCCTCCCCAATGTCCATCACCCAGGCACCCCGTCCCTCCCACCCCCCACCACTCCAGCAACCCTCAGTTTGTTTCCTGAGATTAAGAGTCTCTTATGGTTTGTCTCCCTCTCTGGTTTCATCTTGTTTCATTTTTTCCTCCCTTCCCCTATGGTCCTCTGTCTTGTTTCTCGAATTGAGGAGGGTTACTCTTGAAATATTGCCATTCACACAAAGTCTGTTACTTGTTTTATTTTGTGTCCAGAATTATTGAAATATAGTTGACACATAACATTGTGTAGGTTTAAGGTGTTGATTTGGTAGTTTTATATATTGCAAAATGATTACTCCCATAGTGTTAGCTGACACTTCCACCATGTCACATCATTACCATCTCTTTTTTTCTAGTGAGAACATTTCAGATCTCTCTTAGCAAGTTTCAAGTATGTAATACAGTATTATTAACTATAATCACCATGCTGTACATTAGATCCCAAGAATTTATTCGTCTTCTCACTAGTAGTTTGTATCCTTTGACCAACATCTGCCCATTTCCCCCATCCTGCCATCCCTGGTAACCAGCCATTCAACTCTGGTTCTGAGTTCAGCTTTTTTAGATTCCACATATAAGTGGAATCATACAGTATTTGGCTTTCTCTGTCTGACTTATTTCACTGATGATCACATTTCCCTGATGATTAATGTTGAGCACCTTTTCATGTACCTGTTGACCAATTGTATGTCTTCTTCGGAAAAAAATTCTATTTAGTTCCTCTGCCCTTTTTAAAAATCAGATTTTGGGGGCGCCTGGGTGGTTCAGATGGTTAAGCCTCTGCCTTCGGCTCAGGTCACGATCCCAGGGTCCTGGGATCGAGTCCCGCATCGGGCTCCCTGCTCAGCGGGGAGCCTGCTTCTCCCTCTGCTGCTGCCTCTCTCTATCTCTCTCTCTGACTCTCATGAATAAATAAAACATTTTAAAAAATAAATAAAAATCAGATTTTGTTTTGTTATTGAGTTGTATGAGTTCTTTATATATTTTGGATATTAACCCCTTATCAGATAAATGATTTGCAGATATTTTCTCCTGTTCCTTAGGTTGCCTTTTCATTGTGTTGATTGTTTCTTTTCCTGTGCAGAAGCTTTTTAGTTTGATATAACCCCACTTATTAATTTTTCCTTTGTTGCTTGTGCTTTTGGTGTCATATCCAAAAGAATCATTGCCAAAACCAATGTCAAGTAGCTTTTTCCCTGTGTTTCTAGGAGTTTTACAGTTTCAGGTCTTATGTTTAAGTCTTTAATCCATTTCAAGTTAATTTTTGTATGTGGTGTAATGTAAGGCTTCAATTTCATTCTTCTCCATGTGGTTATCCAGTTTTCCCAACACCATTTATTGAAGACACTACCCTTTCCTCACTGAGTATTCTTAACATTTTTTAAAGATTTTATTTATTTATTTGAGAGACAGAGAGCACAAGGGGGGGCAGGAGAGGCAGAAGGAGAGGGAGAAGCAGACTCCCCGCTGAGCAGGGAGCCCGGGATGATGACCTGAGCCAAAGGCAGATGCTTAACCCACTGAGCCAACCCAGGCGCCCCCCTCATTGAATATTCTTGACTACATTGTCAAATATTAGTTGACCATATGTTTAAGGATTTATTCTGGGCTCTCGATTCTGTTCCATTAGTCTATGTGTCTATTTTTATGCCAGTACCATATTGCTTTATTTACTACAGCTTTGTAGTATAGCTTGAAATCAGGAAATGTGATGCCTCCAGCTTTGTTCTTTCTCAAGACTGCTGTGGCTGTTCAGGGTCTTTTGTGGTTCCGTATGAACAGTCATATTTTCCATCAGCATTTACCAATAGCTCATTCTCTTTTGCTACCTGTTTGAAATGCTGTCTTTATCATATATTAAATTCCCATTTATATCTGTGTCTCTTTCTGGATTCTATATTCTGATTGATATATTCATCTATACCTGCATATTACCACACATTTAATTATAATAGATTTATAGTATCTTAAAATGCTTTGTAAGGCAAGAAATTTTGATTCTTAATTAGCTGCACTAAACTAAAGTCTGAGCATTGCTTAGTTGATTTGTGGACCACCACCCTGCAGAATAGATATATGGAAGAGGCTTTCAGAAACAATTCCCTTTATAGACTGAAGTCAAAAAGTTACTTTTGTTTAGCTTTTTATTTAGAAATAACTTCAAACTTACAGAAATTCTGCAAGAATAGGATAGAGAACTCCCATATACCCTTTACCCAGATTCACTAATTTTTAATAATTTTCTATATTTGCTTTATCATTCTCTTTTTTCTCTATATACTCACTTTTATTACTTATTTTCTTTTTTAAAAAAGATTTTGTTTATTTATTTGACAGAGAGAGACACAGCGAGAGAGGGAACACAAGCAGGGGGAGTGGGAGAGGGAGAAGCAGGCTTCCCGCCGAGCAGGGAGCCCGATGCGGGGCTCCATCCCAGGACCCTGGGATCATGACCTGAGCTGAAGGCAGATGCTTAACGACTGAGCCACCCAGGCGCCCCTTATTACTTATTTTCTAATTGAGAACAGGTTGCCCTTTTATCTCTTAGTACTTCACTGTGCATTTCCTATGAATACAGATATTCTCTTGTGTAACCAAAGTGGAATTATGAAATTCAGAAAATTTAACATTGATATAATACATTTATGTAATTGGCAGCCAATATTCCGATTGTATAAATCAGTGCCATCTTTTGTAGTATTTCCTCCCTCCAGTTCATGAAGGGTCAAGGTCTGTGATTCTTCTCACTTTGGGTTTGGGACCTAGCTGATCAAGTATTAATAATCCACTTTTTTTGGAAAGTATAATGCTATCTCTTCTTGGGAATAAGGTAATGGACATAACATATAATTATTTCTAATCATATCATGACCATCTCAAATAATAAATCCGGATACTGCTAAAACCTCTTGCTCCCCATTTCTTTTGCAGGCATCAATGGCTATGTTTTTGACAACTTGCAGCTGTCAGTTTGTTTGCATGAGGTGGCATACTGGTACATTCTGAGTGTTGGAGCACAAACTGACTTCCTGTCTGTCTTCTTCTCTGGATATACCTTCAAACATAAAATGGTCTATGAAGACACACTTACCCTATTCCCATTCTCAGGAGAAACTGTCTTCATGTCAATGGAAAACCCAGGTTAGTTATTTATGTTATTCTTTTTTTAAGATTTTATGTATTTATTTGAGAAAGAGAGAGAGAGCGGTGGGAAGAGGCAGACGGAGAGGGAGAAGGAGTCCTAAGCAGATTCTGCACTGAGCTTGGAGCCCAACGCAGGGCTCAGTCTCACGACCCTGAGATCAGGGCCTGAGCTGAAACCAAGAGTCAGACACCCAACCAACTGAGCCACCCAGGCACCCCAGTTATTTATATTACTCTTTTACTAACAATTGTGATCACTTCACTAGCCATGCATTTGCTCATATGTGGCCAATACTAAATGGTTCAAGTGATCTTAATAATTGCAAGGCATTTTAATGACAATATATCAGGTATTTAACTTTAAAGTCTTTCCTCTAAAAAGTGCCTTACTTACCATTGGCCAAAATGATAAATGTGTTTATTAAACTATAGTGGTGAATATACATTTATACATGCAATTAACAAGTGAAGCTAAATATGTTTCTGTGTGCTTTGTGAACTGTGTACTCTTATAAATACCCCCTAGAAGCCTTTGGGAGTGCATTGTAATCTCTCTTTGTACACATACCCTCAAACCACTGGGAACCCTTCAGGACGAATGTGGCTGGCAGTTTCTCATCTTCTCTCTCCCTCCATAACCACTGCAAGGCTTTTGAAAGCACCAGCCCTGTGATCAGGAGGAACACTGACCTGGCCTAAATCCAACACAGATTGTTGCTTCAGTTATACAGTTTAATAACAAGTGTTAGGCCACTCTGTGCTCCAGTCCCTCCCACCTCTATCATCTGCAGAGGAAAGCACATAAAACTACCTGCAGATTGTAGTTATTCTCTTACATGGAAGGCTTTTCTGGAGATAAAACTCTCATAGGAAAAGTTCTGGGGAATAAAAGCCAATCTCATCATATATAAACATATGTTCACCTTTATACCCAGAAACTTATCTTACTTCAAGTACTGTACTTTTGTGGGAAGTGAGTAAAGAAGAACCTGACAGAACTCCAATAATGTCTCTGAAAGTATCTTTTATATTTATGTTTATGTCTTTGTTATCTGTTTTATATCTAATTTGCAAACTCTGAGAACAGAGACCTTGTTTATCTTATTCATCACTATCTCTAAAGTTTATAGTTCCTGGCCTATAATAAATGCTTAATAAATATTTTTCCCATTAATGAATGAATCAAATATGTACGAAAAGATTATGAAACAGTATGTATAATATGGTTGTAATTGTCTAAGCCAAAGAGAGAAAGTGTCTGTATGTGTATGTGTGTATAAGCAGAGAAAAAAATATTTTAAATATCAATATTTTGAGAAGCTTTTAAATTATTTTGGTGATCACTTAAATTCTAAAGACAAATTAAAACTCTGCTTTATGTGTCTTGAGGAAAAAATTTTAATAGAATATCACTAATTACAAAGCTCAAGCCAAAGCCGCTAGAGATTTCCTGTGTTCAACATGGTAAAGTCTGATCCCTTTTGTTTATTTTATTGAGGTAAAATTCACCATTTTAACCTTTTAAAAGTATACAATTCAGTGGCTTCCAGTACATTCACAGTGTTGTGCAACTATTACTATTATCTAATTCCAAAATATTTTTATCACCCCAAAGAGACCCTTTACCATTAAGCAGTCACTCCCCATCCCCCCTTTTCTAACAAGCACTAATCTACTTTCTGTCTGTAGGAATTTGCCTCTTCTGAGTATTTCATATAAGTAGAATAATACAATATTTGTCCTTTTGTGTCTGGCTTATTTCATTCAGTGTAATGTTTTCAAGATTCATCCATGTTGTAGTGGGTCTCAATACATCTTTTTATCACTACACACTTCACTTTACACTCTCTGCTTTAACCACACATCACCATAAAAAATAAATGATAATTATATGATGTGATAGAGGTAATCGTATTGTAATATATTAATGTATCAATCCGCTCTGAGGGATTTCTTCTCATGGGGAAAGGAAACAGGAGGACTCTAGCAACTCTAATCACCACCTGAAGACCTCCACAGTCTTCACAGATACTGAAGCCAGCTCACAGAGCTGCTCAGAGTTTAAGCTGTATCTTCTCCCCAAGGATATGATGCTGGCCCTGCTCCCTGGGGCCTAGGCCTCCATAGCACCTGCCATCCTCAGGGCCTGAGGCACCACCACAGTACCCCATCATCCCTGCCCCCAAGCACCAAGCCACCAGAGCACCCCACCCACCAGGGCCTAGGCAGTGGGGCATGCCCCAGAGACCTGGACCCCAGCTAGGACATTGCCCTGTGGTGAAAAGGAAACAAGAGGACCCCAGCCAGCCTCCAACAACTCTCACCGCCACTGCTACCAGACACAGCCTTGGCCACCAAGGGCCTCCCCCTCCATTCTTCACTGACATTAACCTCAGCTGACAGAGCTGCATAGAAATGATGCTACCCTTCCTGTAACTGGACCTGCTGAACCCCACCCACAGGTGAAAGTCACTCCCAATCAAGTCAGTCCATACAGATTGGAGGAGGTGATTGCTCCCTCAAATGTGCAGACATCAAACCTGACACAACCAGAGGAACACAGTAACTTTCCAATGACTGACCCCAGAGAAATGGAAATCTACAAATTGCCTGTAAAGAAACACAAACTTATTATTTTAAGGAAGCTCAGCAAGATATAAGAGAACACAAACAGGCAATTCGATAAAATTAGAAAAATAGTACATTAACAAAATAAGAAGTTCAAAAAAGAGAAATCACTTTAAAAATTCTGGAGCTAAAAAGTACAATGAGTGAAATGGGGGGAAAATACATCAGACTTAATCAAACAGAAGAAAGAATCTGTGAACTCAATAACAAGTCTTTTGAAATTATCCAGTCTGAGAAAAAAAAAAAAAAGGAATGAAGAAAGCCTACAGGACTTAAGGGATACCGTTAAATTTTTCCCAAGAAGACATACAAATGGCCAATAGGTATATGAAAAGGTGTTCAAATCACTAATCATCATAAATGTAAATCAAAACCAAAATGAGATATCACCTCACATCTGTTAGGATGCCTATTATTAAAAAGACAAGAGATAGCAAGTGCTGGTGAAGATATGGAAAAAAAGGAACCCGTGTGCATTGTTGATGGAATGTAAACTGGTGCAGCCACTCTAGAAAACAATATGAGATTCCTCACAAATTAAAAATGGAATGATCCGGGGCGCCTGAGTGGCTCAGTCGTTAAGCGTCTGCCTTTGGCTCAGGTCATGATCCCAGGGTCCTGGGATCGAGCCCCGCATCGGGCTCCCTGCTCTGCGGGAAGCCTGCTTCTCCTTCTCCCACTCCCCCTGCTTGTGTTCCCTCTCTTGCTGTGTCTCTCTCTGTCAAATAAATAAAATCTTTAAAAAAAAAAAAATAGAATGATCCAGCAATCCCACTTCTGAGTATATAGCCAAAGGAAATGAAATCACGATTTCAAAGACATATCTGCACTCCTGTGTTTATTGCAGCATCATTCACAATAGCCAATATATGGAAATAACCTAAGTGCCTATTGATGGATGAATGGATAAAGGAAATGTGATATATATAATGGAATATTATTCAGCCACAAAAAGGAGAAACCACCATTTATGACAATATGGATGAACCTGGAAGGCATTATGCTAAGTGAAATAAGCCAGACAAGGACAAATACTGTATGGAATCACTTATGTGGGAAATCTAAAAAAAAAAAAAAGAAGAAGAAAAAGTCAAACTCATGGAAACAGATAGTAGAATGGTGGTTATATCATGTTTTGTAACCTGCTTTGTTTCTTAATGATATATTCAATGTTTTTCTATATATACATCTAATAAATATAGACAAGCGTAATTATTTTTAAAAGATTGCTTAATATTCCATACTAGGGATATTGTACTAGCCTTGGATGACCAAAGAGCTCTTGTCTGTTGGAGCCTGAGATGTGCTCCTACCTACCTGTGATCAGCTGGGCTCTGTCTCTCTGGGTTACTTTGATAAAAACTAATTCCAAGATTGATAACAGCTTACAAAAATAATTAGTTCACTGAAAGCCCCGGTTATATCACTGAGGCAGGAGACTAACTGGTCTATATATTTGTAAGTCTCTAACTTGGCTGGGCATCTTATGCCTGTGTCAGAAGTTGGAGGAGGGGATTGGCAGCTGGTGTCTCCAAGGGAATTATAATTCTTTTAATTTTCTTCACAACTGTAACTGTATCTTCTTTCTTATTTTAAATTTTGTACATGTAGAATTTCTTATTTTTATTTGGTTATTTTATTGTTTTTCATCAGAGTCAACTCTTCTTTAAGCTCTTGGGTTGAGATTTAATTAATTATAATGTTTTAAATTAACTTTTATTCATGCGTGTAATACAAAAAGTTGTTCTCATTACAAAATTTCAACAAGTACAGATATAACTTTTTTAAACTACTATTCCCAATCCCAGGCTCTTCTCAGAGTTTGGTGTATGTCATTCCAAACCTGTTTATGGAGTTTCATTTTCCCTTTTCTCAGTCAGTTACTGTCCTTCTTAGGAAAAAAAAGGAACTGGTTATGTCTAAGTTATAACAGTAGAATTTTAAGAGTCAAAGACCTTATTTAAATTACTCATTTCAGCTCCAGTCCTAGTCTACTCTGACCCAACATGGTTTTTTTTTCCTTCAAATTTTTATTTAAATTCTAGTTAGTTAGCATATAGGGTAACATTGGTTTCAGGAGTAGAATTCAGGGGCACCTGGGTGGCTCAATCAGTTGAGCGTCTGACTCTTGGTTTCAGCTCAGGTCATGATCTCAGGATGAGATCAAGCCCTGCAATGGGTCCGTGCTTACCACGGAATCTGGTTGTCTCTCTCCCTCTTCCCCTCCCCCTGCTTGCTCTCTCTCAAATAAATAAATAAAATCTTTTTAAAAAGGAGTAGAATTCAGTGATTCATCACTTACATACAACACCTAGTGCTTATCACAAATGCCTCCTTAATACCTGTCACTCATCTAGCCCATCTCCCACCCACCTCCCTCCATCAACCCTCAGTTGTTCTCTATAGTTTCTTATGGTTTGTTTGCCTCCCTCTCTTTTTCCCCCTCCCATATGTTCATCTGTTTTGTTTCTTAAATTCCACATGAGTGAAATCATATGATATTTGTCTTTCTCTGACTGACTTATTTCACTTACCATAATGCACCCTAGCTCCATCCATGTCATTGTGAGTGGCAAGATTTCATTCTTTTTGATGGCTGAGTAATATTCCATTGTGTATGTATACCACATCTTCTTTATCCATTCATCTGTCAGTGGACATGTGGGTCTGTCCATAGTTTGGCTATTGTTGATAGTACTGCCATGAACATCGGGGTATGTGTAGCCCTTTGAATCTGTATTTTTGTATCCTTTGACCTAACCTAGTTTTACACCATCCTTTAAATGTTATGAAATTAGGCTCCCAATCCACAAACATATGTTCACTATGGAATCAAATAGGATTTCATTTCTTATTTTTATAACTTGTTTAATTGAAACTTCTAATTGTTTTACTGTTCTTATTATAATGTTTTCCCTTTGGTTATTCTCTTTTTTTTTTTTTTTCAAGAGTTTTATCATACAGTGTATTCTTTTTACTTAGAGACTGACCTCCTGGACCCATGCATCCTCATCCAGTCTGGGCTGGTTCTTTCTAGAATTGACTGAGTATCAGTTATTAACTTGGGACTTTTCTTCATCCTTCTTCAGCATAGGTGCCTCTTTCCTGGATCCCATGTCATCCTATTTTTTAAATATACAATATACTCCTTTGTTTTGAAAACACACTTTCATCACTTCCTGAGAGTGGTTGCTTTAGAAGTAGATTTTCTAAATCTTTGTATGATAGAAAATGTATTCTCATTTCCCATTTGATTATCTGGCTGCACACAGAGTGCAATGTGCATTAATTCTGAAATGCATTTGACCATAAAAACCTTTTCCATGGGCATCCCATTATCTTATAGGTGTCTATGGAAATATTCTTGGGGGAAAGTTTTCCCTTTGAGGGAAAGCTGGATTCAGTTAAGATTTTGCTTGCAAATGTCATGCAAGATGATGAGACTGTTAAGGTACCTGATGGGTTGCTTGGTAAATGTGTATTTTTTTTAACTTATGTTTATGTATCTACTTTACCACTATGAAATTCCTTCACTTGAATAATCCTGTTCATAGTAGAAATTAATATTGCTAGCCCTGTAGTGGGATTTTATATTATGTGTATCCTAAACCTAAGTCCTACTCCCTTGTGCTTACTTATCCTGCAAACTGATGACAGTGGAAGCTAGTCATTGTGTTATATGATTTGAATACTTTATATGATAGAATAGATACTATTAGCCTCATTTATAAATTAGAAAACTGGAGCTCAGAGAGCTCAGTTGACTTGCTCAAAGTCACACAGCTGGTAAATGGTAGAGCTAGAATTTAAACCCAGGCAATCTGACTCTGAGAACCTGTGCCATAGCTAGCCTACATAAAGTTTCATGAATTAAGTCATTATCATCATCAAAGAGTTCTGTGTGGGGGAGTCTGTGTGGCTCAGTCAGTTAAGCATCCTACTCTTGGTTTCAGCTCAGGTCATGATCTCAGGGTGGTAAGATCGAGCCCCATGTCGGGCCCTGCACTCAGCACCAAGTCTCCTTGAGATTCTTTCCCCTTCCTTCTCCCTCCCCCTGTGCTCCTCCCCCAGCTCACATGCACACTTTCTCTAAAATAAAAAAAAATAAATCTTTTTAAAAAAAGATTTCTGTGTGACTATTAAGACTCCACTATTGGGGGCGCCTGGGTAGCTCAGTCAATTCAACATCTGCCTTCGGCTCAGGTCATGGTCTCAGGGTCCTGGGATCGAGCTCTGCATCAGGCTCCCTGCTTGTGGGTAGTCTGCCTCTCCCTCTCCCTCTGCCCCTCCCCCCCCCAGCTTATGCTTGCGTGCTCTCTCTCTCTCTCTCTCAAATAAATAAATAAAATCTATTTTAAAAAAAGACTCTCTACTAATGTATATGTTAATTACATTTCTCCATTTTTATCCCAATATCCATTTTTAATCAAAGGCCTTTCTTGTAATTACATACAGATATACCCAATAGCAGCAATGCAAAAACCACTTTCACTACCATTGTTGGACTGTTTTTGTGCCAGGGATTTAACCTGATGACCTGTAATAAAATGATACTGACTAGTATTTTTTCATTATCTGGGAATAGAAGAGAACCACTAATACAGAACTTACTTGGGACCTGGGTTGTAAGTAACCAGAGTCTTATTCTTCCTCATCTCCAGGTCTGTGGGTTCTGGGGTGCCACAACTCAGACTTTCGGAACAAAGGCATGACAGCCTTACTGAAGGTTTCTAGTTGTAACAGGAACATTGGTGATTATTATGAGGACACATATGAAGATGTTCCAATTTCCCTGCTGAATGAAAACAATGTCATTGCACCCAGAAGCTTCTCCCAGAAGTCAAGGCACCCTAGCACCAAGCAAAAGCAATTCAAAGCCACCACAACTCCAGAAAATGACATAGAGAAGATTGACCCTCAGTCTGCAGAAAGAACACCGCTGCTTAAAGCACAGAGTGTCTCCTCTCGTGATTTGTTGATGCTGCTGGGACAGAATCCTACTCCACATGGATTATTCTTATCTGATCTCCAAGAAGCCACACATGAAGCTGATGGTCATTTACTTGGAGCAATAGAAGGAAACAAGGCCCCATCTGAAGTGGCAAGTCTCAGACCAGAGCTCCATCACAGTGGGGACAGAGTATTTACTCCTAAGCCAGAACTGCAGTTAAGATTAAATGAGAATTTGGGGACAACTGTAACAGTAGAGTTGAATAAACCTGATTTAAAGATTTCTAGTTCATCAGACAGTCTAATGACTTCACCAACAATTCCATCAGACAAGTTGGCAGCAAGTCCTGAAAAGACAGATTCCTTAGAACCCCCAAATATGTCAGTTCACTTTAATAGTCATTTAGGTACCATTGTATTTGGCAAAAATTCATCTCACCTTATTCAGTCTGGTGTACCTTTGGGCTTGAGTGAAGGAAATAATGATTTCAAGTTGTTAGAAGCAGCTTTAATGAATAGTCAAGAAAGTTCACTGGGAGAAAATATATTATCAATGGAGAGTAATAGGTTATTTAAAGAAGAAAGAGTTCGTGGACCTGCTTCATTAATCAAAGATAATGCTTTATTCAAAGTTAATATCTCTTTGGTAAAGACAAACAAGACATCAATTAACTCAACAATTAATAGAAAGACTCATGTTGATGTCCCAACATTATTTATTGAGAACAGTACATCAGTCTGGCAAGATACTATATTAGAAAGTAATACTGAGTTACAAGAAGTGACTTCTTTGATTCATAATGAAACATTTATGGACAGAAATATTACAGCTTTGGGGCTAAATCATGTGTCAAATAAAACCACTTCATCAAAAAATGTGGAAATGGCCCACCAAAGAAAAGAAGGCCCTGTGCCACTAGGTACAGAAAATCCAGATCTATCATTCTTCAAGATACCGTTCTTGCCAGATTCAGCAAATTGGTTAAAAAGGACCCATGGCAAGAACTCCCTAAGCTCTGAGCAAAGGCCCAGTCCAAAACAATTAACATCTTTAGGATCAGAAAAATCTGTGAAAGATAAGAATTTTTTGTCAGAGGAGAAAGTGGTAATAGGAGAGGATGAATTTACAAAGGACATAGGACTCAAAGAGATTATTTTTCCAAAGAGCAAGAGCATATTTTTTACTAATTTGGCTAATGTCCAAGAAAATGATACATACAATCAAGAAAAAAAATCTCAGGAAGAGATAGAAAGAAAGGAAAAATTAACCCAAGAGAATATGGTTTTGCCTCAGGTATATACAGTGATTGGCACTAAGAATTTCCTGAAGAACCTTTTCTTACTAAGCACTAAGCAAAATGTAGAAGGTTTAGATGAGCAGCCATATACTCCAATACTTCAAGACACCAGGTCATTAAATGATTCAGCACATAGAGAAGGGATTCACATGGCCAACTTCTCAAAAATAAGGGAAGAAGCAAACTTGGGAGGCCTGGGAAATCAAACAAAGCAAATGGTAGAGAGATTTCCAAGCATTACAAGGATGTCTCCTAATCCAAGTCAGCATCTTATCACTCAACGTGGTAAGCGGGCTTTGAAAGAACCCAGACTCTCACTAGAAGAAATAAAATTTGAAAGGTGGGTAATTTTGAATGACACCTCAACCCAGTGGTCCAAAAACATGAACCATTTGACCCAGGGCACCCTCACAAAGATAGAGTACAATGAGAAAGAAAAAAGAGCCATTACTCAGTCCCTCCTATCAGATTGTTCTATGAGGATTCATGGCCTTATTCAAATGAATGATTCTGCATTACCTATTGCAAAAGTATCAGCATTTCCATCAATTAGACATACAGATCTGACCAAGATCCCATCCCAAGACAACTCCTCTCATCTTCCAGCATCAGCCTGTAATTATACTTCTAGGGAGAGGAGTTCTAGGGTCCAAGAAAGGAGTCATTTCTTACAAGAAGCCAAAAGAAATAACCTTTCTTTAGCCTTCCTAACCTTAGAAATGATTGGAGGTCAAGGAAAGTTCAGCTCCATGGGGAAAAGTGCCACAAACCAACCCCCGTACAAGAAACTTGAAAACACTCTTCTCTTGAAACCAGGCTTGTCTAAAACATCTGGCAAAGTTGAATTACTGCCTAAAGTTCATGTTCATCAAGACTCTTTACCTACAAAAGCTAGCAATGATTCTCCTGGCCACCTGGATCTCATGGAAAAGATCTTTCTTCAGAAAACACAAGGACCTGTTAAATTGAATAAAACAAATAGACCTGGAAAAGTGCCCTTTCTGAAATGGGCAACAGAAAGTTCTGAGAAGATTCCCTCCAAGCTGCTGGGTCCCCTTGCTTGGGATAACCACTCTGCTACCCAGATACCAAGAGAAGAGTGGAAATCCCAAAAGAAGTCACAGAAAAACACAGCTTTTAAGAGAAAGGACACCATTTTGCCCCTGGGCCCTTGTGAAAATAATCATTCAATAACAGCAATAAATGAAGAACAAGATAAGCCCCAAAGAGAAGCCACCTGGGCAAAGCAAGGAGGGACTGGAAGGTTGTGCTCTCAAAACCCACCAGTCTCAAAACGCCATCAAAGGGAAATAACCCTTAGTACTCTTCAGCCAGAGGAAGACAAATTTGAGTATGATGACACCTTCTCAATTGAAATGAAGAGAGAAGATTTTGACATCTATGGTGAAGATGAAAATCAGGGCCTCCGCAGCTTTCAACAGAGAACACGACACTATTTCATTGCTGCAGTGGAGCGTCTCTGGGATTATGGGTGAGTAAGAAACAGGTATGGGTGCATTGATTATTCCTCTGTCCTGCTAGTGCAACATTTGACTTTACCAGGTGCTGAAATAATAGAAAAGGCACAGCTTATCTAAGGGAATGAGACTCCAAAGATTGCTTATAAAGGAAGGAAGAACCCTGAGATCCAGGTAGCAAAGTCTAGATGAAGCTAAGGAGTAAATAGGAGGTTAGATGATGACACCAACAATGAAAGACAATGATAAATCCAGAAGGCATGAAACTCTTACTCTAGTGAGATGGAGGAGAAAGGGGGCTTACAAAAGGGTACAGGAATCAGGGTCAAGAAGCATCAATGGGAAGCAGGAAGGAAGTCAACCTTATGAGCTGCAGGAGTAGTCTTAGTCTTGTGAAAAGGTTCTGAGAGAGGCAGGAGGAAGAAGTGAAGTGTGTGGTGAAGAGGTTGAGGATGCAGAGAAAGTTGTTTTCCATGGTACTGGGGATCCAGGGAGCAAAGTGGGAGGATGTGGTTGTTAGGGGAGCAGAGGGAGGTTGGGCAAGGAAGAAAAAGCACAGAGAAATTTGGAAGATAAGGAGACAGACGCTTAGGTGGCTCAGTCAGTTAAGCATCTGCCTTCAGCTCAGGTCATGATCCCAGGGTCCTGGGATCGAACCCCGCATCGGGCTCCTTCCTCAGCAGGGGAGTCTGCTTCTCCCTCTCCCTCTGCCTGCCGCTCCCCCTACTTGTGTTCTCTCTCTGTCTGACAAATAAATAAAATCTTTTAAATAAAATAAAATAAACTTAAGGAGAGTCAGTCAGTCAACAAATAATTTTTATTGAGCACCTACTTTATGCCAGACACATTTGTAGACACTGGGGTACAGTAAAGAAGAAGCTTACATTCATTTGGGGAGAGCAAGAGATAATTAGTAGAAAAATAAATAGGGAAATCTTGATGGTGCTATTCAAAAGACAGAATCAAATAATATGATAGAGAGTGACTGGAGGTGTTACTTTAGCTGTGGTGGTCAGAGAAATCCTCTTTGTGGAATTGAGACCTAAATGATGATAAGAGGACAGCTGATGGAGCTCTGAGAGATGTTTCCAAGCAGAGGGAATAGAAAATACAAAGGCCCTGTGAATGGAACAAATCTGAGGAACAAAAAAGGACCAGTATGACTGGAGTACAGCAAAAACTGGGGGGAAGGGTTTATGGGAGACAAGTAAGATGAGTAGTGGTCAGATAATAGAGGTCCTAGAGGAAGGTTAGGTGCCCTCTTCATTACTCACTGTCACTGTCTGACCTTGCTCTCTACCTCAAATGGTCCCTTATTGCTGCATAGCAACTATAGAATATTTCCCTAGTCTACTGACTTTCCCACTGTCCTGGACCCCTTTCTTACATTTTCTACTTTTTCCTTAAATCTCCAACCCCTTTTACCCATTCTCCAACAGCCCTTCTCATTCATAGCTAATGCTTGTGCAGTGAACCTCCAGACTCCCAACACATTTATTGACATCTGTAACCATATACTGTCTTCATGCTTATGACAATAAATAGACTATGCACCTAAGGCCAACCTCTCCAGTTTCCTAGTCAACCATCTCCAGCCTTCCATTACAGTGCATTTTCATCTTATCCAATACTCAGTTCCTAATCAAATTCTGGTTGTTTTTTGAAATTAAAGCCAATTGGATTCTTTGATGGATTAGATGTGGTTGTGAGAGAAAAAGATGAGTTAGGAATAACTTCAGTGTTTAGAGTAACTAAAAAGAAGGAATGGTCATTGACTGCCAAGGAAAAGGCTGGACAAACAGCAGGTTTTGGGAAGGGGCAGAAATTAAGAGACTACTTTTGTACATGGTAAGGTAGGGAGTTTATATGTGAATCTCAAGTTCAAAGAAGATATCTGAGATGGAGATATACAATTGGATTTTATCTGCATAAGAATAGACCAGCATGAGAATGAATGTAAACAGAAGAGAGGAGAGTTCAAAGAACTAATACCCAGAGCAGTCTAACATTTAAAGGTCAGGGAAATGAAGAACCAGCGAAGTTGAAAGAGAAAGATTGGCATGAGGTTAGTAGAAAAATGAAGGAAAATTGGTGTCAGAGAGACCAGGTGAGAACACATCAAGGATGGAGTAATCAACTATCATATACTACTGAGAGTTCAACTAAGATGAGGACTGAGAATTAGTAATGTAAAGACCAACAGTGGCCTTGAAAATGTAGTTTTTATGGAATAATAGAGATAAAAGACTTTTTGGAGTGGTTTAAAGAAAGAATAGGTGGAAAAGAATCCAGCTATTTCTCTCCATCTCAGTGGCTACCATTCTGGTCTAAATCATCCTCAACTCTCACCCAAATTATTGTAATAGCCTCTTAACTAGACTTGCAGCTTCCAGTGTGGCCCTTTTCCAAACACAGCAGCTAAAGCAAATTTTCAAATTGTGATTCTGATTATTGTTCTCTGCTCCAAACCTTCCAGTGGATTTCCTTCTCACCCTTAGTAAATTCCAAAGCCCTCATCATGGCCTTCAAGTTTCTGAGATTTGACCCTCTGAAACCTCTCTGATCTCTTCTACCATTGTTTCTTGCTCACTCTGTTCCAGCCACACTGGCTTCATTGTTCTTCCTCAAATGCAAAAAATGTATACCTTTCTATAGGCCTTTGCACTTTGTGTCTCATCCTCTGATATCCTGCTATTCATTCTTTCACTTCCTCCAGGTTGCTGCTTAAGTTTCATTTTATCAGGCTTTCCCTGAACACTGTATATACATATAGCTCCTGCCACACTTTTTCAGTGAACTTACTAGCACCTGAAATAGTATACATTTACTTGTCTATTGTCTATGTTCCCCAACTAGAAAGTAAGTTCATTGAGAACACAAATTTTGAAGGTGTTGTTCAATGGTATATCCCCAGAACCTTAAACAGTGCCTGGCATGTGATAGATACTCAAATATCTGTTGAATAAATTAGTAAATGATGGATGTGGGGAGGCAAGAGCAGGTCTTTTTATGTATGTCTGAACTCCAGAGAGTACCAAGTAAACAGTAACACAAGTTCCATGGGCAAGAATAGAGAGGCAGGGAGACCAGTTAAGAGGCGATTGTAATCATCCAGGTAAAAGAAGACAGATTATTTAGACCAAAAGAGTGGTGGTAAAAATCAAAAGAAACAGAAAGATGTTGAGCATAATTTGAGGATAAGCAGACAGGATTTGCTATTAGATTCAATATGGGGGGAATAGGGAGAAAGGACTCAAAGAAGATTTTTAGTTTTTTTCTTAAGCAACTAGGTGGATGATGGTGACATTTAATGAGATGTGGAAGGCTTGAGATAGAACAGATTTATTTGAGGAAACGCTCAAGGGTCTGTTTTGAACATATTTAGTTTGAGATGCCCACTAGACCTCCAGTGGAGATGTTGAGTAGGCAGTTGGATATATGAGTCTGGAGTCCAAGGAAGAGGTCCATGCTAAAGATGAATAAATTTGGGAGTTATAAGCATATTGACAGCATTCAGATAAGACTTGTTGGTATTATCAAGAGAGTAAAAGTAGATGTAAACAATGCCCACTTTAAGCTGGGTCCCCAAAGGTCTATATCCTCAAGGTAACAGTAAACCAGTTAACTCACTTCATTGACGCGCAAATTTCTATTCTTAATCATAATTTATGCAAATCTTGGGTTGGCAGTGCCTGCAGACATCTGGCAGAAGAAAACATAAAACCTCTCAACATCCTAGGCCTCAACTCATTTTCACAAATATTTCAGATACAATGTCCAGAACACAAAGATAAAGGATACAAAACAAAATGAAAAAAATAAATAAGAAGCCACAGAAACAACAGAGAGCCAAAACAAACTCAGAGACTTAAAATCTAGGAATTGTATACAGTTATTAAAACACTTACGCATCATGTAGAAAGAATTGGTGAACTAGTAGGTAAGTAAAATGAAATAGTATGGAATGCAGCATGCAGAGATTTTTTAAATGGAAAATACAAAAGAGATAATAAAAGACTATGGCCAACTGTATTTTCCAAAAATGGATGTGCCAATATGTTCTGTCCTATATGCTCTTGTACAATATGACCTTGCCAGTCCCCCTCCTCTTGATCTGGCCTGGCATTAGGACTCATTTGTGACCAATGTAACAGAAATTTGTGACCTATAGATGTGGTGGAAGTGATGCTGGTTCAGAAAATACTGTGTAGCTTACATCTAGTTCTCCTGAGATGCCCGCTCTGGAAGAAGCCCAGCCGCTATGTAAGAAATCTGATTACCCTGGTGCTGTCATGCTGGTGATGTCACATGTAGGCCTTCTGGTCAAGAGTCCCAGAGAGTCTAGCTTTCCATTCTCCACCAAGGCATCAGGCACATGAGTGAAGCCATTTTGGACCCTCCAGATAAACCCAGATGCCAGCTGAATACCACTGAATCACTACATTTGACACCAGGAGGAGCAAAACTATGACCTAGCCAAGCACTGGTAGAATTCGGACTTAACAGAATTGACAAGTATAATACAATGGTTGCTGTTTTAAGCCATTAAAGTTTTGAAATAGTTTGTGATACAGCAACAGATAACCAGAGGAGACTTAAAGGATAGAGTGTGAAGGATTTACTTATTTTTTTATTTACTTATTTTTAATTGAAATCTCAGAAGGAAAGGAAAGAGTGATTAAAGGAGAAGCTATATTTGAAGAGGTAAGGAGTGAATATTTTCCAAAATTAAAAAAAGTCATCAATGCACAGATTCAGGAAGCTCAACAAATCCCAAACAGGATGAATTAAAAAAATCAACACCTAGGCATTTTTCATCAGAGTGAAACTTCAGAAAACCCAAAAGTCTTAAAAGCAGCCAAAGAAAAAATACAGCATACATTCAAACAAGATACAGAAAGATGACTTTTCAATAGTGCTAATTAAACATAGAAAACGGGAATGATATCTAGAAGGCATTGAAATACAATAACTGCCCATCAAAAATATGATTCAAAAATCAAGGCAAAATAGAACATTTTCCAACAAATAGAAACAGAGAAATCTCACCCTAGCAAAAACCCACTAAAAATATTCTAATGATGTACTTGAGACAATAGGAAAGTGATACTGAATGAAAGAGGTGAAAGGCAAGAAGGACTAAAAAAGAAAGGGTAAATATATGGGTAAATATAAATATTGTTTGTGTAAAATGTTTTATGAGCTCTAAGATATAATTGCTTTTTTCACAATGGGTTTGCCACCTAAACACAGGTGTCATGAAAACCACCCCTATTTTAGAAAGGAAAACCACCCCTAAATTGGAAAGGAAAAACTCATATCAACACTGTCATCCTTGGACACGTAAATTTGGTCAAATCCACCACTCCTGGCCATCTGATCTACAAATGTGGTGGGATCAATAGAAGAACCATTGAAAATTTGAGAAGGAGACTGCTGAGATGGAAAAGAGCTCCTTCAAGTATGCCTGGGTCTCAGACAAACAGAAGGCCAAAAGTGAGTGTGGTCATTTTTGGTATCTCCCCTTGGAAGCTGGAGACTAGCAAGTATTATGTGACTATCATTGATGTCCCAAAACACAGAGACTTCATCAATAACATGAGGACAGGCACATCTCAGGCTGACAGTGCTTCCTAATTGTTGCTGCTTATGTTGATGAACTTGAAGCAGATATCTCCAAGAATGGGCAGACCCATAAGCATGGCCTTCTGGCTTACATACTGGGTGTGAAAAACTAATTGTTGTTTACAAAATGGATTCCACTGAGCCACCCTACAGCCAGAAGAGATATAAGGAAAATGTTAAGGAAGTCAGCACCTATATTAAGAAATTTGGCTACAACCCCAACACAGTAGCATTTGTGCCAATTTCTGGCTAGAGTGATGACAAAATGCCGGAGCCAAGTGCTAACATGCCTTGATTCAAGAAGTGAAACATCACCCACAAAGATAGGGCACCTGGGTGGCTCAGTCATTAAGCGTCTGCCTTCAGCTCAGGTCATGATCCCAGAGTCCTGGGATCCAGCCCCGCATCAAGCTCCCTGCTTAGCCGGAAGCCTGCTTCTCCCTCCCTCACTCCCTCTGCTTGTGTTCCCTCTCTCGCTGGGTCTCTCTCTGTCAAATAAATAAAAATAAAATCTTTAAAAAAATAGCTATGTAAGACTGATGAATCACAGACCTGTACCCTTGAAACAAATAATACATTAAATAACATATTATTTAACAATAATATGTTAATAATAAAAATTAATTAAATTTTAAAAAAGATAGCTATGCCAGTGGAACCATGCTGCTTGAAACTCTGGATTGCCTCCTGTCAGCAGATCATCCAACTGACAAGCCCCTTTGTCTGCCCCTTTAGTATGTCTACAAAATTGGTGGTATTAGTACTCTCCTTGTGAGCTGAGTGTTACAACTGAAGTCAAGTCTGTCAAAATGCACCATGAAGCTTTGAGTTAAGCTTTTCCTGAAACAGTATGGGCTTTGATATCAAGAACGTATCTGTCAGGGTTACCTGGCTGGCTCAGTCAGTGGAGCAGGCGACTCTTGATCTTGGGGTTGTGGGTTTGAGCCCAACGTTGCGTATAGAGATTACTTAAAAATAAAATCTTAAAAAAAAGAATGTATCTATCAAAGGTGTTTGTTGTAGTAATATGGCTGGTGACAGCAAAAATGACCCACCAATGGAAGTAGCTGGCTTCTCAGCTCAGGTGATTACCCTGATCCATCTGGGCCAAATCAGTGCTGTCTATGCACATGTGCTGGATTGTCATACACCTCACATTGCTTGCAAGTTTGCTGAGCTGAAGAAGATTGATTACTGTTCTGGGAAGAAGCTGGAAGATGACCCCAAATTCTTGAAATTTGTTGATATAGTTCCTGTCAAGCCCATATGTATTGGGTGCTTCTTTGGATATCCTCCTCTGGGCCATTTTGCTCTTCATAACATGAGACAGACCATTGCTGTGGGTGTCTCAAAGACTTCTGTGGCTAACAAGGTCACAAAGTCTGCTCAGAAAGTTAAACGAATGTAATCCCTAATATCTGCCACCTCAGTCTTTTTTTTTTTTTATTCTTATGTTAATCCCCATACATTACAACATTAGTTTTAGATGAAGTGTTCCATGATTCATTGTTTGTGCACAACACCCAGTGCTCCATGCAGAATGTGCCCTCCTCAATACCCACCACCAGGCTAACCCATCCTCCCACCCCCCTCCCCTCTAGAACCCTGTTTGTTTTTCAGAGTCCATCGTCTCTCGTGGTTCGTCTACCCCTCCGATTTCCCCCGCTTCATTCTTCCCCTCCCGCTACCTTCTTCTTCTTCTTCTTTTTTTTCTTCACATATATTGCATTATTTGTTTCAGAGGTACAGATCTGAGATTCAACAGTCTTGCACAATTCACAGCGCTTACCAGAGCACATACCCTCCCCAGTGTCTATCACCCAGTCCCCCCATCCCTCCCACCCCACCCCCACTCCAACAACACTCAGTTTGTTTCCTGCGATTAAGAATTCCTCATATCAGTGAGATCATATGATACATGTCTTTCTCTGTTTGACTTATTTCACTCAACATAATACCCTCCAGTTCCATCCACGTCGTTGCAAATGGCAAGATCTCATTCCTTTTGATTCTGCCACCTCAGTCTTAATCAGTGGTGGAAGAACAATCTCAGAACTATCTCGATTGGCCATGTAAGTTTAGTAGTAAAGGACTGGTTAATGATAATGCATCATAAATCCTTTGGAAGAAGAGAACGTTTTATGGGCCATTTGTTATTTTGTGTGTCACAATTTTAAGCTATTTATTTTAAAAATCAATACTTTTTAATGGAAACAACTTGACTGAAGATTATCCCAGAGCATGTGAACTTGAAAAACATTTAGGTTAGTTTCTGTCTTTTCAAAAATTTTAGATTGCCCAATCCTTATAAGTGCTGGCCTTCAAACCAACTAAATAAAGCATTTTTACAAATTAATTTTAGCAATACTATCCAGATGTAGAAAAACTTGTCACATTTACATTTATATAGATATATGGACACACAGAAACATGAAGATCTTACAACTTTTCTTTTTACTAATATTAATGGAGAGGACATTTAGGCTTAATTTCCAACTACTTCCCTCTGTCCCTTTTTCTTCCTTCTGATGAGATACTCCTCCCTAAAGTTTTCATGTCAAAAGATGGTTCTCAAGTCCTAGATAAGATGGAAATAGAAAATTTACATCACAGTGGTGCCTGGGTGGCTCAGTTGGTGAAGTGTCTGCCTTGGCTCAGGTCATGATCCCAGAGTCCTGGGATCGATCGGGCTCCTTGCTCAGCGGGGAGCCTGCATCTCCATCTCCCTCTGCTGCTCCCCCTGCTTGTGCTCTCTCTCTCTCTCTGACAAATAAATAAAAAAAATTTTTTTAAAGATTTTATTTATCTATTTGACAGAGAGACACAGCGAGAGAGGGAACACAAGCAGGGGGAGTGGGAGAGGGAGAAGCAGGCTTCCTGCTGAGCAGGGAGCCCGATGTGGGGCTCGATCCCAGGACCCTGGGATCATGACCTGAGCCGAAGGCAGACGCTTAACGACTGAGCCACCCAGGCGCCCCAATAAATAAAATCTTTTAAAAAAAGAAAATTTACAACCCAAAGGCACAGATTAAGTGCAGGATAATTCTGTTTCCAGTGTCTTGATCTTTTCAAGCATTTTGAGAGGAATCAGCAGAGGTTTGGAGGATTGGCAAAAAGGGCAAGTGAACTTTGAACTTCTAGAACCATACCTTTGACCCTGCAGAGATTTGCAAAGCAAAAACAGTTGTCTCCAATTCCCCCAAAGAACTGGGTTGTAGGCTTTGCTTTGCCACCTTGCTAAGTATCTGCAACTTCTGGTACTATAGTTCTTTTTTTTTTTTTTTTTTTAAGATTTTATTCATTTATTCATGAGAGAGAGAGAGAGAGGCAGAGGCAGAGGGAGAAGCAGACTCCCCGCGGAGCAGGGAGCCCGATGCGGGACTCGATCCCAGGACTCTGGGATCATGATCTGAGCCGAAGGCAGACGCTTAACCGACTGAGCCACCCAGGCGTCCCGGTACTATAGTTCTTATACTTAAAACAAGCTGGCTTGCTCAACTCTCTGGATACAAAGGATCCCATTTGTTTAGCTAGGCCTTTGAGTTTCTCAGAGCCAAACTAATACCTAAGCCTTTTGGTTTCTGAGATACTTTCTTTGTGACAGCCTTTACCTCATATGCAACAGTAACTATGGAAACAGAACCGTGGACACCAACAGTACCCAGCAAACTAGGGACTGGGGACAGGCTTAAACCAGTAGGCCTAAAAGAATGGAGACTGCAGACTGATTCCAAACAAATAGAGAATTGCAGCTGCCACCAGCAGTTCCCAATGTGGAATCTGGGGAATAATTCCAAACCAATGGGGAATTGCAAACTAAACCATCAGGAATTCCCAACATGGAATCCAGGGACAAAACCGAAGACTGTAGTTTAAATGTTACTGCAGACTGGCCATTAGAAGGCCTTTGTGCACCTCCGGCAATTCCCAACATGGACTAAACCAGGAGACTCCATTAATAGAGACAGCAGATTAGAACTGAGGAAAGGACTAAACCAGCAAAAGACTGCAGACTGGAAATGGGGAAGGGATTCCAACATGGAATTGTGGACTGGACCAAGGGCTGAAGACTGGCTCTTCCTTAGAGCCTCCTGTCAGTCTAGACTGACCCATTAACCCTGGATTGGAAAGCCAATTAGATGGGGAGCTTGAAAACAAAAAGCGGAAATCAACTGAGGAACTGACCAATGACCCTTGGAAACAGCAAGAAAGACAGTGAACTTAAAAGGGTTCATGGGGTGCCACACCTGTGCTTCTTGTTGCTTCTGAATGCTATCAGAGGTTCACTTTGGATCCCATTGCTGCCACCAAATCTGTTAAAAAAACAAAAATCAAATAAATCAGCTTATTAAGTGATTATGAATCAGGCAACATCCTATCTAGCAAGTAGAGAGATGCTCTGAGTGGTACAAAATGGAAGTGGTACAAAACGGGTTTTTCTAGGCAGGAGGGTGGGGCAAGGAGGTTATGAGCACAAGAAAAGGGTCATTTCAGCCCAGGATCTCTTCTATTTGGGGAGAAGGGAACAGTAGGATTTTTATCATGCAGATGACCTCACTAGTGCTGATCTGGAAATCTCAGACTGACTGTTAAAAGGTCACATTCCTGGGATTGGTTGAGATTGTGAGCCTTGATTTGCTGTTGGGGGCAGGGGACAAATGACTCCAATTTGGGCTTTTTTTTTTTTTTTTAAGATTTTATTTATTTATTTGACAGAGAGAGAGATAGCGAGAGCAGGAACACAAGCAGGGGGAGTGGGAGAGCGAGAAGCAGGCTTCCTGCCGAGCAGGGAGCCCAATGTGGGACTCTCTCCCAGGACCCTGGGATCATGACCTGAGCCGAAGGCAGACGCTTAACGACTGAGCCACCCAGGCGCCCGAATTTGGGCTTTTTTAAAACAAAACAAAATACAACTAGATGCTGTTTCCAAGGTACACATCTAAAACATGAGTATAAAAGGCTGAAAGTAAAAGGATGGAAAATGGCATGCCTTGCAAATATTAGCCAAAAGAAAGGTAGTGGGTCTTCTGCTTCTGGGTAGAGAATAGGTCATGGCAGGCTAACACTCCTGCTGCAACAACTATAAAAACTAGATAAACTTTAAAAATCCATATTTTAAAAATCTTTGGAGAGCTGTGGAGCAATAAGAATTAGATGCACTAAAATTTAAGTGGGAGAGGACCACCTAGTTGCAGTGATGATCATTAGTTGTTTTCTTTCTTGGTGGGCTTTGCTGAAATGCCTTAAGTGCTGAGGGACCAAAGACTTTCTAAGCTCTCAATCAAAAGTCTAAGAGGGCCATGCCTGAGAAACAGGGATAATTAATATTTTAAAGAAAATAGTGGAAAGATGGACAATACTTGATGTGGGGCCACGAGCGAATGGTCAAGAAATAATTCTTGAGATGTTTTAAGTGTAAAAAGGTGCATTTTCTATAACATGAAGCTGGTGGTTATATGCTTAGGCTTAAGGGGGCGGGGATGTGCAGGGAGTATTAGATCATAAAAGTCTTCTTCAAATTTCTACTTGTAAAACTGTCACATTTCTCTGGTGCTTATCATTCAGCTCAATATTAACTATTGGAGAGATGTACAGGCAGTCATGAGACCATTTAAGAATGTAGCAACCAGCACATATTTGATCTTTATTGGAACTATGCAGGCTATAGGTCAGCCTTCTGGGCTAAAGGTGAACATTTTTCTGCTTCTATCCCTCATCATACTGATAAGAAGATGGAGAATTACAGTTGGAAATTGGAATCTATTTTTAAAAACTCAAATTGTCATTCTAAAATATTGGAAAATACAACATCTAAAATTAAAAACTCATTGGATGAGTATAATTTCAGGCTAAACACTGCGAAAGACAAGATTAGGGTCAAGCAAATATATCCAAACTGAAGCATAGGAAGGAAAAAAATGAAAAGAACAGAATAGAGTATAAGAGACAGGTGAGAGAAACACTCTCAAATGATACAGCATAAATATAATTGGAGTCCTTGGAGGAGAGCATGTAGAAAATGGGACAGGAAAAAAATTGAATGTCTAAAAATTTTCCAAAACTGATGAACCATGTCAAGTCACAGATTCAATAAGCTAAGTATACCCAAAGCATATTAAGTACAAAGAAAATTGCATGTAGGCAAATAATCAAACTTAAGAAAACTAAGGATAAAGAGAAACTATTAAAAACCAGAGGGAAAAATATACATTGCCTCCATAGGAACAACAAGATTGATAGCCAACTTTTCAGTCAAACTACTAAAACAACACTGTCCAATAGAACTTTCTGTGATGATGGATATGTTGTAGATCTTCACTAATATGGTAACTACTAATCATATGTGGCCATGGAGTACTTGAAATGTAGCTAGTGTGATTGAAGAATTGAATTTTAATTGTATTAAATTTAATTAGTTTAAATAGTCACACATAGCTGGTGGCTACCCATTTGACAGCACAATACCAGAAGATAACAGAATGATATCTTTAAAATGAAAAATACTGAAAGAAAAATGCTAACCTAGAATTCTAAACCCAGAGAAAACATTTCAAAATGAAGTTGAAATAAAGATGTTTTTAGAAAAACAAACGCTGAGAGACTTTGACACAATAGACTGGTGCTAAAAAGTGCTGGGACATTTTAATATCCATATGGAAGAACATTAAATTGGATCCCTAACTTAGACCATACAAAAAACCCACTCACATTGGGCTATAAGTCTAAATGTAAGCATAAAACTATAAATCTCTTAGAAAGAAAAATAAGAGACTATCTTAATAGCCTGAGGGTAGGGAGAGAATTGACATAGAAAAAGCACTAACCATGAAGGATTTTTTTGATAAATTTCACTACATTAAAATTATGAACTATGCTCATCAAAATATTAAAAAAAGAATGAAAAGATTATCCACAGAATGTGAGATATTTGCAGCACAAAAGGCCAACAAGGATTCATATCAAGACTGTATAGAGGGGGTGCCTGGATGGCTCAGTCGGTTAAGCGTCTGCCTTCGGTTCAGGTCATGATCCCAGGGTCCCGGGATCGAGCCCCGCGTCGGGCTCCCTGCTCGGTGGGAAGCCTGCTTCTCCCTCTGCCCCTCCCCCTGCTTGTGTTCCCTCTCTGGCTGTGTCTCTCTCTGTCAAATAAATAAATAAAACCTTTTAAAAAAAAGACTGTATAGAGTACTTCTTTGATTCAATAAGAAAAAAAGATTACCCGAGAGAAAAATTGGCAAAAACAACAATAACATCAACTTGGATAGGCATTCCAAAAACAGGAAATTCAAATACCTAGTACTCACAAGAAAAGATGCTCAACGTCATTATTAATCAGGGAAATGTGAGATAAAACCACAGAGACACTGCTGTGCAACCACTAGAATGGGCAAAAGTGTAAAAACACAGTATCGAGTGCCTGTAAAGATTTGGAGTAAATGGAACTCTCATACATTGCTGACAAAAATGGAAAATGGCACAGCCACTTTGGAAAACAGCATGGTAGTAGCTACCAAAGCTGAATATATGTATACTCAGCAGTTCCACTCCTAGATATGTGCCCCACAGAAATGCATATATACATTCACCAAAAGATGTGTATAAGACGGTTCATAGCCAGGGAGAAAAAAGAAGATTCATAGCAGGAACAGGACTATGTTTAAGCACCAAAAATTAGAAATGACTCGAATGTTCATAATTTTGGTATATTCACACAATGGAATACAAACTGTGGCTGCACACGACTATGTAGATGAATTTTACAACCATAATGCTGAGTGAAAGAAGCCAGAAACAAAAGAACATACAATATGGTTCTATTTACATCAAAAACAGGCAAAACTAAACTGTATTCTTTAGGGAAGTGTACATAGCGGTAAAATTGTGAAGAAAAGCAAAGAAATAATTATCATAAACATCATAATGGGGGTTACCTTTAGTGGGGAGGAAGTATGTCATTGGAAAGGTACAGAGTGAGCCTTCCGTGTTGCTGGTAATGTTCTTCTTGATCTGGATGGTGGTTACATTTTTATACCAAAACATTTATATTTTATGTACTTTATTGTATAATTTTAGTTCACAATTTTAACAGATTTTTAAAAAGATTTTATTTATGGGGCGCCTGGGTTAGGGGAGTGTCAGGGAGAAGAAGAAACACACTCCCCATGAGCAAGGAGCCCAAAGCGGGGCTCAATCCCAGGACCCTGGGATCATGACCTGAGCTGAAGGCAGATGCTTAATCGACTGAGCACCCAGGCACCCCTTAACAGATTTTCTAACTTTTTTTAAATTTGTTTGTTTATTTATGTCATCTCTACACCCAACGTGGGGCTTGAACTTATAACCCTGAGATCAAGAGTCACAGGTTCTACTGACTGAGCCAGCCAGGTGCCCCCAGGTGTTTTTTTAAGTAAAGAAAAGTAGTCCAAGGATTGAACCCTGGGGCTGTCTTATATTGAGAATATGTTTATGAGTCCTACATACATTTAACATTCAACAAATATTTTTTGACCACCTACTATGTGCCAGACACTTGTTCCAGCTGCTGGGAATACAGCAGTGGACAAAACAGACAAAATCCCTGCCTTCATGGAACTTATATCCTAGCGAAGCCTGGAGAGAGATGTCAGGAAGATGGGGTGGTTAACTATGCAAAATGTTGCTTAGTTGTCCAAAAAGATGAAGACGTAACAAAATTGATTATCAGCTTTAATAAGCCACTCACATGATTTGGATAGTGTCTCAATATTAGTGTCTCAATATGGATGATCTTCATCTAGATCTCTTTTGTGAGCTCTCAACCTCTGTATTTGCCAATTTAATTTACATAACTGTCCCATGTGTTTAAAACTGTATACCCCCACCTACTTCTCCAGGGTTGCCTATTCTCAGTGAGTTGCATCACCATCCATCCACTTGCCCAAATCAGAAACCTGGAAGTACCTTTAATTCTTCTTTCTCCCTTCTCTGCTCCAATTCATCATCAGTTCTATGGCAAGTGTCTCAAATACAGGGAGAGCAAGAATGTGAGGTGTTTTTGGTCCATGAAGATATTGCTCTTCCTCTGCTTTTTTTTTCCCAGGGCTCAAGGTATGGATGTCCCTCAGTTCAAGAAGGTGGTTTTCCAGGAATTTACTGATGGATCCTTTACTCAGCCCTTATACCGTGGAGAACTAAACGAACACTTGGGACTCGTGGGACCATATATAAGAGCAGAAGTTGAAGACAATATCATGGTGAGTTGAGGACAGTGAAAGTTATAAGAAAATTAATCCCACATATATATTTTTGTTTCTGATTATAAAAATAATGTATTCTTACTTTTGAAGAATTTTAAAGTATAGAAAATAAAGAAGTTGAAAAATAATCCCATAACTACCATTTTGGTGTATGTTCTCTTTGTCCTATGTATTCTTCTCTTTATGTGTTCAAAATTATACAGTGTGTAATTTTACCTTTTCTTTTTTTAAAAGATTTATTTATTTATATTAGAAAGAAAGAGCAAGAGTAGGAGGGGCAGAGGGAGAGGGAGAGAAAACCCAATGCAAGGCTGAATCCCACCACCCCGAGATCACAACCTGAGCCGAAACCAATTGTCAGAGGCTTAACCGACTGTGCCACCCAGGCACCCTTCTACCTCTTCTTTTTTGACTAAATATCATATTGTAAATATTTCTTATGTCATTAGAAAGACTTTCTAAATATCTTTTTTTAATGATGGCATAATAGTCTATTACATGAATTTATGGTATACTTAGCCATTTACTTTGAACAACTTTTAAATAGTTTGTTATGTTTTCACTAGTTTGATAATGCTGCATTCACAACCCTTTTCCTAGGACAAAATTCCAGAAGTGCAATGTACATGAACATTTTAAGACTTCCCCTAATGAAAAAAAAAAAAGACTTTCTCTAATGAATTATCTGTTAATGTCCTTTGCACATTTGACCTTCTGAGGGGGTACTTATCAATTTATATTACCTTATATGCTATACATTTTTCCAAGTTTGTCATCTTTTAATTGTATTTATAGCGGTTTTTTGAAATAAAACAGGTTTGAATTTTTGGTAGTAACCCATAAGTCTTTCCTTTATGACACATACCTTTTATGTTTATAAAAATCCTTCCCTATAGAAAGATTTTTTTTCTTAAAATCACTTATACTTTCTTCATCTTTATTTTACAGTTTAATTGCTTAACATTTAACCTTTTAATCCCTAAGTAATTCCTGTAGACTAGAAGTGATTTTGGTGCATTGTGTGAGCCAAAAATGAAAGTAGTTTTATTCTTTTCCAAAAATAGTCATCCATTGGCCCAATTGATTATTTACATTAAGGATATAGAAGGATCTAAAATTATGGGATTGTGAGCAATTCTTTTTCTGTTTTGGTTCTTATTTTAGTTTACATATGTCCTATGAAACATGTATAATTTTTTGAAATCTGAAGTCTTTTTTAAAGATCATATGCTTCTTCTTTGCCGATTCGGATGCCTTTTAATTCTTTTTGTTGTCTGATTGCTGAGGCTAGGACTTCTAGTACTATGTTGAACAGCAATGGTGAGAGTGGACATCCCTGCTGTGTTCCTAACCTTAGGGGGAAAGCTCTCAGAAAAATGAAGGGGGGGAAATCGGAGGGGGAGACGAACCATGAGAGACTATGGACTCTGAGAAACAAACTGAGGGTTCTAGAGGGGAGGGGGGGAACCATGAGAGACTATGGACTCTGAGAAACAAACTGAGGGTTCTAGAGGGGAGGGGGGTGGAGGGATGGGTTAGCCCGGTGATGGGTATTAAGGAGGGCACGTACTGCATGGAGCACTGGGTGTTACACGCAAACAATGAATCATGGAACAATACATCAAAAACTAACGATGTACTGTATGGTGATTAACATAACATAATAAAATAAAATTTAAAATAAATAAATAAAGATCATATGCATTCATCCTGGAATTGTCATAAGAACCATATGTGTTAAATCTTGGGCTTATGCTCTCTTAAAACCCCTGGGATGATATTTTCCCTTTTACTTTTCAGTTGCTTTTAAGTATTTAGGAATTTTCTCTTTTGCAACTTTGAGTTCATGCTTTAAATATTTTAGAGTTCAAAAATTCCTCAGTTTCAAAAAAAAAAAAAATTCCTCAGTTTCCTCCATAGATAGACCCTTAGGTTTGGTCCTGACAACACCCGTCCTCTGTACCACTTCCTTTGGGTATTAAGAACTTGGATAGGGTGCCTGGGTGGCTCAGTCGTTAAGTGTCTGCCTTCAGCTCAGGTCATGATCCCAGGGTCCTGGGATCGAGCCCCGCATGGGGCTCCCTGCTCAGCGGGCAGCCTGCTTCTCCCTCTCCCTCTGCCTGCTTGTGTTCTCTCTCTCTGTCAAATAAATAAATAAAATCTTTTTAAAAAAAATAATTTGGAAAAACTCAAAAATAGGCATTACTATTAGGGATGTGAACCCTAAGCCAAGGACTTTATATGATCCTAAAACATAATACTCGAATTCTTTTTTAAATTTTGTATTTAATTTTTCTCTGCAGGTAACTTTCAAAAACCAGGCCTCTCGTCCCTACTCCTTCTATTCTAGCCTTATTTCTTACGAGGAAGATCAGAGGCAAGGAGCAGAACCTAGAAGAAAGTTTGTCAACCCTAATGAAACCAAAATTTACTTTTGGACAGTGCAGCATCATATGGCACCCACTAAAGATGAGTTTGACTGCAAAGCCTGGGCTTATTTTTCTGATGTTGATCTGGTAAGCACTGGCCACTTACTGGTTTAAAAGAAATGGATTTCGTGTTATCTGCTAAGAATTTTGCTATTTATTGTAAGCTTAATGGGAAGCTTTCAATAGGAGAGGTGCCATCATTTTTGTGTTTGAGAACTATCACTCTGGAATCTACTAAACAGGAAGGATTGTACTATGGGAAGATAAGGAGTGGGTTAGAGTGGCATAAAAGTTGATAAGAAATCTATGCTGGTTCATAGGTGAGGGACCTTATATTCATAGGATTGATGTCTTCTCTCTCAGGAAAAAGATGTGCACTCAGGCTTGATTGGACCCCTTCTGATCTGCCGCAGCAACACACTGAACCCTGCTCACGGGAGACAAGTGACCGTGCAGGAATTTGCTCTGTTTTTCACTATTTTTGATGAGACTAAGAGCTGGTACTTCACTGAAAACCTGGAAAGGAACTGCAGAGCTCCCTGCAATATCCAGAAGGAGGATCCCACTCTTAAAGAAAATTACCGCTTCCATGGTAATATATCCCACTCCCAATTATTACTCAGTGTGGAATGAAGCATGCAGTACAACAAAGGAGCCTGGAGCCTGAGGCTTGGACAGTGTATGAATTGAGCTTATATGTATGGGAGTGGAATCCTCATAGGAATCAATATTTTTTACTGGAGTAGAGGGAAAGAAACTTCTGTAACAGATTTCAACAGCCTTTTCTGTGTTCTCCTCCAGCAATCAATGGCTATGTGAGGGATACCCTCCCTGGCTTAGTAATGGCTCAGGATCAAAAGATTCGATGGTATCTGCTCAGCATGGGCAGCAATGAAAACATCCATTCTATTCATTTCAGTGGACATGTGTTCACTGTACGGAAAAAAGAGGAATATAAAATGGCAGTCTACAACCTCTATCCAGGTATGAGCTAATTTGTACTCTTTTTTTCTACCTACTGTACTTGAGTGCTTACTTTAATTGGTCTAGGCACTGGGGAAGCAATCCGTGAACAAAGCACATAAAGTCCCTGATCTCAGGTAACTTACTTTTTCAAGTAACTTTACCCTACAGAGACGTAATAAATAAATTAGCCAATAAACATGATAATTTCAGATACAGATAATGTGCTATAAAGGAAATAGAACAGAAAAAAATGGATAATTAATGTTGTAGCACTTGCCTGGGAAAAGGGGATTTTCCCCCATCTCAAATCCCACACAGCACTAGTAGTTATCCAGAGTGATTTGTTTATGTCTGTAACCAGTATATTGATTAAGCACTACTCACAATATTGATCAAAACACAGCTTTATTTTAGCTTTCCACTGTCCCTTTAAAACAGGTTTAATAGTGGGAGCAAACTTCCCGTTTCTGTGTAAAAATTCCAAGAAGTTCAGTGACTTTTCTGCTCACTCTTAAGTAATAAACACCCAGCAGTCACTTCACATCACAAATATAGTTCAAATCCAGAATTGCAATGTCCACTCCAAGATGTCTACACTGGGAAAGGGAGGTATGGTTGAGTCTTCTCTTCCTGTACCTGGCTGCTGCTTCAGTAAATGATAGGACAGTTCTTATCTACTTACAACTGGCACCTTTATTCTAGGTGGTCACTTGTGACTCATTCCTCAGCTTCTTGCTGCTGGGGTTACTTTAGCCCTGAAGGCAGCCCTGGTGGACTAGGTCCACGAGGACCTCACCCTGACTTCCTTTTCCCAGGGAGCTCACATCTGGTCGATGGGCGAAAAAAAAAAAAAAACCTTTGGCTCTGAAAAACCCTAAAAGTGCAGTGGCTTTCTCCTGTCTCTCCCATTTCCCAGGGGTCAGGGCTATCAGAACTCAATCCCCAGTACCTCCAAACTGGAGGGGTCACATAGCAAGCATTTTGGCTTTGAGGGGTCCAAGAGTGGAAGAACTGACTTAGGTAGATTTCCTTTGATGTTCTGCATAAACCAATGTATCTCATGCTTTTTCAGTAAAATGAAATAGTTTTTGTTCCTTTTGTTTTTGATAAGGTGTTTTTGAGACTGTGGAAATGCTACCATCCAAAGTTGGAATTTGGCGGATAGAATGCCTTATTGGCGAACACCTACAAGCTGGGATGAGCACTCTTTTTCTGGTGTACAGCAAAAGTAAGTAGCACTTCAGCCTATTTCTAAACGGCTTTCCTCCTTCCTAGGATGGCTGCTTTTGTCAAGAAATAAATACAAGCTCACAGTCATTAGCAAATCTACAATGAATATTGCTGGTAGAAATCAGCAGAGTCCTCAGAGAAGGGCAGATATGTTTGAAGCTTTGAACAGTTTGAACCTGAAGCTCTAAATATTTAACAAACTGGTGCTAAAAAGTAGCTTAATTCTCACAACTTTGTGAAGCTCCAAGATCTCCAAGAGCAAAATTTGAAACTGAATTTTGGTTCAGTTACCAAAGATAACTTACAAATATGGCTTGGAAGAGTTCAAGATTTAACCCTAAACAAGTAAGAGAACCACTGAGTTCTTCAGCTGCAGAATGTGGAAGGTTCTAGCACCTTCCTATTAGAGTGAATTAAATGACATAGATAGTACAGTAAAATATTTAGTACAGTTCTCAGCAAATAGTAAACAATAAAAAATGTTGACCATTTGTTTGTGTTCTCCCATTTTCATTGGCTTGCATTTGTGAAGCTGAATTTATGTACTGCTAGCTATCATGCTCCTCTCCTTTGATTTCAGAGTGTCAGACTCCACTGGGAATGGCTTCTGGACGCATTCGAGATTTTCAGATTACAGCTTCAGGACAATATGGTAAATACCATTATTTTGTCTCCAAAAACTGGGCTGATTATATCTTTTTTTATTTCTGTTGGAGAGATTTAGATAGCCCATCCATCTCCATGCTTCTATTAATTTTACTCCGTAAGTGCCTCTTAAATCCATTTTCTCTTCTCTGATCCCTACTGTTCAAGCTACTATCATTTCTCATTACCACCTCCTTATTCCCTAGTGCTCCCCTTGAGTCCATTGTCTTCAGTGTGGCAGGAAGCTACACTTTTCTATGAGCAGTGATAGTAAAGCTTGAATATGATCTATTGACAGTTCTCAAATATTGCTTTAGAGCAACAGTGAGCAAACTATGGCCTACAGGCCAAATCTAGCCCACCGCCTGTTTTTATATAGCCTTCAAACTAAGAATTATTTTTCTAGTTTTAAGTGGGCAGAAAAAGAAGAAGAATGTTTCATGACATGTGAAAATTATGTGAAATTCAAATTTCAGTGTCTGTAAATAAAATCTTATATTGACACATACAGCTCTACAACAACAGCTGAAACCAGATGATCTGCAAAGCCTAAATTATTTACACTCTGGCCATTTACAGAAAAAGGTTTGTCAACCCCTGTTTTAGAGGGAACAAAATGCCCTTTTAAAACAAGGCCTGATGGGACACCTGGGTGGCTCAGTCAGTTAAGCGTCTGCCTTCAGCTCAGGTCATCATCTCGGGGTCCTGGGATTGAGCCCCATGTCAGGCTCCCTGCTCAGCGGGGAGTCTGCTTCTCCCTCTGCCCCTCCCTCCTGCTCATGTGAGCTCTCTCTCTCAAATAAATAAAATCTTTAAAAAAAGAAAAGAAAAAGGCTTGAGAGTTATATGCCAAAATAGTATTATTTTTCTCTAGGCAAAAAGATGATTTTTTTTAACTTTCATTTTTACTTACGTTTTATTTTGCATTTTCTAACTTTTCTACAAGGAACATACATTGTGTAATGAAGAAACAATGATAGCATTTTGTAGTACTGGTAACACATTCCAGTGTCACCTAATTAGAGGTGCTAACAATAAACGAAATTATTAAATTTAGAAAATAAAATACTATGCTTTATGCCTTTATCTTCTCTACACCTAGGCTTAGCCTTTCTCAAGAGAGCAATTTTAGGGGGCACCTGGATGGCCCAGTCTGTTAACTGACTCTTGATTTCAGCTCAGATCATCATCTCAGGGTCCTGGGATTAAGCCCCACGTCGGGCTCCCTGCTCAGCAGGGAGTCTGCTTCTCCCTCTCCCTCTGCCCCTCCCCCACCCCATTCCCACTCATGTGCTCCCTCCCTCTCTCTCTCTCAAATAAATAAATAAAATCTTAAAGGAAGAGAGAGCAATTTTATTCCTAAGTGTCTAGGACCAACACAGCTGAATCTAATCTCTCTCCTTTCTTGGGCAAAGGACAGTGGGCCCCAAAGCTGGCCAGACTTCATTATTCCGGATCAATCAATGCCTGGAGCACCAAGGATCCCTTTTCCTGGATCAAGGTTAGAAAGTGCATCACATTCAATCGCAACATGTATTCCTCTTGCAAGCTCAAAACAAAAGTCATTTTTATCAAACTCCAGGTAACCAACAGGGAAAGAACTGAAGAATAGAATAGCTTCTGATTTGTACAAAAACAGTCAAGAATGAAGAATAGAATATTTGGGAATAGAATCAAGTATGCTGATTTGTTTGTTAGTCCAATCTGGTAAACTAACTTGGAGCTGGTGACTGAAACAGTGTCTTTAGGCTTACTCAGTTTCTTTTTAAATGACTAAATATTTCAAATTTTCTCACTTTCCCATTTCCTCTAGAGCAGCGCTGTCCAGTAGAAATGTAATTCGAACCACAAATGCAAACCACATGTGTAATTTTATATTTCCTAGTAGCCACATTTAAAAAGAAACATGTGAAATTCATTTTAATGATATGTTTCATCCAACATATCCCAAGATTTTATCAAGTGAACATGGGGTCAGTCAGGGCTCTGGCCCCTTCAAGGGCATACATATGGGGACTTGTGGGTCCCTTCCATGCTACATGAGAGCTGAGTGCCAGCTCAGCCTCTCGGCCTAACTGCAAGAGTTGTTCCCTCTAGAGCCCGAACGTGCCTCCCACCTCTGGTACTTACAGCCCAAAGAGGGGTACTGCAGACACGTTTTACCACCTACTTTCCCCACCTCTGTCCACTTTTCATTGTGCACCAGCTTTCTTTCCTCTTCTGAGTTGACCAAAGACATTCCCCTACGTATTTTCCTCCTTTGCAAGATTGCATCTACTCCTCTGTTTTCTCTTGAGGTTAAAATAATAAATAGGAATCAGGGAAAGATAAACCAATGTCCCATCAGCTCACCTTATTTGGTTTGTTTTGTAGGCACTGCCAGTTATGACTCAATTTGAACTGACTGTTCACGAATTCCTAAGTATTTTTCTTTGTGAAGCTGCCAAACCACATTTTCTGACCTTGTATTTCTCTGGTTTTCACTTTCAACCTTACATGTATCCCTGGGTAGTGGACACTGTCATCTACTTGGGTGCCCTGCATCTGTCATTCCATTTATTTATTTATTGTGATAGCATTGTCATTTCCATTTGGGGAATTCTATCTCCCTCACTGGATACAACCTAATGAGACTAGTAAATAGAGTGCCTTTTCCATGCCTAGCCAAAGAACCTGAGTAATACACCCTGTTAAGTTTCCACTTACTAGATTTGGCCCATTGTTCCAGCTTGTCAAGCTTCTGTCTCCCAAAGAATTTCTTAGTCTTCCCAGTTTCACATAATCTACTGCTTGATCAGTAAACGTTTTTATACTTTAGCAAATTCATGATCAAAATACTGAAGTAGACAGGGCTTCCTTACTGTGTGCTTTAAACAAGCCCAAGCTATCAAATCCTTACTACACTGTTATTATCATCCTCATTTCAGATAAGAAAGCTGAAGCAAAGAAAAGTAACTTGCCCCAAGTCATACAGCCAATAAGTGGCTGGGCCAAACTTCAAACTGTGATAGTTGGGCTCCAGAGGCCTAATTTGTAATCATTATACTATACTGTTTCTAGAATGCTCCCTTTAGGTTTATAATCATCTATTAACTGCCACAGTTTGCTTTTGGTAATTGAACCAGTTACAAATCCACCTAGTTGTATTATCACCCAATCTGTATTAAATCACCTCATCCTCAAGGTGTTTTTTACCATCTGTCCTACTAAAGCCCAGGTATACATTTTCTTGATCTGGTAACTTTATAAAGTAAATACCCCAGAGAAATAAAGAATTATGGTGACTTAACAAAAAAAAAAGAAAGAAATGGTTCTAGGGGGCCAGGGAAGCAATCAGAGATGTCTAGCTGCAATGTTTGTATTTGTACACTGAGTGACTCATTATTGCTTTGCTTACTTCCTTGTAGAGAGATATGTCTTGTCACAGTCAAATACATGGCTGGATACACAGGTGAAAATGTTGACTCTGTAATTGCCAAATTCCTCCAAGTTTGCCAAGAATTCATCAGTTACAGAATGTAGGTGAAAAAGGTGGCTGGCCAAACTTTATTAAAACTGCTAGGGGCGCCTGGGTGGCTCAGTCGTTAAGCGTCTGCCCTCGGCTCAGGTCATGATCCCAGGGTCCTGGGATTGAGCCCTGCATCGGGCTCCCTGCTCGGCGGGAAGCCTGCTTCTCCCTCTCCCACTCCCCCTGCTTGTGTTCCCTCTCTCGCTGTGTCGCTCTCTGTCAAATAAATAAATAAAATCTTTAAAAAAATATTTTAAAAAAACTGCTAGAAAGTGCAATAGTCAGTAGTCCAAAAAAGACCTCTCATATACTACATGAAGAAATAGTGTAAGTCAGTTCCACAAAAGTCATAATTTTATAATTTTATGACAACTTCCAGTTGTTTATGCCACAATACCAAGAGGAAAAATGTAATATCTTCATTTGGGAGTATCATGTAATCTGGGCCAAGATAGTGCTGTAGCTTCTGAAGACCTTGCCACTCTCTGTCCTGTTACCCTGCTTCTTTTTCTCCTGTCCTTATCACTACTTGATGCTGTATATAAATAAAAACATATATATGATATGTAGTCTGTTTTTCCAAGTCAAATGTAAGTTCCATTAAGGCAGGGCTTTTTTCTTTTTTTCTTCTTCACTGCTCTATTCCCAGTACGAAGAGCAGTGCCTAGCACATAACAAGTACTCAAAATATATTCTTTGAATGGATGGATGGATGGATGGATGGATGGATAGATGGATGGAAGGAACTTACTGAAAGAGACAGTCATTAAGCTCAAGTGTTATTACCAATCCAATCTGGGTGTACCAGGCATCTGTGACAAGTTAAGTGTGACTTGCTTGTTAGGGCAGTAACTGATGCCAAAATTCCTATACTAGATACTGCCTTGTAATGCTTTCGCGGTCCATGCTGTCTTTAAGAACCAACCATTTGGGGGGGATGGGGAAAGAAAAACAAATTCCTTACCACTCTACCATTATTCACTCATTCATTCCAAAACATTTGCTATGCATCGGTATTATACCAGATGCCATGTTAAATATTGGGTCTAGAAAAAAATATAAAAGCTAACACTTACTAGGTGTTTAGTATGTGTCAGGCACTGAACTCAGCACATTACGTATATTAACCCTTTAATCCTTTGCTTATAAACACCATTATTATTTCCACTTTACAGATAAAGAAATTGAGACACAGAGAGGTTAGGTGATTCAAACAGGTTCACTGCCTTAAGGATCTCAGTGTAACAAGGAAGGCAGATAAGGAAAGAAAGCTTTATAATATAGTACAATAATATGCTCTAATGAAGTTGTATACAAAGTGAAGTAGAAGCATAGAGAAAGCATTAAATCTGGGTGAGTCAGGAAAGGCTAACCAGGAGAAATAGTTTCTGAACTAACACTTGAAGGAGGGACAACAGTTTATAGTGCTGATAGTGATGTTGGGAGGGGGACTGGCCTGGGGAGAGCAGAGGAAATTGGTTTTGACTAGGCTGCGGCTGAGGTGTAGGCAAAGCACTAGGTTATGTGGGTCCAAATGTACAGCACATTGATTTGAAAGTGGTCTGGTTTAAGATGGCGGAGGAGTAGGAGACCTGGATTTCATCTGGTCTCAGGAATCCAGCTGGATAGGGATCAAACCATTCTGAACACCTACAAACTCAACAGGAGATCGAAGAAAAGAATAGCAACAACTCTCTGAACAGAAAAGTGACCACTTTCTGAAAGTGGTCTGGTTTGTTGGGAAGTAGCCTGGGAACCCACCACTAAGCACCTTTCCTTTTTGTTCCTGTCATTTATCTCACCGTTTCACACAAATCCAAGGTACTACTGAGCATATCTGTATTGATGTAGATCCTTCTTAAGCCAATAATTAATTTCAGAAGGTGGTATGTACATTTAAAATAAAGTGTTGTTTCAATTGGTAGGTGGATCTGTTGGCACCAATGATTATTCACAGCATCATGACCCAGGGTGCCCGTCAGAAGTTCTCCAGCCTCTACATCTCTCAGTTTATCATCATGTATAGTCTTGATGGAAAGAAGTGGCAGAGTTATCGAGGGAATTCCACTGGGACCTTAATGGTATGTAATTACTTCTTTCAAGAGAGTGCATGAATCTTTTAAAGAGCTTTTGACAAAGATTTCATATATGGGACAAACACTCCTAGCTTCTACAAACTTAATTCCAAAAAAGATTTTCAACTTATGGGCAAAAGAGTGATTATGGACATATGGATAAAAAGTAAAAGCATCAAAGATCTCATAGATAATAGAAATGAAGAGATGTTCTGTTGACAGAAATATGTGATTAGGATTGAGTGGATTGATAACATTATGGGTTTGCTTATGGATATTTTCAGTTTGAGATGATAGCAGGGCAATCACGTTGAATGTCCAGCAGGCAGGAGATTAAAGACTTGAATTTAGGGGGGCAAAACGATGAATGGACGTGAAGATTTGTGTCTTCCACATAAAGGGATGGGTGAAACCTTGGGAAATGATCACAAGACGCTAAATTAAACAGGCTTGAAACCTTAGTATCATTGTCTACTCTTCCCTTATTTTCACGCCTCACGATGAATTGGTACACAAATCCAGCAATTCTTTCTCCTATCTCTTCTGTTTCATTTTTACTGCTGTTACTATTGCCTTCATTCCTAACTAGTCATCTCCTGTTTCTGTTCTCCTCTAATAAAAGCTGCACATCATTTTTGGGATAATCATTTTATCAGCCCCCTGCTAAAACTTTTCAGTGTCTCCCTTTTCTCTTTAGAATAAAGTTCAAAGTCCTCAAATGGCCCTGGGCAAGATAACTCCTGTTTTCCCCTTTAGATCCGTGGTCCTACTTCTCTACCCTGCTTCTTGTTCTGTGAGCCTGACCTGTGTGGAATACATCAACAGGCTACCTTATCCTCTAGCTTTTGGGAGCACTGGCAAGAGAGCAGAGGAAGGAAGGAGAGTAAGACCAAACATTTATTCTTGGGGCACCTGGCTGGCTCAGTTGGTAGAGCATGGAACTCTTGATCTTGGGGCTGTGAGTTCAAGCCCCATGTTGGGGGTAGAGTTCACTTAAAAAAATATATATATATATTATATATATATACATATATATATAATATATATATTATATATATTATATATATATATAAGATATTTATTCTCCTGGTGCCCTCCTTCTAGAGGATTTGGCTGTATCTCTCCACTGAAGGTCACTGCTCCCTTCAGAGTGGCTTTCTCTCTCTGGTCCAGTTACTATCACTGAGTACCAAACCACCCCAAAATTTAATGTCATAAAAACAACCATTCTGTTTTGTTCACAGATTCTATGGGTCAGGACTTTTAGCACAGTAGAGATAGTTAGCTGTGCTCCACAATATCTAGGGCTCAGCTGGGAAGATTTGACAGCTGGGGGCTGGAATCATCTGGAAGCATCTTCATTTGCATGTCTGGTAGTTGATGCTGACTAACCTAGCTAAGATAGCAGCTGGGGCTATTGACTGAAGCAACTCTATATGGCCTTCTATGAGATCTAAGCTTCTCAGACCATGACAGTTTCACACATCCACCCAGATTCAAGGGAAAGGGACATAGACCTCACTTCTCAGTGGGAGGAATGTAAGGAATTTGTGGTCATTTTTATAAACCACTATAAGAATCTACCTAATTTTCTCCTTTAAGATTCTGCTCCCACTCCTTCTTCCACCAGGCCTAGGGATGACAATACCCTGCCCCTACCTACCTACCTAGTACCTATATTAAACTTTTCTCAAATTATTATAATTTGAGTGTTCCTTGTTTCTTGTTCAAACTCAGTTTTATACAGTAATTAATGCCAGAATTAGTCCTAAGAAACTTACCCTCAAAATGGAATTCTAGGATTAGATGGAATTCTAAGATTGGATGTTGGGTAATCCGTGATATGTGCTGGTATCACAATTTCTCAGATTATCTGTCACCAGTGATACTACGGGATGTGTTACAGATGGTGAGAAAGACATTGGGAGACTCAATTGACAGGGGCATTTAGTCGCTATAGCAAGAACTGTAGCATCAGCTGATTGTAGAGTGACCTGTCAACCTTTTATAGCCCTTCTTCTTATGGCATACAAAGGGGAAAATAAATTACATGTTACGAATATACACAAGAACACCCATGAACATACATGGAGAATCAGGACACATCCATGGAGCTCTAAAAGGAGTCTTCCATATCCTGTGCTTGTAGACAAAGACTTAGACTTGAGACCAAGTCTAAGGTCTGAGCATATGAATTGCAGACTTGCAGTGACAATTAAATTGTCTACCCCATCAACTCTCTTATGCTAAGGTAAGGGTACCGGTAGAAAAAAGTGGAACTGTGAGACCTGGGATGGGCACATTTACACAGACATGGATGAGGCTGAGAACAGCCAAGCTCCAAGTCCCCCTGAATCTCCTTGCCTGAGGAGGCAGCCTTCCCCAAGTCTCTGAGGCAGTCATCTTTTTTTCTGCATAAAAGTCTTTCAGTGACTACACCTGGAATAGTTGCCTCTCGAGGCAGTGTCTAGTCCCCTTAGGGCCCCTGTTTGGCTACTATAAAAGGCAGAGGAGTCATGGGGAAATGACAGATACCACAAATGTTAGTCAGGTGGTGATGATAAAAACTTTGCAATTCCAGAGGTGGTATCTTCTCTGGAGCAAATTAACACAGCATTAGGCACCTGATATGGATGGAACAACTGACCTAGAAACTGCTTTTTCCTTCATTCCCATTGATAAGCAAAGTCAGAATAGATTTGCATTTACGAGGTGGGAACAAGAGTATTCACTTTACTATTCGTGTCTCAGGACAATGCCAGCTCCCTTGTTCTTTGTTGTACTATAGACCCAAGGGACTCCAAACATCTTGCCATCCCACGGAATACCATACTGGTCCATTATATTGATAACATGATGCTGGCAGGTCCTGGTAAACAGGAAATAGCAGTCACCCTGAATGCTTTTGTGATTAATCTGCATAAATACACACACAGAGAGACACTATATAGACATATATATAAAACAAAGAAGCCTATCTTTTCTTGACTTTACTGTGAATGGATCCCATATTTCACTGTTTAATGTTCACTGTTTCAAACAAACACTTTTTTATCACGAAGTTTCTTTCTACTTCTGTTTTATTTAGAATGGCTGCAGAGTTTCATTAAATGTTGTTTCAGCATCTTTGATCACACTCAGTGGTGTGCTGGCTGCTGATGTAATGTCACTGAATGCAGAGGTAGATAGAATTTTTCTATCTATACTAATCAGTAAAATTGGTTTACCTTTTTCAGGATCTCTATTTACGAGGTTTTGGCATGAGAGTTATATTAAACTTGAAAATAAAGTAGAAAAGCTTCCATCTTTTCCCATTAACTTATTGATCTAGAATAGCCTCATTAATGTAGTAATCATGTGTTTAATCAAAGTTAGGTGGAAATGCCACTGAGCTTTGTGCCTCACTTAGTGCTAGATGCTTGGCTATCTTGTCCATTCCTTATCCGAATACTGTTATTCTCATTTTCTATGACCCGTAGCTAATTGCTGTGAATGTATACATTCGAGTTCTGTCTCCTTGCATATATGCCATAGAACCACATCTACATACACACATATTTCTTTCTTCACCAGAGTGGGTGTTTGTCTATTCTATTGGATTTTCAAAGAATCAACTCTTGGTCTTAAAATCAAACATGGATTTGAAGTTGTTTGTTTTTTAAAGATTTTATTTTTATTTTTATTTTTTGGAGAGATTGAGAGCATGAGCAGGAAGGAGAGGGAGAGAGACTCTAAAGCACACTCTGTGCTGAGTGCTGAGCACAGAGCACTGATTGGGTCTTGATCCCGTGACCCCGAGATCATGACCTGAGCCGAAACCAAGAGTCAGGTGCTTAACTGACTAAGCCACCCAGGTGCCCCTGAAGCTGTTTTCTAATGCATTAATTTCTGTTCAAAACTTTAAAAATTCTCTTTTACTTTCTTTTGGCTTTATTTTTTGTTTCCTAGAACCTGGAGTTGAATGACTAGTTGATTTATTTTCAGTCTTTCTCATTCGATATGATAAAAGAGTTATTAATTACTCTCATGAAGGTCATTCATCTAACAAACAGCTACTGAGTAACTACTATGTTCCGGGTTCTAGTAAATGGGATGGGTAAGCTAGAGCCCGTCTATGGGTTTGGACCACCACCTGCTTTTGTGTGGATTGTGAGTTAAGAATGATTTTTACAGATTTAAAGTTGCAAAACAAAGATTATGCAACAGGGATCACTTGTGGCCTGAGAAGACTAAAATATCTCCATCTGGTCCCTTACAGAAAAAGTTTGCAGGCTGCTGGTCCAGTGTAATGGCAGGAGAGATGCCTAGGCAGTTACCATTAACCAGAACCCTTCCACCCCAGAGTGTGCCTAATGTGGAGATTTCTGTCTTAGTCATCATCCTCCAGTGTAGCGATTCTCAAATGTTTTTATATATTTATTTCATTCACACACAAAATATTTTTCATCAGCAATATTTCCCATCGCAGATGTCCCCCATAAAGAGGGAGAGGGGAGCCTTAAGGACCACTGCCACCATTCTCAATAGTCTATAATAATGCAAATGTTAATTTTATCAGTGACCATTTCAGTGATGTGGCTCGCTCTCTCTGGTTTTCAGGTTAAAAAGAAAACTATTTTTAATGTCCTTTAAAAATATTCATTTTGGGGTCATGTTAGAAATCAGTGTTGTTTTGACATTAAGTTGATAATTACCAAGTGATTTTGTCAAAGTCTGGGAAAATCGCTGAAATCTGGCCTTGGCCCAGCTATCTATGCTATGAAGTTTCTGAGGCAGATATATAAATGAGCCAATGGCAAATGAAAAACAACCTTGATGTTTTCTAAGATTATACTGGTATACCCAACACCAAGGTCTCTGGTAATCTCTCCCCCGTACACACACACACACACACACACACACACACACACTCACTTCCTCAATGCAAGGAATTTAGACCAGGCCTGAGGAGGCTTTCCCTTAAGCCCAAATCCAAATACTGTCACAGTCATATATCATAACTCCTAAGCATTCTTGTCGTAATGATGTGGTTTGAAGTGCGGTTCGGTAGCCAATGGCCAAGAAAGAATCCCCAAAGAATTTGTCAGTGCAAAAAAGGGTGGTTTTATTATAGCACAGGGACAGGGACCTTTGGGCAAAAAGAGCTGCACTGGGGTTGTGAGGAGTGACTGATTATATAAGATTTCCTATCCTGTGGAGGGGAGGGTGACATTAGGGTCCCAGGAAATTGAGTCTATAGGTTTCTGGAGGTCTAGCTATTGATAAGATTGCTTTTTTTCATTTTTTATTTTAAATATTTTATTTATTTGGGAGGGAGAGAAAGAGAGAGCTCATGGGCACAAGCAGGGGGAGCGGCAGGCAGAGGAGAGGAAGAAGCAGGCTCCCCGAGGAGCAGAGGAGCAGAGAGCCCGGAAGTGGGGCTTGATCCCAAGGCCCTGGGATCATGACCTGAGCCGAAGGCAGGCAGACACTTAATGACTGAGCCATCCAGGTGCCCCAAGATTGCTTTTTTTCTTATAAGTCATTAAGACAGTTGCAAAACTGATGGGAGATTCATGTCATGCATGACTGTGATCTCTATCAGTTAACCATTTGTTTTTCCTCTTCCTTTGCTCTTGGGCAGCCAGGAGTGCCTGAGGAATGTCACACCTTTCCCACCTGGTGGGGGGGGTGGGTGGATGCAAGGTATTAGCTTGTGCTTTGCCCTCAGCATGCCTTTTGCTCCCTCATCAATAAGACAGTAAGGCAGCTAGCTGGCCAGGCCTGTAGCCCAGGTTGAGAGGAGTATACTAAGAGAAGCAAAACCACAAAGGACCATGCACCCTAACCACTTTTTTAATTCCAGTATAATTAAGGTACAGTGTTATATTAGTGACTCCACACTTCTATACATTACTCCGTGCTCATCACAGTAAGTGCACTCTTAATCCCCTTCACCTATTTCACCCATCCCCCCACCCACCTCCCCTCTGGTAACCATCAGTTTTTCTCTAGAGTTGAGAGTATGGTTTTTTGTCTGTTTTCTCTCATCCTTTGTTTCTTAAACTCCACATGAGTAAAATCATATGCCATTTGTCTTTCTCTGACTTATTAGCATTATATAGCCTTATAGCTTCTAGATCCATCCGTGTTGCACATGGCAAGATTTCATTCTTTTCTATGGCTCAGAAATATTCCAATTTGTGTGTGTTTGTGTGTGTTCTTTATCCATTCATCTATGGATGGACACTCGGGCTGCTTCCATAATTTGGCTATTGTAAATAATGCTGCAATAAACATAGGGGTTCATCTATCTCTTTGAATTAGTTGGGTTTTCTTTGGGTAAATACCCAGTAGTGGAATTACTTGATCATATGGTAATTCTATTTTTAATTTTTTGAGGTACCTCCATAGTGTTTTCCACAGCAGCCACACCAGCCGGCACGTGCATTCCCACCAACAGTGCACGAGGGTACCTTTTTCTCCACATCCTCGCCAACACTTGTTGTTTCCTGTGTTTTTTATTTTAGCCTTTCTGACAGATGTGAGGGGATCTCTCGTGGCGGTTTTGGCTTGCATTTCCCTGATGATGAATGCTGCTGAGCATCTTTTCACATGTCTGACACCCTACCCACTTTTTCAATAAGTTAGACTGAGCTTTTAGGGCTTTGAAAGACCCTTCCAGGCAGCCAAGTGAGAGCACAGGAATGGTGGCTGATTCTGTCTCAGATGGGCCTCTCTTATATTCCCTTACCTACTGCTTCCACACTGTTGAAATAGAGGTAGTAAAGATGACCCTAAAAATCCCACCCATTTTGAGGCACTTGACTCACGGTGACAACCCTCCACACACACACCCTCCCCACGCCACCCCCCCACCACACACTAAAGGCAAAACAGAAATCTACTGCTGAGCCGTGTCCTTAAATCTCACCCCAAAAGATCAGTACTGTATACAACTTCAGCCTAGAGGATGCATACTAACCCTAACCCTAACCGTAAAGAGAATAAAATCGAATTTAAAAACGCCCAGTTCGTAACATTTCATGTAACATTTGGACCAAAAAGCCTTGTAAATGTAGTATTTTGAAATGGGATGCTTTCCTGCTCTTGGGGAACAGAGACACCGTCTAGCATATATATGACCGCACAGTACCAGAGAACCATGCTGATTTTACATATTTGAGTTAAGTAAGAGTGGCAGAGAGCTCCCTACCACAAAATAAAAGCCGTCACGCGGACGAGGCATACCTCTCAGAATGGAACCTAGAACCAGAACTGTGAATTCCAAGGCACATCAGACACATTGGCATTCGAACACGCCCCCTCCCTTGCACCGGACACATTTGCACTGCAGCTGAGTAAGGTCCACAACGCAAAGGATCTCTGTAGCTTCACTGCGTGGCACAAGCCTGAGTCCTGGGCTGTCGGTTTCAGATGAGTGACTACATCATGGACCTGAAAGACAACCATCTGTTTTTCTACTCTCTGCTTCCTGATAGGCAGAGAAGCTGTTCCCATGTTGTAGATGGAAGGAAAGCTAAACCACAGGTTAGGAGCATCAGAATGGCTTTATTATGGACTTAGGGCGGTAGCCACAATGGTGTATGTAATCAGATCATTCCCACGAACGTGTATGGGGCGGATGGAACAAAGGAGAACCTGGGCGGTCACGTGGACAGACACTGATCTATGCCAAGAAATCAGATCACGCAGCTTAAGTACTCAGAGCTGTGCAAAATCAAATCCTCACTTTGCAACAAAGATGTGGGGGGCGGGGAGCGGGTGGAAGAAGAGGTAAGGGCTAAAGGGGGCTCTTACTTGAACGTGGGCAGTTTTGGGGAAGAGAGCCGTGTCCTCCACTGATTCTATCAACATTGCTGCTGTTTCCCTCCCACCGTCATGGAAGTAAGTTTTTGGGATACAGGTAAGTTCCGGTCAGCTAAGTTCCTACGGAGGCAAGAGGAGTAAGATAAACAAAGGCAGAACTGCCAGGATTCACGTCTTTTATTCCGCCGCCCGCCCCCCTCCGCCCCAAGCGCCAGGGGAGGTGCACGAAGTTCTGTCACAAGCCAAAAGTCAGTTCGCTAAGGGGATTCGTCAGATGCCCTGCCCCGAGGGGGAGACGGTTTCTTGCAGGACGAGGTGAAGGAGGTGGTTCTGCTCAGCGCTCAACAGTGGCCACATCTCCACTTGCAGCGACTTGACGGCTTCTGTGTCCTTTTCGTGGGTGGCCATGACCAAGGACTGGAGCAGCAGGAACAGCTCCTCGGGAAGCTGGCCACCGCTCTCCTGCCCGTGGCTGTCGAAGGCCTCCCAGGAGTACTTCTCCAGGGTGTGGGCATGCTCCGGCAGGAGCTTGGCGGGCGGTGGCTGCAGTAGCAGCAGCAGCAACACGCGGGACACCTCGCAGCGGACCAACACGTCCGAGAAGGCTCCCAGCGCGGCGGGAGAGGGCGCGCCGGCCGCAGAGCCGGCGCTCGGAGGGAGCAGCGCGGCGGGCAGGGCCGGGGCCGCGCCGGGGCCCACCTGCTGCCCTGGCGGCGGCGGCGGCGGCGGCGGGAGCGGCGGCGGCGGCGGCGGCTGCACCGGGTGGCTGCCGTGCTCCCGCGCCAGGCGCTGCATGCGCGTGAAGACCGCCAGGGCACCGCTGTAGTCGCGCGCCAGCAGCTGGCAGGAGGCGGCGTCGCCAAGAGACTGCAGCGCGGCCAGCGGCAGCTGCGGGAGCTGCAGCTGCGCGGCGCGCTGGAAGTGGCCGGCGGCGGCGGCCGGCTGGCCCAGGTCGCGCAGGGCGGCGGCCAGCTCGAGGCAGAGGGCGGCGGCGGCGGCCGGCTGGCCCAACTCGAGGTGCAGGCGCACGGCGGCGCCCAGAGCGCTGGCCGCGGCTTGCAGCGGCTCCCCGTAGGCTGCCGGGCAGACGAGTCGCTGGCGCGCGTCGCGCTCCTGCCGCAGGAAGAGGCGGGCGGCCTCGGTCAGCGCCAGCGCCTCCCCAGGCCCGTGGAAGAGCGCCTGCTGGCAGCGCGCCACCGCCAGCTGGCACCAGGCCGCGTAGGGCAGGCACTCCTGGGCACGCAGCTCGCGGCCCAACTGGCCAAACTGCTCGCCCGCCTCCGCCACGTTCGGCTTCCGCAGGAACCGCTTCTTCAGCTTGCTGGACACCTGGCGGTAGCGGGCCAGGAAATCCCCGGCCTCGGACCCGGGGCCCGCACCGCCACCCAGGCCGGCGGCGGACGACGCCATGTTCGCCGCCCTCGCGCTGACGCAGACCGTCGGACGTGGCGGCGCCCGGGCGCGACGTGCCCTGCGTCCCGCCGGCTCGGGCTGGCGGCGCGGCCGCGCGCGCTCGCGGAGCCCGCGCGCGCCGGGGCGCTGGGGGATAGGCAGACGCGCGGGATCGGCGGCCGGAGACCTCGCGGGGCGCCCGTTGTCGACGGAAATCGTGGGTCCTGGGGCGGGGCCTGGCCGGGTGCCCGCCGTTGCCGGGCGACACAGCCTGGTTACCCAGGTTGCTACTTACAGGCGTCTCCTAGCGTCTGTAACCGGAACCCGAGGAAAGCTCAGCTCGCGATCCCGCGTGGCCCTAAAGCCAAGTTTGCACGTGTCATGATGGCCAGCCACCCAGTCCGTCCTCAACCTTCCAAAGCCCCTGCCCCACTAGAGCCCAGGCCGACAGGTCTGTCCACCCCTCCGTGCCGCACCCGGGTTGCCGTTGCACGTGTTCACCCCTTGCCGACGCCACGGTCACATGGTCTTTGAGCTCCAGCCCGAGGAACACCATCCTTCCCGGGACCGTCCCGGGCTCTGACGTGCTCAGAGCCAAGGCGGGGAAGGCGGGGGGGGGGGGGGGGGGGGGGGGGG
>NW_023270210.1:851723-852653 GCF_011800145.1 Mirounga leonina
ACGCCGCCAGCACCCGCGACCCCCGCCCCGTCCCTCCAGGGAGAGGGACGTCCCCCAACCACGTCCCACACAAAGCGACTGAAGCACACACACGGGGTTCTTTCTTTCGCTCGCTTTTATTGCTTGGACCAAAAGGGGTTCCTTGCCCCACTTTTCTGGACCGTCAAGGACTTTGCCCGAGGCACCAGCCGGGCCGGGGCTGCCCCAGCGGTGAGCAGGCCGGACTGGCCGGCCGGGGCCCGAGACCCCGGCTCACGTTGGGCAGCTACTCCCAGGCCGGGGCCACCTGGGAGATGGTCGTAGCCCCGAAGAAGCCGCTGAGCAGCGCGTTGTTGTGGACGGCCATGTCCACGAGCTCCGGGGTGATGCGCCTCCTGCCGCTGTTCCGGGCCTCGTTGCCTGCCAGCTCCAGGACCGTGGCCGTCAGGTACTGGATGACGGCCGCTAGGAAGACGGGTGCGGACGAGCCCAGGCGCCGCGCGTAGTGGCCCTCCCTCAGCAGGCGCTCCATGTGGCTCACGGAGAACGACAGCTCGGCTCGGGCAGTGCGGGAGCGGGTCCGCCTCTGGCTCCTGGACGACCCTCGACGGCTCCTTTTCCCCGGCATGCTGGGCCTTGACTGCGCTTTCTCCGACGGGTCTAGCTCTGCGGTGCGGTGCGGTGCGGTGCGGTGCGCCAGCTGGGCCCAACGTCTCCAACCAGCCGGTCGTTGGGCCCCTGAGCCGCCGTCTCCTAGCGACCACGGACCGACCCCCTTCATTGGTCCGGGGACACACTTCGTGACACGTAGATCCGGTGAGGTCACTGCTTTCCCATCAGCCCCTGCTGGGAGCCTGGGCCTGCCAAGAAACGGCGCCGGCAGGAGCCTGCTCGCCCTGCCCCCCTGCAACCTCTCTTGGAGGGAATGCTCACTTTCCCGCCCCACGGGGA
>NW_023270210.1:852663-946864 GCF_011800145.1 Mirounga leonina
ACGCTCGAGGGGTCGGGCGAGCAACACGACTCTCTAGTTCCAAAACGTGGGCACCACCCCAAAAAGAGACCCCTGCACCTGTCAGGCAGTCACTCCCCCCACGGCACCTCCGTCCCTCCCCACCCCACCCCCCTCCCCCACCCCACCCCCCCGTAGCCCCCAGGCGACCACTCATCTGCTTCCGGCCCACAGAGGTTTGCCTCTTCGGGAGACTTACCTAGAGATGGGATCGTAAGACCAATAGGTGGCTTTGGGGGTCGCGCTGCTTTCGCTCAGCACCCATGTTTTCATGAGGGCTCCTCCACGTGGTAGCCTGAATCAGCACTTCGTGTCTTTCGACGGCCGAGTAATATCCCCCGGCCATGGATAGACCACGCGTCGTGCATCCCGTCCGTCAGTGGACGGGCCTTGCGGTGCTTTCCACCTTGGGGCGGATGGGCAGGAAGAGCGCTGCGGTGGACGTTCCCGTACACAGGGTTCTGTCGGAGCGCCTGTTCCCAATGCCTTCGGGTATAGATCCAGGAGTGGGATTGCGGGGTCCTTCCTATGGTCATTCTGTGTGTACCTTACTGAGGAGCTGCCCAACGGATTCCCACGGCAGCTGTGCCACTTTCCAATCCCAGTAGCCCTGGGCGAGGGTCCCAGTTCTTCCACACCCTCGCCCAAACTTGTCATTTCCCACTTGCTTTGTTTCTCTTGTGCCTAGAAGAGCCATCCTACTGGGTGTGAGGTGCTATCTCATGGTGACTTTTTCTTAGAGAGGGAGACGGGGGGGGAGGGGCAGAGGGAGGCGGGAGAGAGAGAGAGAATCTTAAGCAGGCTCCGTGCCCGGTGCAGAGCCCACCGTGGAGCCTGACGTGGGGCTGGATCTCACAACCCTGAGATCATGCATGACCTGAGCCGAGGTCCAGAGTCCAAACGTTCAACCGACTGAGCCACCCAGGCGCCCCTGCGGGTGGTTTTGACCTGCACGTCCCTAACGGCTATGACGATGTTGAGCAGCTTTTCACGTGCCTCTTGGCCATTCGTACATGCGCTTCGGAGGAATGGCTGCTCGAGTCCTTTGCCCCTTGTTTAACTGCCTTGTTCGCCTTGTCTGCTCAAGTCCTTTGCCCACTGTTGAACCGCGCTGTTCACCTCTTCGTTGTTGAGTTCTAAGCATTCTTGATGCATTCTGAAAAATACGCCCTTATCACCTACATGATTTGCAAATGCTTCTCCCATCCTGGGGACGGGGAGGTTGGCCTTTCACTTTCTACACAGGTCCTCCTCCTTTTGTGGCCATGCTTTTGCTACCATATGTAAGGAACTGTTGCGTAACAGAGTCTCTAGGGAGAGTCCTTTGATGCACAAATGTTTTTGGTTTGGATGGGGCGCGGTTTTGTTTTTCTCCTCCTCCTCCATCCCTCCTCCTTCCTCTTCTCCTCCTCCCTTTCTTGTAGCTGTGCTTTTGCTGCCATATTTAAGGAAACACTGCATAGTCAAATCCACCAGGATTTACATCTATGGTTTATTCCAAGGGTTTCATGGTTTCCTTGCTTACATTTAAGTTTGTGATCCAGTTTTGGAGTTCACTTTCAGACACGGTTTCAGACTGGACTCCACATTCTTTCTTTTGTCTGTCGATACTCAGTTTTCCCAGCTCCGTTCCTTGAAGAGATTGCTCATTCCTACATTGAATGGCCTGACCACCCTTGTTCAGTATCAGCTATTCATAAATCTGTGAATTTATTTCTCACTCTAAATTCCAAAACATTGACCTACATGTCTACCGTTATGCCACCATTATGCCGTTTTGGGGATTGCTTGGAAATTGGGAAGTGTGGGTCCTCCAACTTTGTTCTTCTTTTTCCAGATTGTTTTGGCTCTCTGTGTCCCTTGCAGTTCCATATGCATTTAGGATTGGCTTTAACATTTCTGCAAAACAAGTCACTGAGATTTTGATAGGGGTTGTATTGAATCTCTATATTGCCTTGGGGACTATGGCCATCTTAACAATATTAAATGTTCAATTTACTGAAACAGGATGACTTTCCATTTATTTAGGTCCTCTTTAATTTCTTTCAGCAATGTTCTCCTTTCAGCAAATACAACTCTTGCACATCTTTTGTTAAATTTATTCCTCATTGTTTTATTCTTTTTTTTTTTTTAAAGATTTTATTTATTTATTTGACAGAGAGAGACACAGTGAGAGAGGGAACACAAGCAGGGGGAGTGGGGGAGGGAGAAGCAGGCTTCCCGCGGAGCAGGGAGCCCGATGCGGGGCTCGATCCCAGGACCCTGGGATCACGACCTGAGCCGAAGGCAGACGCTTAATGACTGAGCCACCCAGGTGCCCCATCCATTTGATGATATTTTAAATAGAATTGTTGGGGGTGTCTGGGTGGCTCAGTCAGTCAAGTGTCTGCCTTTGGCTCAGGTCATGATCTCAGGGTCCTAGAGTTGAGTCCCCCATCAGGCTCCCTGCTCATCAGGGATCTGCTTCTCCCTCTGCCCCTCCCCGCTGCTGATGCTCTCTTTCAAATAAATAAATAAAATCTTTAAAAAAATAGAACTGTCAATTTCATTTTAGATTTTTTCACTGCTACTATATAGAAACACAACTGATTTTTGTGTGTTGATCTCATATCCTGCTACTTTGTTGAATTCACTTATTAACTCTATGTGTTTCGTGTATTGTTTAGGATTTTTTATATGTAAGATTATGTCATCTGAGAATAGAGATAGTTTTCCTTCTTCATTTCCAATTTAGAAGCCTTTTATTTCTTTTTCTTGTGTCATTGCTCTGGCTAGGATTTCCATTACAATCCTGAATAGAAGCAGTGAAAGCAAGAATTCTTGTCTTGTTCCTGATGTTAGGAGAAAAGCTTTCAGTCTTCCACCATTGAGTATGACATTAGCTATGGGTATTTCATAAATGCCCTTTATTATGTTTGGTAATTCCCGTTCTATTCCTAGTTTGCTGTTGTTTTTTGTCAGGAAAAATTGGGTTTTGCTCAATGCTTTTTCTGCATCAATTGAGAGGATCATGTGGGTTTTTTCAACTTTGTTTTATTAATTTAGTGTTAAATAATTTTCTTATGTTGAAGCATCTTTGTATTCCTGGGAGAATTCCTATTTGGACATGAAATGTAATATTTATAATGTGCTGCTGGATTCAGTTTGCTAAAATTATTTGAGGATTTCTGCATCTATATTCTTTTTTTTTTTTAAGATTTTCTTTATTTATTTGAGACAGAGGGAGAGCACAAGCAGGGAGGAGTATCAGAGGGAGAGGGAGAAGCAGACTCCCCACTGTGCAGGGAGCCCAACACGGGGCTCATTCCCAGGACCTTGAGATCATGACCTGAACAGAAGGCAGATGCTTAACCAACTGAGCCACCCAGGCGCTCCTATATTCTTTTTTTTAGAGATTTTATTTATTTATTTGAGAAAGTGAGTGTGAGCAAGTGAGAGAGAGAACATGAGTGGGGGGAGGAGCAGAGGGAGAGGGAGAAGCAGACTCCCCACTGAGCATGGAGCCCAACACGGGGCTCGATCCTGGGACTCCAGATCATGACCTGAACCAAAGGCAGACACTTAACCAAATGAGCCACCCAGGCACCCCTCTATATTCTTGTTTCAAAGATTTTTTGTTTATTATATGAAAGAGAGAGAATGAGTGGGGTGGGGGGCAGAGTGAGAGGAAGAAGTAGGCTCCCCGCTGAGCAGGGAGCCCGCTGTGGGACTCGATCCCGAGACCCTGTGATCATGACCTGAGCTGAAGGCAGTCGCTTAACTGACTGAGCCACCCAGGCGCCCCGGCAAAACAATTTCTTAGAAAATTCCCCAAAATACTATTACTCTGCTGTGTGATTATATAACAGACTTACACTGATTCCTATTTTAGTGTATTCAAGCAGATACAAATCCCAGGTGTTTTGTAAAAGATAATTTTCAACTTTCCGGGGCACCTGGGTGGCTCAGTCGTTAAGCATCTGCCTTCGGCTCAGGTCATGATCCCAGGGTTCTGGGACCAAGCCCCGCATCGGGCTCCCTGCTTGGTGGGAAGCCTGCTTCTCCCTCTCCCACTCCCCCAGCTTGTGTTCCTTCTCTCACTTTGTCTGTCTCTCTCCAATAAATAAATAAAATCTTTAAAAAAAACTTTTTTCAACTTTCCTTATACTATGTGCCATGGTTTAAATCTAGGCCTTTTGAATAGGCATTACTATCATATTTCTCAAACTGTGTTCCTTTTCCTTTAAATATGCTGTGCACTTTCCTCTGGAACCTAGACTTGTCAAGGTCTTAAACCCCACATGATGGATGTTACCATGTGTCTCGAATTCATACACAAGGAATTATTAATTAAAGCCTCACAATTCATGCACACACACACACACACACAGCCCACATTCTTGGAAGATTATTCTGAGGCCAGTAAGTGAGGCAGACTTTCACAGCTGACTCTGGCCTAAGCTGGTGCTTCTCAAACTTCGAATTCTGATTCAGTAGATCCGGAATAGAGCCCAAGATACGGTATTTCTAATTGCTCCCAGGTGATGCTGATACTGCAGGATTAGCAAGGCCCTAAGTGGCTTCCTCAACTTTGATGAGCCTTTTACAGGACCCCAAAATAGAAGACCACTTCACCTGCCCAGACTTAATCTCCCTTGTTCCATTCTTCTTCCAGGTGTTTCTCTCCTTCATGTATTCCATTCTCACATCTGTCTAGCTAGAATGGCTTTATTTGTGTGTGTTGAATGCTGTTGAGAAACGCACAAAGCAAGATTAGGAGGCAGATATGATTGGGAGCAATTGCTTTTTACTGTCTCCACTTGCTAATTCCTCCCTACAGGTCTTCTTTGGCAATGTGGATTCATCTGGGATAAAACACAATATTTTTAACCCTCCAATTATTGCTCGGTACATCCGTTTGCACCCAACACATTACAGCATCCGCAGCACTCTTCGCATGGAGCTGATGGGCTGTGATTTAAACAGTAAGTGCCAAGTCATCATGTGTCCTTCCCTCTCCCAACACTGGGGAGGATGACTAACTGTCCTAGTGTTCTGAACAGTAGGGGGATTTCGCTGGGCACAAAACTATTAATGCTAAAACCAGCCCAGTCCTGAGCAAACCCAGGACTTGGTCATTCGAAACATGGGATTCCTAGGGGCAGCACCTCCCAAGGTACTATTAACAAGGCAAATCAAAGTCAAACAGAACTGAGAAGGGCTGACCCAAAAATGAGGGGCAGGTCAGGTTAACAGTAAAAGAATCGGTGCCGAAGTCAATGCCTGAGAAATGACGTCAGGATGACAGTTGCCCTGTGGGTGCATATTCTCCTGACGATTACATCCCTTTCATTTCTCTGAGGTTGCAGCATGCCACTGGGGATGGAGAATAAAGCAATATCGGATGCCCAGATTACTGCCTCATCCTACTTAAACAGTATGTTTGCCACTTGGTCTCCTTCACAAGCCCGATTACACCTCCAGGGGAGGACTAACGCCTGGAGACCTCAGGTAAGAGGCAACAAATTTGCCATTTAACTGATGCAGAGGAGGGAGTACAGGTTGGGAAAGAATAGGGAAGGTCCTTGACTGTTTCTTTAGAGGCATTTCTGTCACCTGACTGTTCCCCAAAAAGTGTCAAGGGTGGTTGCCTCTGGGGGGAAAAATTCCTGCAGATGTCTAGTGGATGTGCCATGTGATCTCACACAGCATTTGTGGGGGGAAATAATCCCTAACTGAACCTCCTAGAAGCAGAATCTCTATATGCAATCCTGGGCAGATGTCTGTGAAGGACTTGCAGTAGCTGAAGTAGTTTCTCGGTGCCTCAAAGGAAAGTTCATTGGGCACAGTTGTTTTTCCAGAACCAGTGAATTTGTGATTTTCAATCACTGAATAGCTTTTGGTGATGAATGCAGTCAATGGTCTCTGCTCCTCCAAGGGGCTTACTTTAAGCAAAACAGCTTGTATAACACATTGCCGAACTTGTAATACTCTAGCCCATCTATATACGGCTCTATATTCATTTAGCCAACATTTACTGAGCACCTATTGAATGGCAGACGGATACAGGGACGAATCATGAAAAATTTCGGCAATGAAGTTGCTTAGAGTCTAATAAGGGAGACTGACAAAGAGACCATTAAGATGCAGAGTGACACGTGCTATGACATGGTGAAGAAAGGATGTGGGGATTTCTGGGAGCAAATAGTAAGCAAAAGGATACCAGTCTAACTGACTTCCCCAGGCAAATAATCCAAAAGAATGGCTGCAAGTGGACTTACAGAAGATAATGAGAGTCACAGGAATAACCACGCAGGGGGTAAAATCGCTCCTTACCAGCATGTATGTGAAGGAGTTCCTCATCAGCAGTAGTCAAGATGGCCACGACTGGACTCTTTTTCTTCACAATGGCAAAGTAAAGGTATGCTGGTCTCATGCGAAAGGCACAAGAGCTCTCCTAGGGCTTGACATTTAGAAACATAGCAAGGTTGATATAAGATCAAACTTTCAAGATAAATTTTATTGAGTCTCTATAGTAATAGGACACCATGAAAGACATTTTGGGAGGACACAGTGACTCCAAGCAAGGACGTACAATCCCAGGAAAGAGCAGAGTAGAGCCAAAAGTTGATTATCCCCAGGGATGTTGATGTCATCCAGGATGATGGCAAGAATCAGAGGGCTGAAGAAGAATGAGTTACTTGCCAGATGTTTAAAGATGTCTGTATCCTCATCAGCAACTTAGAGTCCCAAGCCTCGTTGATCTTTAACATATGGGACCCAGACAATCTTCCTTCTTGATGTGGGTTTGCTGGATAAGTCAACAAATTATGCTAATTAGAGGACATGACAAAAGTCTTGCTATCCCATGAGTAATGAGAGAATGAATAGTTCATCTCTATGGTCTTTCTTTTTCATCAAGAATTAACCATGGTGTGGCCCTTACCAATCTCCTTTGCTCTCTAAGCTCCCCCCCCCTCCCCCCCGCATACTAAGAAACTCTCAGGTCCCTAAAAATAGCATGTTCTTTCTCATACCAGGCTTTTACATTCTACCTGTTTACAAACTGTTTATTCTACCTAGAACAATTCTTTCCTAGGTACTTAGCACTGCCCCTTTTACTTGGCTCATTCTTTAAGTCTCAGATAAACATCTTCTCCTCCAGGAAGAATTCCCTGATCCTCCAATGCTGGGTTAGACTTCTGCTTCTGGCAGTTCAGTGGACCAGAGTATAGATAATATGTATGCTAGAGGATATTCCCATTTTTTAAAGGGTATATCTCTGATACATGCTACCATATGGATGAACCTTGAATGCATTATGTTAAATGAAATAGGCCACACCCCATGGTGGGGCATGGGAAATGTGGTGTCCAGAAATAGGCCAGACATAAAAGGACCATTTATATGAGTGTATTAGAGAGGCTTCTCCAGAGAAACAGATCCAATAGAATGTGTGTGTGCATGCACACCTATGTATGTTTGTGTGTGTATAAAGAGATTATTGTAAGGAACTGGCTCGTGATTATGAAGACTGACAAGTCCCAAGATCTGCAGGGTGAACCAGCAAGCTGGAGACCCAGGAGTACCAATGGTCTAGTTCCGGTCCGAGTCCAAAAGCCTGAGAACCAAGGTAGCTGATGGTGTAAATTCCAGGCTGAAGGCCAGCAGGCTCAAGACTTAGGAAGGGCCAGTAATTCAGTTTGAGCCCCAAAGCTGGAAAAGCCAATGTCCCAGTTCAAAGGCAGTCAGGCAGGAAGAGTTCTTATTCAGAGGAAGGTCAGCCTTTTTATTCTCTTCAGGCTTTCAAAGGTTTGGAAGAAAATCTGCTTTATTCACTCTACCACTTGAATGTTAATCTTACCCAAAAACATCCTCACAGACACACCCAGAATAGTGTTTGACCAAATATCTGGGTACCTCCTGACCTAGGCAAGTTGGCACACAGAATTAACAATTATAATGAGGTACCTGGAATAGGCAAGTTCATGGAGACTGAAAGTAGAACAGAGGTTACCGAAGACTTGGGGAGAGGATAATGGAGAGTTACTGTCTAATGCATAGAGTTTCAGTTTTGCAAGATGAAGAATTCTGGAGATGGATGGTGGTGATGCTTGTACAACATTGTGAATCTATTTAATGCCACTGAATTGTACACTTAAAACTGATCAAAATGGTAAATTATACGTTATGTATATATTATCACGATAAGAAGGCTATCTCACTTATAGTACATACTTCTTTTTTTTAAAAGATTTTATTTATTTATTTGAGAGGGAGAGAGAGCAGGCAAGAGCACAAGAGCAGAGGGAGGGAGAAGCAGACTCCCCACTGAGCAGGGAGCCCAACGATCCCAGGACCCAGGGATCATGACCTAAGCCCAAGGCAGACACTTCACTAACTGAGCCACCCAGGCCCTCTATAGTACATACCTTTTTTTTTTCCTTCCTTCTCCTAGTCTTTTATTTGTTAAGCAGTAGTCTTTAATAATAAATGCCAAAGGAAAGCAACAAACAAAAGCAGGGGATTTGCATAGTGGATGGGAAATGACTGTGAGCCATGGCAGACCAGAAGTTCCTGTTTTGTTCTGTGGGGCCAGGAGTCTGCAATGTGGTGTGCTCATCTTTCTTCTCCCCCACAAAGGTCTCAAACAGCTTAGATGGGAGGCTGAACGTGATGACTGGTCCTAATTTTTGCTATTCAGCCATTTTTCTTTTTTTTTTTTTAAAGATTTTATTTATTTATTTGACAGAGAGAGACACAGCGAGAGAGGGAACATAAGCCGAGGGGGAGTGGGAGAGGGAGAAGCAGGCTTCCCGCTGAGCAGGGAGCCCCATGCGGGGCTCGATCCTAGGACCCTGGGATCATGACCTGAGCCAAAGGCAGACGCTTAACGACTGAGCCACCCAGGCGCCCCAGCCATTTTTCTTGATCGTGCTCTCTGACTCCGTACATTCCAGACTGTTCAATGGATTTGTAATAAACTTCCAAGATGAAGGGAAATTTCTTGCTCATTGTTTGCCTGAAATCTTGGCTTGCATTCATCTTATTAAACAAAAAATATGCTCCCAAAACGCCCAAGAGTTCAACAACTAAAACTCCTTTAAAGATCTTCTTTGCCACTGGTTCCATAGTGCGGGCCATCCTGAGGTGCATACTTCTTAATGCATTGTTACACTCGGTAAGGAAAGGGGACTCTCCAGTCCCCAAATAAAACCCCATGAGCTTTTATTTGAAAATAATGAGCTGAAATCATAGCAAACAGAGGTAAAATATGAGAAAATGTAAACTGGATGACCTTTCCTAAAGGAAAATGCTTATATTAGTGTTATTAGGAGACTAAGCTTTGAGCAAAATGCAAGGAAAACTGAACGCATTAGGTAATGAACCCCAGAAGGGAGCTAAAGTAGTTGCAGGTTAGTAGCACCTCCTGGCATCTGGAAGTCCACTCAGAAGAAAGCACTCCCAGTTTAGGTCCCCAAGATTCCCATATCCTTAAATGATAAGATCATAAATATTAGCAAACATGCAAGACAACAAACCAACTTGACTTCAAGTGAGCAGAGGGGCTCCTGGCTGGCTCAGTTGGTAAAGCATATGACTCTTGATCTCAGGGTCATGAGTTCAAGCCCCCACATTGGGTGTGGAGCCTACTTTTTTAAAGATTTTATTTATTTATTTGAGAGAGAGAAAGCACAAGCAGGGGGAGTGGGAGAGGGAGAAGCAGACTCCCCACTGAGCAGAGAGCCTGACATGGGGACTCAATCCCAGGACCCTGGGATCATGACCTGAGCCGAAGGCAGACACTCCACCGACTGAGCCACCCAGGCGTCCCGGGTGTGGAGCCTACTTTAAAAAAATTAATGAAATTAAATTTAAAAAAACAAGTGAGCAAGAACAATCAATACAGAGTTAGTATCGAAAAACATCAGAAATTGATGAACTATGAAAACATAAAAGTAAATGACAAATTATCCAAAATTATTAGGCGGTTTTGGGAAAACAAAAGTACTTTTAGAAATGAAAAACATAAGGGTGCCTGGGTGGCTCAGCCGGTTAAGCATCTGCCATCGGCTTGGGTCATGGTCCTGGGGTCCTGGATCGAGTCCTGCATCGGGCTCCTTGCTCAGCAGAGAGCCTGTTTCTCCTTTCCCTCTACCTACTGCTCCCCCTGCTTGTGCTCTCTCACTCGCTCGCGCTGTCAAATAAATAAATAAAATCTTTGAAAAAAAAAAAAAGAAATGAAAAACATAGTTGTTGAAGCTTGAAAATCAAAGAAAGACTTAGGGGCGCCTGGGTGGCTCAGTCATTAAGCGTCTGCCTTCGGCTCAGGTCATGATTCCAGGGTCCTGGGATCCAGCCCCGCATCAGGCTCCCTGCTCGGTGGGAAGCCTGCTTATCTCTCTCCCACTCCCCCTGCTTGTGTTGCCTCTCTAACTGTGTCTCTCTCTGTCAAATAAATAAAATCTTAAAAAAAAAAAAAAAGACTTAATAGCAGATTAGACACAGCCAAAGAGAATTTAGTCAATAGGAAGATATAGCTGAAGAAATTACCTAGGATGGAGCACAGAAGACAAGACATATAAAAGGAAATTACATAACCGGAATCCCAGAATGAAAGGGAAAATACAGTGGAGAAATGGCAAAATGTTCACTTTAAAAAGAAAACTGCCAGTTATTTTACCTGCAAAAATGGATTTTTTTGGAATAGCAGAGAATTCCAATCTGGAACAAGCAAGCTAGGGCCGAACCATAGGCAAGTCTACAGAACAAAAGAGAGGCACACCCTTTTAATACAGGAAAGGGGGGAGTTGGGAGGAGCTGTTATAAACAAAAAGTCCATTGGAATAAACTGGAAGTTGGAAGTGTAGTGGTTTCTCATTGGCTGAGTTGTGACTGTCTCTTATTGGCTGGGCTGTTGCAGGGATGAGGGTGGAGGAGGGGTGAACCTTCCTCCCTCCTGCTCTGGTAGTAAAGTAGTAAAGAAAATGGTATCCTTTTGTTGGATTTTCAATTGAAGATAAGTGGTAAGGTGTGAGAGCTCACCCTGCTGGCCTCCTGACTCCATTCTAAAGGAGGTTTCCTTTTATTAATTTTCACAAAACAAACAAGGACTAGCACTTTTGCCACTTCTATTCAACATGTTACTGGAAGTTATAACCAGAGAAATTAGTCAAGAGAAAGAAATAAAAGGCATCTAAATTGGAAAGGAAGAAATAAATCTTTCTTCACCAGTGCTATGAATATATATTTTTAATTGCATAAAACCACCCATAACTCACCTACAGAATAGCTAGAATACAAAGAATACTATAAGTTTCTATTTACAAGTAAGTAGAAAATAAACATGCAGAGCCAGCTGAGCTAGCTCCAGAGCTCACTCTGGAGAGTCTAGGAGAGACTGTGCAAAAAAAAAGAGAAAAGGTCAGTGGTAGAAAACAAAATCACTTCTGGAAAGAGAAATTCCCACCCTGAGTGAAGAAATACTAATACTCAAGACCTGTGGATCAGAGCATTGGCTTCTGGAACCAAAAGGAAAGGGATTGAAAGTATGTAGGACTAGAGGTGACACTGTTTCTGGTGAAGGGCGATATATCTGTTGGAGGCTTGGTGATGAACAAGAACAGAAATCAACTAGTGGAAATCAAGTGTCCTATTAAAAGCAAAAACATCACAAGACGCGAGCCCCTTTCTGTCCCATCTATTAAAGAAATTGCACTTCACTTTATCAACAGTGGAGGGTGCTCCTGGACTAATAAACCTAATACTCCACCCAACTTTCTTATCCCTGCCTACATAAAATCATCTGTTATTTCTGGAACAAGAAATTATAAAGAATTTCTAAATGAACAGAAAACAGCAAACGAGGTAAAATGTGTTATTGTTCTTGATTTTTCACTGCCTACTTCCTTGAAAACTCCATTGACTTTGGGCTTGGCAATAGTACTCATTTTGACCAATGGAATGTGAGTCCGAACAGAAACTTTAAATGTGTATGTTTGACTCAGTCTCTTGTGCCTCTGCCATGAGATAAAAATGTCCAACCTGAGAAGACACATGGAACAGGAGCCTCGGCCTGGAGCAGAGCTTCATTGAACCCAGAGCATTCTTTGTCTCTAGATACCACTTCCCAGTAAAAGGAAGCTGGGATCCTTATTTATTTATTTATTTATTTATTTATTTATTTATTAAATATTTTATTTATTTATTTGAGAGAGAGAGGAGGGTCAGAGGGAGAAACAGACTCCCTGTCAAGCAGGGAGCCCGATGTGGGACTCGATCCTGGGACTCAATCCCGGGACTCCAGGATCATGACCTGAGCCGAAGGCAGTCGCTTAACCAACTGAGCCACCCAGGCGCCCCGAAGCTGGGATCCTTAGAAAAATTACTGATTCCAAAGCTGGAGCAAAGAAACTGCCAGGTAATCTTGGAACATCTTGGTGTGCCAGAATGCACAAACACTAATGGGGTCTTATAAAAAGGACACAAGAGCTGGATTGAAGGGGTTCCTGCTGGCCAAATTTGAGACAATTTGAGCATCAAAAAGAATAATGATGGTAATGGATTATAATACATACGATAAAGAAAGAATCCAGGAGTCCAGAATCATAGCTTAAAATATAAAGGGGGAGGAGGAGCTTTTCTCCATAGAAGAATTCCAGCTAAGAAATGTAGAAGAAATGAGAAAATTAGGAAATCAATTTGCATTCATCAATATACTATTTAATACTTGTAGGGAACTTTAATGAATGCTGAAACCATTGGATGAAAGCTTGATGGGGAATATTTACATGGTCTCAAAGTATCATCCCACAGATTGTTCGGGAAGGGAAATGATCACCTTTAGAACAGAGTGATCTGGTGGGCACCACCTTTACCGTGTGATCACACTTTGCATCATCAATTTATGGGACAAACTAGCATCATGTGTCCCCTGATGTGATGTAATGGGAAGGACACATCATGCACTGGGTTTTCTCACTAAAAATATTTAACCAAGGGGCACCTGGGTGGCGCAGTTGGTTAAGCGTCAGACTCTTGGGTATAGGCTGAGGACTTGATCTCAGGGTTGTGAGATGCAGTCCCGTGTGAGATTCCCTCTGCTCCTCCCGCTTGGGTGTGCTCGCTCTCTCTCTCTGTCTCTAAAATCAATCAATCAATCGATGTTAAAAAAATATTTAACCAAAATCTAATAATGAGAAAACAGACAAATTTAGAACGTGGGCTCTACAACACAATAGTCCTACACTTTTAAAAATGTCCATGTCATGAAGGACAAAAAAAGTCCAGATACTAGGAGTCTGTTCTAGATTAAAGGTGATTTAAAGAGATATGATAAGTAAATGTGATGTGTGGTTTTTATTAGATTCTGGATTGGAAAAATTGTATAAAGGGTATCATACTGATAACTGGAAATTTTAGAATACTAGGCTATATTATATCAATATTACATTGGGGGATATGAAAATGTTATTCTGTGGTTATAAATACCCTATTTTTAGGTTTGACATGCTGAAGTAGTTAGGAGCAAAATGACATGAGGTTTACAACTTCCTTTCAAGTAGTTCAGAAAATGTGTGTGTGTGTGTGTAAGCATGTGTGTAGAGAAATAGATGATATGTTAACAATTACTGAATCTAGGTGAAGGATTTAAGTGTTCATTGCATTATTCTTTCAATATCTTGAGGTTGGTAACATTTTAAAATTAAAACTTGAGGGGACAAAGCAAGGAATAAGTCTAACAGAAGACGTACAAGCCTCCAAATATACCGTAAACATTTGTCGAAAAATCCCAGAAGAGGGACTTTAATGTTTCTCAAGAGTTTCATCAAACACACAAACTTTAACAAATGTTTATAGTGTATTTGCCATGTATATACATTATACTATATATTCTATGTGACCAAGGTCTCTGACCCTCATGGAGCTGACTGACATTGTGTTGCTTTTGTTATTATCCTAAAGTTAGTACCAAGAGGTGTGAAACCAACGTATGAAAGCAAGTCACGTTGGTTGGACTGTAGATACCATTTAGTGAGTGCTTATTGTGTCCTTTCCTGGGCAAAAGTCTGACTCCCCCCTCCACCCGGCTCAGCAGGCAGACGTGGGGTGTAACCTCGCACAAAACATTCAATTTCACTAAGATTTTGGCAAGTGGGTGAGAACATTCCAGATATAAGGCCTAGCTGGAGCAAAGGCCTCCACAGCAGGCTAGCCAGGAGCTCTTAATTCTAGATGTCACTTTCCCAGGCCGATGCATAGGATGCAGAGTCATCCAGTCACCCCCCCACCCCCCGGTTCAGTCCGGGACTCCTGGAAGCATGGACTAGTCAATGGGGAGTGGAAAAACGTCTGTGCATTGCAATGGGCCCTGCGATAGATGCTAGTGAGGCGGAGGGCCATGTTGGGGGCGGAGGTATGGGTTTGCGGCTGACACAGTAGGAGGCCAATGGCGCGGGGGGAAGGGGGACAAACATTGTAACGTTCTTCCTGTCAGACAACTAATAAATGCTATCTTTCTTCTTTCAGGTTTTTCAGGGAAATCAAGACTCGTTCACACCTGTGGTGAACTCTCTAGACCCGCCACTACTGACTCGCTTCCTCCGAATTTACCCCCAGAGCTGGGCACGCCAGATTGCCCTGAGGCTGGAGGTTCTGGGCTGTGAGGCACAGCAGCTGTCCTGAGGGTCCAGCACCCCTCAGACTTGTCTTCTGCCTCCGAGCCCAGCCTCCAGGTTATTTCCTGCCCCACGATGCCCATGGCGCCCTGACTTTTCTATGTGGTTAGACTACACGGTCCTAGCAGACACTGCCCTGAGCCTCCCAAAGCAACTGTCATTAATCCTGCGTTTCCTGGGAGCGTTGCATTCAGCTGAACTCTTCACCATTTGCTGCAACTGCTCCCAGATTGGCTTTTCCTTCCCATGTAATGAGGAAAGGAGAAAACTCATCTGGAAAGCATTCTCCTCCTGACAAATTAGGTCTCTCACACAGCCACCACTTCCTCTTTTGTAGAAAAACAGTGTGTTTAAAGCTGGCAGAAGATATTCATGATGTAAGCATTTCAGATTAGGCTTCATACATTTAAAATAAAACCCTCATTTGTTTCTTATCCTGGTGAAGCATGGAGCAAAACATGTTTGGGGATCATATCACCACAGCCTTGAAGCCAAAGGCAAGTCATCTTCACAATCTGCAAAATGTAGATAATGTAAGAACCAGTACATAAAGTCTATTTTTGCCTCCTTATAGATAGATACAATTATCTTAGTTGGTCATACTCTTCCCTCAAAAACTCGTGTTTTTAAACTGAGACTCACAGGTGGGATTCAAGAACCGTCCCCCCCCAATTCCCTGACATTATATACAACAGTGTCCAAAGATTTCATCAGAGTTTTAAAGGAGCGAATGGCTTTAAAGAGTTCAATTTAATCTCAGAAGGATGTACAAATAAAGCCATTTGGTCTTAATTCTAATCAACAAGTAAAATAATAGGTTAGGATCACAGAAGCAAAATGACAATGTCCCCTTGAAATTTGTGGTGACCAAGAAAGGTAATAATCATAATAGATTTCTAAAGAGCATATTTTTAATATTCCCACAGAGAAACAAGGAAAATCCATGGCTGTCTGGGATAGGAGCTTCACCTGTATAATTCTGGTGATACACTCATTTTACTCCCTCCCTCAGCTAATTTCCTGCTGAAACACAGCAAAAATGAAGCAGGGGAAATTCTATACCGTGACGGGAAACTAGAGTCCCAATTACATAGTTGGAGTTTCAAGGAGTCAGAAGAACACTGAGCTGGCGAAAGCAGAGCGAAAAGACCTCTAGTGCACCCCGCCCGCCATGCAGGACGCGCCTCCACCTGCTTCTTACACCTGCTTGCCCCCCTCACTATGACTCCACAAACATTTCCTAGATGGCAAAGGGGGCTAGAGGCAAGGATAAACCATAGAGCAGCTGGAGGAAGCATCCAAAGTTGGCAATCCAGAGCAATTTAAAAACAGGAGTTCCTAGTATAAGAGAAAAATGTATTACAATCTCAGAAGAAGTAAGAAAATAAATGCTTTTTTTCCACAAGCTAGAGCATTTTCTAATAATCCTGCTTGACGCTGATCCGACCCTTTGGGGGAATGTAGCACAAACCACAACGATGAAGGTACAAAGGGTCATAATTCTGTAAGATTGTAAGGCCAGAGGTTAATTTACAGAAATCAATAAATTGTTTTTCTTAATAGCCTGGTAGAAAAGTTAACCCCAAAGGTGATATGGTTTTATTTCCTGTAAAAGTTTAGTCACTCTTATGTCTAACTTAATGACCTTGTTTTGGCATTCTTTTCCTATTGACTATATACATCTCTCTTTCTCAAATGCTCTTGGACCCAGGCCTTTTGTCTTCCTGCTGATTTCCTCAATAACTAAATAAAATCTTGGCACATACAAACAAATGCCTTCGAGATCTGTATTTTTACACTGGAAATAAAAATGTGAACACTCATATTAAAAACAAACAGAGGCACTGAATAGCAGGATGGAGACTTTAGAAAACCAAATTAGTGAGTTAGAAAACCAGATTAAACTGAGCCCAGAGTAGAAAGTGATATCATTTACGAGAGGTAAAATAAAATTTTAAAAATTAGAAATGGAGCCTTGATCCAGGAGAAGACTTTATATAGAGAGAGACTGAAAGAGAAAGGGGAGTTGCAAGATGAATAAGTTCTAGAGCTGTGCTGTACAATATTGGGCCTGTGGTCAAATAAAACAATAGGAAAAACTTTGGGATAAAATAACAATAATAATCAAACAAATTTGAATCTTCAGATCAGAGTCTGTTAATGCAAAGCAAAATTAAAGAAAGACCGGAACAGGGGCACCTGGGTGGCTCAGTCGTTAAGCGTCTGCCTTCAACTCAAGTCATGATCCCAGGGTCCTGGGATCGAGCCCCGCATCGGGCTCCCTGCTCCGTGGGAAGTGAGTTATTTACAAAATCACTGAGATCATAACAAGTTAATTTTCAGAAGATCAGGAAGCAAATTCACTCTCCTATGACAAATATAGTCTCTAAGTGAACAAATACAATTTTCTCTCACAAGCATTTTATCAAACATAATCTCAAGGTTACAAGTCAACAATCTTTGGAAGATACATACTAAAACAAGTCTATTTTTCAGTGTTATAGAGAAGTTTAGGGGCGCCTGGGTGGCTCAGTCGGTTGGGCGTCTGCCTTCGGCTTGGTCGTGATCCGGGGTCCTGGGATCGAGCCCCGCGTCGGGCTCCCAGCTCATCAGGGAACCTGCTTCTCCCTCTCCCTCTGCCTCTCCCCTGCTCGTGCTCTCTCTTTCACATAAATAAAATATTTTTTTAAAAAAGAAAAGTTTAGTGTACAGACTATATAGAAATCGAGCTTTATGATGACAAGATACAGATTTAGACTTCACTTTATTGCTTATAAAATGTAACAATTTCTAACCTTCTTCCTCGACTATCTCATCACAGGGTGATGACTGACAGTGCTTCTAGAAACTTTGTGGATACAATTTCATCCATATTGCAAACCAAGACTGGGACTATTTATAAAATTTTATTGAGGGGTATCTTAAAAGACCTAAATAATTGGGTTTAGAAGACTCAATGTTACAAAGATTTCCGTTCTTCACAGACAGATCTACAGATTCAACCAATCTCAATCTAACTTCCTGCATTTTCTCATTGTGGAATCAAGCATGTGGACATGTAAAAGGCCAAGAATAGCCAAAATATTCCCAATATCAGAAAGCAACATTTATTTTATTTTTTAAGATTTTTTATTTATTTTTAAGTAATCTCTATAACCAAATGGGGCTCAAACTCACAACTCTGAGATCAAGAATCACATGTTTTCCTGACTGAGCCAGCCAAGTGCCCCAGCAACATTTATTTTAAAGCTATAGTCATTGGGGCGCCTGTGTGGCTCAGTCAGTTAAGTGTCTGCCTTTGGCTCAGGTCACGATCCCAGGGTCCTGGGATCGAGTCCCGCATTGGGCTCCCTGCTCAGTGGGGAGCCTGCTTCTCCCTCTCCCTCTGCCGCTTCCCCCGCTTGTGCTTTCTCTCTCTCACTCTCTGTCAAATAAATAAATAAAATCTTAAAAAAAAAAATAAAGTCACAGTAATTAAGACAACGTGGTATTGACACTTGATTCATGACAAAAAAGCTCTCCAGAACAGTGGTACAGGGTCAATCAGAAATCCATATGAAAAATTGAAATTTGGGGCACCTAGCTGGCTCAGTCAGTAGAGCATGTGACTCTTGATCCCGGAGTCATGAGTTCGAGCCCCACCTTGGAGGTAGTGATTACTAAAAATAAGGAAATAAATAAACTTAAAAAAAAGAGAAAGCTATTTTTTTAAAAAAAGAAATTTGACCCCTTCCTCACACTATACAAAAATAAAATCAGTTTTAAGGTAATTAAAGCTCTCTGAACAACAAACAATAAAACTTCTAGGAGGGTCATGGACAGGTTTCTTAAACAGCATCCCCAAAACCACTAACCATGAAGGAAAAGATGGATAAATTTGACTACATTTAGATTCAGATCTTCTGTTCATTCACAGAGCGGGAGAAGATATTTGTAGCATATGTACAATTGACAAATGGATGTGGAGCTGGTGGAACTCTCTTCTGCTGTGGTATAATCATTCTGGAAAACAGCCTGGCATTATCTACCAAAGTTGGGCATGTGGATGCCCTATGATAATTCTCTTGGGTAATGACCTAGGAGTAGAATTGCCATGTGAGCCATGAGACAGGGGAGCACCATCCGTAACAGCTCTAAACTGGAAACCAGCTCTCTTGCATATGTTTCCTAGTGGCTCGTTTCTTTTTAAAGATTTTATTTGTTTATCTGACAGAGAGAGACACACACACACACAGCGAGAGAGGGAACACAAGCAGGGGGAGTGGGAAAGGGAGAAGCAGGCTTCCCGCCGAGCAGGGAGCCCGATGTGGAGGCTCAATCCCAGGACCCCGGGATCATGATGTGAGCCGAAGGCAGACGCTTCACCGACTGAGCCACCCAGGCTCCCCTTTAGTTGCTCATTTTAATTGCTGTATACTATTATGTCATTTGGTATATATCACAATTTATCCATTGTTTTTCTGATAGAACTCTAATAGATCATTTATGCTGGTTCTTCCATGGAGGGGATCATCTTTTCTTAAAAATTAACTTATATGATGGGGCGCTGGGTGGCTCAGTCGGTTGAACATCCAGCTCTTGGTTTCCGCTCAGATCATGGTCTCAGGGGTCGTGGGACTGAGCCCTAGGTCGAGCTCTGCACTCGGCAGGGAGTCTGCTTGAGATTCTCTCTCTCTGCCCCTCCCCTCACTCACCTGCATGCTCGCGCTCTCTGTCTCTGTCTCTCTCTAAAATAAATAAATCTTTAAAAATATTAATTTGTAAGAGTTCTTTGTATGTTGAGAATATTAACCTATTTGTCATATATGATATGAAATGTATTACCTAATTTGTCATTCGTCATTTATATTTCTTTACAATATTTTGTTTTATGAAAGCTTTACATTTTTTATGCAATAAATTTATCATCAGTACTTTCAAATATGGTTTGGGATTTTATAACATGCTTAAAGTAGCTTTTTCCTCACCAAGATTATAAAAACATTCACCCATATTTTATTCCAATATGTATATGATTTTATTTTTGTTTAGTCCTTGATCCATCTAGAATTTATTTTTGTGTGTAGGGCCTTTCCTTCAGTGCACCCAAATGAATAGCTGATCATATTAAACCAGCTCTCTTTTCTCCACTAATATGAAATGCCAGTTTTATCATTATTTAAAGTCCCATGTGTACACTATTGTAAAGTATAGTAGATACCATGTGGCAAATAAAATATCTGAGAATTCTTCAAGCCTAAAAGGAAATACAGATGTTTGTACATAGACAGAAAAAGATGCCTCTATGTTTAGCTGTCGGAGAGAGGTGGGGGGAGGGTCATATGCGTAGATGATATCACAAGGGATGGTAGAGTTCTATTTGGAATTTTAGAGACCTTAGGAGAAGACTCTGACCAGCGTCTTCTGCAAACTAGTTCTATTAGACTGAAGCCTAATTCACTGGCTTCTTCGGATCCTTTGTCACTAAGTCAATTTTCAGGTAAATGGCTTCCCACCCGACATGGGTCTCTTTAAGCCCTATCAAACAATAGATGAATGTATTAGTTATAAATGTCTTAAGTAATAGAAAGTCCAGATTAGGGGACACCTGGGTGGCTCAGTCGGTAAAGCGTCTGCGTTCAGCTCAGGTGATGATCCCGGAGTCCCGGGATCAAGCCCCGTGTCGGGCTCCTTGCTCGGTGGAGAGCCTGCTTCTCCCTCTGCCCCTCACCCTGCTCGGGTGAGCCCAATGCAGGGCTCGATCCCAGGACCCTGGGATCATGACCTGAGCCAAAGGCAGACGCTTAACCGACTGAGCTACCCAGGCGCCCCTAAATAAATAAAATCTTAAAAAAAAAAAAAAGTCCAAATTAGAATGGCTCAAATAGGGGTTATTTTTTCTCATACCAAGGGAAAATGGTAGCACCATCTCTTTTATCAAGACAGGAGAAAGTCTTCCCAGAATCTACCCAACAGATTTCTGTTAGTCCTCATTGTCCAGACTATGTTACCCAACCATTGTTAGCTGCAAGGATGGCTGGGAAAGGCAGGCTTCAGCTTTTCTAGTTCCTCCAGTAAGTGAATAAGGGATGGGAAGAACTGTTGGCTCAGGCAATAAACAAAATTTGCTATCCATTCATTCTTTCAAAAACAATTTATTGGGGTGCCTGGGTGGCTCAGTCGGTTAAGTGTCTGCCTTTGGCTCAGGTCATGATCCCAGGGTCCTGGGATCGAGCCCTGCGTTGGGCTCCATGCTCAGTGCAGAGTCTGCTGGAGATCCTCTCTCTCTCCCTCTCCCGCTGTCCCTCCCCCGCTGGTCACTCTCTCTAAAAAACAAAAACAAAACCCCACCATTTTCTAACTTTGCAGACAAAGCTGCTTTGGAAAGAGCCAAGTAAAAGGACATCTCTCTTTGGCCAAACAAGCTAGGAGTACAGCTGAGTGGCCTTAAGGAGAATCCATGGAGCCCCAGAAGCTGCTGAACATTGGATTTCTGCTGTGTTCCATGAGTTGCCTCTCGTTGGAGACTGCAGCTTCCTCTACATTACCTTTATCTGCCTTTGGAATACAAGACAAAGCAGGATCGAAACCACACTCAAGGGGTGTGTTTGCTGTTAGGATCAATGTTCCTATTATCTTTGTGAGACATAAGACTCATGTCTCAGGTCAGGAAAAGCTGATTTTGTATTGAAAAATAGTGTTCACAGGGGCACCTGGGTGGCTCAGTCAGTTAAGCGGCTGACTCTTGATTTTGGCTCGGGTCCTGATCTCAGGGTCCTGAGATCAAGCCCCGCACTGGGCTCTGCTTGGCGGGGAGTCTGCTTAGGATTCTCTCTCTCCTTCTCCCTCTGCCCCCAACCCCCCGCTTATGCTGTCTCTCACTCTCTCTCAAATAAATAAATAAATCTTTATTTTTTCAAAGATTTTATTTATTTATTTGACAGAGAGAACACAAGCAGAGGGAGCAGCAGAGGGAGGGGAAGAAGCAGGCTCCCCGCTGAGCAGGGAGCCCTATGTGGGGGCTCGATCCCAGGACCTGGGATCATGACCTGAGCCAAAGGCAGACGCTTAACCTACTGAGCAACCCAGGTCCCCCAATAAATAAATCTTTTAAAAAAAGAGAAGAAAAATAGTGTTCACAGTAAAGCAAACTATTCTGATTTGGTCAATTTAGATCAACAGGCACTAACCCACCGACTATGCACCAAGCCCTTTGCAGAATGACATGGATTAGGAGTTCACAGATGGGCAGCCAAACCCCTAGATGCCAATCTTCTGTGAAATATGACAAAGGCTCCCCGAGGACAAAGGGATAATTAAAGTTGTCTGGGGGGAGGGGTTAGGGAAGACTTGTTCTCAAAGCCCAGCTGCTGACATGCACACATATAGTGCTCAGATCTTTTCACTATGACCTCAAAACAACCCTTGAGATATCTGGGACGGAGATTATTATTTCTGTTTGACGTACAAGGAGGCACAGATGATATTCATCTATGGGTACCTTTTTTTTTAATGTATATTCCTTGAAAGTCTTAGAGGCATCACAGCAAAGTAGTTAAGAATATGGGCTCTGGGGGCGCCTGGGTGGCTCAGTTGGTGAGGCGTCTGCCTTTGGCTCAGGTCATGATCCCAGGGTCCTGGGATCGAGCCCCACATCGGGCTCCTTGCTCAGCGGGGAGCCTGCATCCCCATCTCCCTCTGCTGCTGCCCCTGCTTATGTGCATGTGCTCTCTCCCTGTCAAATAAATAAATATTTTTAAAAAAAGAATATGGGCTCTGGGCAACTATAAGAGCATGATATCTGGGACACTAATTTGAACTTGAACCAGGGTTCACATCCCAGCCCTCTCATGTACTTGATCTCTCCTCATTGAACATCTGTGCTTTTTCTGCAGAAAACCACAGGTTCTGGCTCAGCAACTTCAGAGATTACTTGTGGGATCTCATCAAGAGCTCCATACCTCCAGCAGCTATTTTTGCTTTTCTTCTCGCCATAGTCCTAGTGGGGACCCTCTGCTGCCTCACGTAAGCTGCTGTGGGGTGAGGAGAGGGAGGGAGACCTGAGGGGGAGGAAGAACAATCAAGTTCCCCACCAGCCTATACATCTATAATTACGGGAAAGTTTTAAGGAAGGTAATTCTTGTTTTATCCAACCCACTCCATCCATTACCAGCAACTTACAGGTAGCATTGAATAACCAGCATTTCCAACTGATTTTTTTTCTTACTAACTTCATTAATTATCTTTCCTTTTGGTTTAGGAATTATACATGGAAAATATACAATTAACTATGTTTTCAAGTGTCACAAATTCAAAATTCAAATTCAAAATTTGCCACAATATTTATCTATATAAACCACATGAAGTCAAAGAGATCTCTGAAATAGTTAACAAAATAAATATAGGTAGAAAAACCTTATTTTTTATTAATCCAATCAGAATTTACCAGAAGATGACTACTTGCCTGTCTCTGTCCTAGTTGCTAGTGAGGCAGAGAAATAAGACAACTGAATAATTGTCTGGTAGGTCAATGCTATGGTGGGAGACGGAGTCCAAGTGGGAGAACCTATGAGAGCATGCTAAAGGATTGTTCAAACTGCACAATCTAATAAAGTGACTGAGGGCAAAGATCAGGTAAGGGTGTGGCATCGCCACCTAAGACTCCTGGTAATCTGAAATGATCACAGGATCAGGAACCCTGTCTAGGAAACTACCTTGGACATGGTTACTGACACATAGAACTGATTGGAGCCAAACAGATGTCAGCTAAGTTTTTGAGAGAACCTTATTGCTGAAGAAACTGTGAGCCAGAATGAAATGAGCTGTCTGTTGTGTGAGCCTTAAAACAGTATTTGGACCTCTGATCTTCCATGAGAAGGACACAGGCTTTGAAGTTTCCTAGGATGGCATGCTCCCCAACACTTGCTTCAGTCACAGCCACAGAGAATAATGGACAGGAAGAACCTCCGAGAAGGTGGGCAGTGGGCCACAGAGCTTCTCCTATAAAAGCAGATCAGGCCTAATCACACTGCTGTGTGTCTCCCATTATTCCTTTTTCCAAATGGGAATGTTTATGGTGGTTATACTCTTCCTGCTCCATCGTTGTATTTGGGGTGTGGAGATCAGGAGCAGATAACTTGTTTTACTTAATAAGTTACTCAAACCAAGAGGAGCTGCACCCAGATTTGAGAGAACCAAGCATCACCCAGGTACTTTGGACTTTGAGCTGGATACAGTGATAAATGGGATTTTCATCTCATGATAAAATTGTGCCACAAGTCAGTTGTCGTGGAAGCGGACAGACAGGAGTTCTGTGTTCAGGGTATTATCAGGGATCAACACCTGTGGAGTGTGGGGGGAGGAAGGGAGAAGTCAAACTGCTTTGCAAGCCCAAAAAAGCCTCCATTGACCCCATCAGAGTTGTCCCACATTAGCCTAAAATGGCTAAAACTTTTTTTTTTTTTTTGAAAGAACAAGGGATGGGGGGCAAAGGGAGAGAGAGAATCTCAAGCAGGCTCCACGCCCAGCACAGAGCCCGATGCAGGGGCTCGATCTCAGGACCCTGAGATCATGACTTGAGCCGAAATCAAGAGTCAGAGGCTTAACTGACTGAGCCACCCAGGTGCCCCTGAAGTGGCTGAAATTTTATAGAGGCTCTGTGTTGACAACACTCTCAGCAGCTAGAGAAATAAGGCTCTTCTCAAGGGGGATCCTGAGTGGCATATTTCCGTGTGCCCTACAGGGTGGCTGTATTCCACATATGGAAGGAAAAATGAAACAGAGAAAGGCTGCATTTCCCAATGAAAGAAACCAGGACTCAAGTCAAGATATATCTGATTCTCCATCTCCTGAGTCATCGTTACTCAAACTCTGGCCAGCAAGCCAGCTGCATCGGAAGCATCTGAGGTATTGGTTCAACATACATATTCAGAAGGACTTCTGTGGAGATAAAGCAGGCAACATGCCAGAAGAAATACTTCCTTCTTTGAAGTAGATGCCTCAACCTGAAGAGAAAAACCATTAAGGCCTGGCTGGGAACAAGCAAGCTGGCTCGTGAAAGAAATACCAGTGAGGACAGTGACGGCAAGAGGGAAGGCAAGATACAGCAAAACAAAAGAAGACTTTGATGAAGAAATATAAAAGGAGATAGGCAAGACAGGATTTAAAAAGCCAGAACCATTAAATAGACATAAGTAATTTATATAAAAAACCTTATTTAGTGATTAATAAATATTTCAGTGAAACTAATATGAAAAGAAACACTGATAGATGCAGGGGGCACATAATTAACTTCTTTGTAGAAGAGGACCAAAATAATACAACAGGAAAAGAACACTTCGAGGTATAATTTTTTAAATGTTGCCGTAATAAAGGAAGCTTTGAGCCTATCGTCATAAAGGCACATGAAGTCCCAGGAAAAATTGGCACTTGATACTGGGCACATAATACTGAGTTTTTAAAAAAGATTTTATTTTTAAGTGATCTCTACCCCCAATGTGGGGCTTGAACTCACAACCCCAAGATCAGGAGTCGCATTCTCCATCAACTGAGCCAGCCCAGTGCCCCAATAATACTGATTTTTTAAAAATACATTTCCCTAGGGCGCCTGGGTGGCTCAGTCATTAGTGTGCTTTCTCTTTCTCTGTCTCTCAAATAAATAAAATCTTAAAAAAAAAATACATTTCACCGTGAGGATTGGAAAGAGTTTCTCTGTGCCTCTTATCCTTAAACTAAGTGCTTCGTTGCCTGAGGAAATCATCACGGAAGCCTTGTTCATCTCTCAGTGCTAACAAGTATGCAAAGAAACGTGTATAAGGAATTTTTAGTATGGTTTATAATAGTGAAAAAATAGAAACAACTTAAATGTCCATTGGCTGGTTAAAGAAAGCACCAAAATGTTGTTGTAGAGGATAATTACATGGAATCATATTCAAGAAATCTTAAGTTGGAAAAAGCGGATTATAACAGAGGATATACAATTTAAACTAATTTGTTATTAGAAACTAAGGGCACCTGGTTAAGCATCAGTCAGTTAAACACCAGACTGTTGATGACAGTCCGGGTCTTGATCTCTGGGTCGTCAGTTCAAGCCCGGTGTTGGGCTCTGCTATCATGGAGCCTACTTAAAAACAAAAAAAAAATAAAAATTAATTTAAAAAACTACATGTACAGGGTAAAAAGCTTTTAAGGATCTAACCAAAGTATTAGACATTGGTTATGTCCTTGTGGTGGTAAATGGGTGGTTGTAATTATTTTTTTTTAAAGATTTTATTTATTTGACAAAGAGAGAGAGCGAGAGCAGGAACACTAGCAGGGGGAGTGGGAGGGGGAGAAGCAGGCTTCCTGCGGATCGGGGAGCCCGATGCGGGGCTCGATCCCAGGACCCTGGGACCATGACCTGAGCCGAAGGCAGACGCTTAACGATGGAGCCACCCAGGCGCCCCTGTGGTTGTAATTATTATTACTATTGTTGTTTTATTGATTTTCATCTAACTGCACTTCCTAATCTTTTCAGAACAACTTGTATTGTTTAGTTAGTTTTTTAGCAAATACTTTATTTTCTTAAAAGATTTGTCTGTTTATTTGAGAGAGAGAGTGTAAGTGGGAAGGGGCAGAGGGAGAGGGAAAGAAAGAATCTTCAAGCAGACTCTGAGCACAGAGCCCAATGTGGGGCTTGATCCCACGACCCATGAGATTAGGGCCTGAGCTGAAACCAAGAGTCAGACACTTAACTGAAAAGCTACCTAACGATACTTCTACATCTACCTCCAATCCCAACCATACGATGCTAGAAACATTCATACTCTTATTTTCTCAAGTCATCAAAGCATTTTGTCTGAATGAAATCACGTGGTTCATATTAAAAGGAGACGTTGTCTAAAATCATATCTTGGGAAATGTAATGTAACTACAAAGTAACTGTGCAAACCAGGCCACTGTATAGGAATTTAAACTTAGGTTCATCCATTTCTCTTCTTTTCCCAGTTTTCTTGTAGGTGAACCAGTCCAATGAAGTACTAGAAGATTCAGTTGGGCAGAGTATGCTATTTGCTTACAATGAGGAAGCACCCATGAATTAAAATTAAATTGTCTTCCATCTTAAACTATCTTTGCATTTATTTTCGCCTTTTAAAACACTGAGAAATGCTGATGTGCACACAGGCACAGAAATTTGTTCACGTGGACAGTCTTTCACTGTGCGTGCTATTTTGTAGCCTACTGTTTTTTTCACTATATGACAAATCATGGCTATCTTTCCATGTCAGTAAATATATGTCTATATCATCATAAGCAGTTGCCTGGTATTCCTTGCAGTGGATATGATGTAAGTCATTTAACCACCCCTTTTTCCAATAATTACTTAGGGTGTTTCTACTTGTTTACTCTTATAATATATATTATAAAATGATACTATTATAAATGTAATGCTGGTAATAGTTTTACAAATTATCAATTTGCTTTTCCCCTTTGCTGTTTTGGGGTTGAAAGCATTCAGTGGACACTTACCGAACAGCTACTGCGAGCCCGGCAGGTAACCCCACAGACAGTAATCCTGGCTCTCGTGGAGCACTGTGCCCGTGGGAGGATCCAGATCATTGAGCCAAGAGGTGTTCTGAGCAGAAGGCAACAAACCAACCAGGGTAAGTGAGGGCCGAGTAGGTCCCAGTGGGCCAATGAATGGATTTGGGTGGGCGTGATAAGGGAGCCAACAGAACGTTTGGAGCAGAGAAGGGAGATAATTTGGTAGATGTTTTTATAGGGTCATCTCAGCTGCCATGTTGAGAATATAGGGGAGCAAAGACAGAAGCCGGGAGACTAGGCAGGTGAGAGACAACTTCGCCTGGACCAGGGTGCGGAGCAGCCAAGTTGCAGGCAGGATCTAAGTTGGATGAGTGTGGGAGAGAGCAAGGCTGCAAGGGTACCTCCCAGGCTTGTGGCCTGAGCAAGTGAAGGGATGGAGTCACCATTTATTGAGCTGAGGCAAAAGGCTGGAAGGTAGGAATTTGCTACATGGAAAATGCAAAGAGAAAGAAAGACAGAAGCGATACTCTAATTGATACTGAGATGGGATCTAGGGCGCTGTCGGCCACAGGCCACACCACAGGCCAAGGTGAACTTAGTTAAGACCGACAGAGGCTGCTGAGAGTGAGATCAAACCAAAAGACCAGGGGCTGCTCTAGAGGCCAACAGGGGACAAGTGGACAAAGTGAACAAATCTGTCGCCCCCTCCTCCTTAGCATCACCAGCCCCTCCTTGCCCCTAAGGCAACCCCGTCTTCTAACAGCATAGCCTTGCCTCTTTTTAAACTTTATAAAACCTCAATCATATGTATGTATTCTTCTGTGGTTTTCTTTGTTTACTTGCTGTATGTTCTGAGATTCTCCCAGGTTGATACTTGAAAAGAGCTCTACTTATTTAGACCAGCTGTAGAAGGACATTTCTACTGTTTCCGGGTTTTGTTTTTTCTTTTCTCTTCTCAATAAAGCTTCTATAAACATTATTGCCCATCTCACAGTGCACACGTAGGAGAGTTTCCCTACAGACTATACCCTATGATTGACTTGCTGGGTCTAAGGGTAAGTGCACGTCCCACCCCACGATCAGTGATTGCACCAATTTACACACCTGCCAGCAGTAGGTTCCCAGTGCCCCGCCCGCTTGAGAACATGAAACATCATCAGTCCTTTTGTAGTTCGCCAGTCCGGTGCATGAGAAATTATACCCTGTTGTTTTCTTACTTTGTATTTCCCTAATAACTGATGAGACCGAAGACCTTTTCATGTGTTTATGGATCATTTGTCTTTCTCTTCTATGAAATTCCTATTAATGAATTTTGCCCACTTTGCTAATTTATAGTTTCATTTACTCTTCTGTAGGAATTCTTTACATATTCTGTATACCATTGTTTTGAATGCTATTGATGTGGAAAATACCTTCTCCCAGTTCGAGGATTGCATTTTCACTCTTTTTTTTTTTTTAAAGATTTTATTTATTTATTTGACAGAGAGAGAGACTGAGAGAGAGAACACAAGCAGGCAGAGGGAGAGGGAGAAGCAGGCTGCCCGCTGAGCAGGGAGCCCGATGCGGGACTCGATCCCGGGACTCCAGGATCATGACCTGAGCCGAAGGCAGTCGCTTAACCAACTGAGCCACCCAGGCGCCCCTGCATTTTCACTCTTGATGAGATGTATTTTGAAGAGGGGACATACTTACTTTAAAGTGGTCAGATTTGGCAATCACCTTCTTCTAAGAAATCCTTTTGCCTTCACTTTTAAGTCCTTAAGCTACCAAACTAAGTTTTATATGGTGTGAGGTAGAGTCCAATTTTTTTTAATTTTATGCATTTATTTGACAGAGAGCGAGTATGAGCAGGGGGAGCAGCAGGCAGAGGGATGTGGGGCTCGATCCCAGGACCCCGGGATCATGACCTGAGCCGAAGGCAGACGCTCAACTCACTGAGCCACCCAGGCAGCCCCAGTTGTATTTTTTTAGTATTGTGAGAAGCTATACTTTTCCATTCATGAACTTTGACCTGAATTTCTGTGCCTAAAGGCAGTTCTAGGAATTGAGAAAAACAGATAATTGCAATAAATTCCAAGAAGCAATAAATTCCAAGGAGCAAACCCAGATTCTGAGCAATGAGCACCCTGAACTGGAACCGGCCGCCCAGAAAAAGGCTGTATGATCATCCCTTCTCTGAGTCAGCTGACTCACTCGGCTAGTACTTCTCCACCTTGAGCTATGCCTCAAGAAAAACTTTAACTAAATTTTGCTCAAGGAGTCACTCTGTCTGAAGTTCTTCTGAGTGCAGCAGTTTGGATAAAGTGTTTGCCTTCATTCTAACTGGTCTCAGTTTCCATTTTGATAAGATGCTTCTCCAATATGGCCAGTACCACTAAATCTATAGGCCGGTTGAATCTTCCAAACCATGACCATCACTTATCTCTCCATTTTTTAGCTCTTCTTTAGTGGATTCCAACAGAATTTTATAATTCTGTCTATACGGTATATAGAGTTACAATTATTCCTAAGTATTTGATTGTTTTAGACGTTGCACTGAATGGTATCTTTTAAAATTATATTCTCTGTGTGTTGTTGGCATATAGAAATGCAATCGATTTCTGTATTTAAAAATCTATCAGGGGCGCCTGGGTGGCTCAGTTGGTGAAGCCTCTGCCTTCGGCTCAGGTCATGATCTCAGGGTCCTGGGATGGAGCCCCATGTTAGACTCTGCTCAGCAGGGAGTCTGCTTCTCCCTCTCCCTCCTGCTTGTGCTCACTCTCTCTCTCTCTCTCTCTCTCTCAGATAAATAAATAAAATCTTTGGGAAAAAAAATCGAATATTTTTCATCTACTGAGATAACAGGATTTTCCCATTAATATGTTAATGTGGTTAATTTGGATTAATAAATTTTCTTTTTTTGTTTTTCTTTTTCTTTTTTTAAAGATTTTTTATTTATTTACTTGAGAGAGAGAGAGAAAGCACAAGCAGGGGGAGCAGCAGAGGGAGAAGCAGGCTCCCCACTGAGCAGGGAGCCCGATGCAGGGCTCCATCCCAGGGCCCTGGGATCATGACCACAGCTGAAGGCAGACACTTAACTGACTGAGCCACCTGGGAGGTACCCCGAAATTTTCTTTTTTAAAAAAGATTTTATTTATTTAGAGAGAGAGATCGGGGAGGGGCAGAAGGAGAGGGACTCTCAAGCAGAGGGGGCTCAACCTTATGACCCCAAGATCATGACCAGAGCCAAAATCAAGAGTCAGACGCCCAACTGACTGAGCCACCCAGGTGCCCCTGGATTAATAAATTTTCTAACGTTAAGCTAATCTTGAATTCAAATATCTGAAGGTTTGGGTCCAATTTGGTTATCTGTAGTTTCTGCTGGATCTCACCCATGGGTCCTTGTTTTCTTGTTTGTATGTAGTAACTTTTTTTTTTTTTTTTTTAATTTTACTGTGAGCTGCAAGGGCCGAACTATGCTTATAAATTCTCGGAGAATTTTTGTTTAGCCCTTTGTGGTAGACTCAATTAATAGTCCTGCAGAAAATAGATGAGTGGTTGCCAGGGGCTAAGTACCGGGGGGCTGTGGAGTGACTGCTAATGGGGACAGGGCTTCATTTGGGGGTGATGACAATGTCCTGGAATGAGAGTGGTGATGGTTGTACAACTCTGTGATTATACTAAAAAACACTGAATTGTTCATTTTTAAAAAAAGATTTTATTTTTATTTGTCAGAGAAAGAGATAGAGGGAGAAAGAGCATGAGCAGGGGAGATGGGCAGAGGAAGAGGGAGAAGCAGACTTCCCACTGAGCAGGGAGCCTGATGGGTTTGGAGCGGAGCGGGGAGAGGACTCGATCCCAGGACTCCGGGATCATGACCTGAGCCCAAGGCAGACTCTTCACCGACAGCCACCCAGGCATCCTTGAATTGTTTACTTTAAATGGGTGATTTTATCTTGTCTTGGGCTAGCCCTCAGAGGACACCTGCTTCACGGGGAGGTGGGAAAAAGGAAGAATGGTTTGGCTCAGAAGAAGCAAGGCCATGTATACTCTGGTTTCTCTACCTAGACAAAAAAGGCAACTATTCATATATATAAGTTCTGAATATATTCTATGTGCACAGAGGAAGGTCTGGAAAGTTATAGTCCAAAGTGGGTAAGGTTGTTCCCTCTGGGGAGTGGGAAGGGATGAAGGAGGGGTTTTTCTGTACTTTATATATTTGTGTATTTCTAATTTGTTTTCTTCTTAGTTCAATCACATTGCGTTGTGTGAATATGCCACAGTTGATGGGCATTTGAGTTGTTCATAGGCTTTTCCTGTGAATGAAACCGTTTTCATGAGCATTGTTGTACATGTTCCTTGTTGTGCATATTCAAGAATTTCTCTTAGATATATATACCTAGGAGTGGGATCGCTGGCTAAGAGGGTAGATGCATGAACTCATATGGACTCACACTGTCTCTAACACGTGATATTTTAAGTCTTTTTAATTTTTGATAACTGAGTGGGTATACAGTAGTATTTCATTGTAGTCTTGATTTGCATTTCCCTGGTCACTAATGAAGTTGAACATCTGTTCATATGTTTATTCATATTTTTTACCCAGTTCTCTACTGGATTTTTAAAAATTAGTAATTTAGGGCACCTGGGTGGCTCAGTCGTTCAGCGTCTGCCTTCGGCTCAGGTCATGGTCCCAGGGTCCTGGGATCAAGCCCCGCACTGGGCTCTCTGCTCCGTGGGAAGCCTGCTTCTCCCTCTCCCACTCCCCCTGCTTGTGTTCCCTCTCTCGCTGTGTCTCTCTCTGTCAAATAAATAAATAAAATCTTTTTAAAAAATTAGTAATTTATAGTCCTTTGTATATTTATAACAGGAATCCTTTGTCATTTGCGTATACTCAAAATATTTTCTCCCAAAGCACGTGTGGTCTTTTTTGCTTTTGATTTTGTCTTTTGATAAGTAAAAGTTCTTAATGTTAAAGCCAAATTTATCAACATTCCATTTCAGAGTCAGTGGTTTATAGACATTGTTTTGTTAAGAAATCTTTTTCTATTCCCCAAAGTAAAAGTTCTTTGCTGATGTTTTCTTTCAAGAGCTTTTTGACATTTAAGTGTGTTTTTGACGTTTAAGTTTTTAATCCATCTAGAATAGACGGGGGGTTTTTTGCATATGGCAGGAAGAGGGTTCCCATTTTATCTCTTCCAATATAAGTAAACCTTTTCCACACTTAATGCAAGTCTTTGTTGAGTTACCTAACATCCCAACTGTATCATATACCACAGTTCTACACATGTAGGGGTATGTTTCTGTGGTCTGTAATCTATTCCATTGCTCAATTAATGTATCTCCGCACCAGTATCAGACTCTTCATTTTGATAGCTCTCGCTCTGTCTCTCTCAGCTTTCTACGGTTCCTTTGGGGTAATCGCGAGGAAGGGAGCCATCAATCATGTGATGTCAGCCTCTTCTCAGAGAAAAGGCTGGGTGATGTGGCTGCTAACTCTGGTCCTCGGACTTTTTCCTTTTGGCTATGAGCTACCCGAAGGTCCACAGAAGATTATATAGAGTACTAAACTGCTGATAATACTGTGAGGTTACTAGCTTGGGGTAAAGGAGGCCAGGTTTCCATCAGGTCTATGGATGGGGACAGCTTGAGCCCTGTAAACCCAGTAAATGTTCGTTTTGTTCAGAAACCCTTCTCTCATTAGCACGGCTGCTTTAACAGCACCAAGGTATTAGGATGGTAAGGAATCCTGCTGTAGGATTCCTAAGGAATGTCGGTTCCCTTTGCTTCCGCGATCCCTCAAAATTTCTGTGGCATTAACAGTAGGAGATGTGGCCCAAGACAAGGAAAAGGAGTTTGCTCTTGGATGCAATCAGGCCTTTCATCACTGAATTGCAGACAGCAATGTAAATCACAGGGTACCTGCAGCCCAAGGAGCCTTAAAGGCATTTTCGCAACGTTCTGGGCCCGCAGAGATTTCTGGGTAAAGCCTGGAGTGGAAGGGATGGCTTCCCCGCTGTCCGCACGCATTAGGCCCAGGGTGCGGGCCGAGCTGGGGACCCGCCACAGCGAGAGCGCCCTTTTCTTTACACCTCTGAGCCCTTCTGGGTTCAGCCTCAGGGTCCGGGCGGGGGCGGGTCCGGGGGCGGGTCCGGGGGCGGGGCGCGGGCGGTGCTCCGCCCCCGCCCGCCCAGCGCGCTGCCTGCGGGGTGGTGACGGGTCCGGCCGCGCCGCCTCCGCCGCCTCCGCCGCCCCGCAGGCCTCGGTTCTCGTACTCGCGGCTCTGCGCGGCTCGCGGCTCGCGGCTCGCGGCCCCGCGTCCAGGTTCCTGCGAGATGACGCTCAAGGCGAGCGAGGGCGAGGGCGGGGGCAGCATGCGCACGGCGCTCTCCGACCTCTACCTGGAGCACTTGCTGCAGAAGCGCAGCCGGCCCGAGGTGAGAGGGCCCCGCGGTTCCCTGGGCGCAGGGTGAGGGGCCGGGACTCGGCTCCAGGCCGCGCCGCCCGCCGCGGGACCTGCTCGGTCCGCGGGCCGGCCGCGGGGGGCTGCCCTCGGGATGGAGGCCGCGGCGGCTGCCGGGGGTTCGTGTGGAGGGCTTCAGGTGCGGTGGGTCGTTTCCCCCAGGAGCCCTCGTAGGTGGAAATGAGGGGAGGCCGCGCGGCCTGTACAGAGCGCTTATTAAGGTCAAGGAAAACTTCTTCGTGGACGGAAGTCAGGCTAAGGGAGAGACTTTAAGGAGCAGATCCCAGAAGAGCCGGTCTGCTTGCTTGCTGTTGAAGTGCTTGTGTTCGGGTCAGCAGAAACGGTTGTAAAACCTAACTCTGCCTCCAAAGCGCTCGCTCACCGTCCGTCTGCGTTTAGGGAGGGCCCCTTGTGCTGCGGTGCAGATGGGGTGGCCTGTGTGTATCTTCGGGTGGACAAGGAATGCACGGATTCCAGAGGTAATTGTGCCCTCCGGATTCCTGGGATGGGTGGCGGATAGCTGTTACCCTCTATCCTCAAGGATGCCCGGAGAGGATGTTGAGCATTTCCGTGTTCGCTCTCAGAGTTCTGAGTGTGGATTTCGCCCAGCAAAATAAGGTTGTCTCTTACGCAGAGGTGCGGCCGCCGGAATGCTCCCTCACTCCTCTGCAGGCTGAGGCTGGCTCCCACTTGGAATACAGGCCCAGCAGCCCCTCCAGGTAGCCTGGCCTTCCTCACAGGTTGGGGGTCAGGTACTACTAGTGAATGTCCACAGAGCGAGAGAGCGAGAGAGCCAAGCAGCAGCTGCACTGTCTACAGAAGTCCGTGTGAATCTCCTTCCTAGACTGCAGGATGTTTCAGGGCAGGGCTATTTCATGCTCACTGCTTTTATTTTAAATGCCTAATAAAGAGGTCCTCAGAAATGTCTGTGAATTAATAAGTGACTGAAGAGGTGGACAGAAGAGATTTAGCGTAACCTTCCACTTCCACAGATGAGGACACTGAAGATTCACAAGGTAAAGCAAACAGTAGAGCTGTAGACTGTTTGGGCTGGTAGCTCAAGGAAACAATTGATAAGCATCAGCACAGTGTTCACACCTGTGTGGTGTTTCCAGTCATGATCGCAATATTCTAGGCTTGAATGAGTGCCGGAATGAGCAGGTGGGGAACACAGTATTGTTACTCAGATGGCAAGACAGAATTGGAAGGTATGTAGTGGAATATGCACTATGAGGGAATCAGGATCCAAAACAACCTGGCTCCCCATAGGCTTGGATTCTCTATAATCAGTTCACTTGGCTGCGCCTTAACTTTTTAATAAAATCTCTTTATTAAATTTCCTTTTGGCACCTTTACTGAGGTATAATTACCATACATATAATTCATAAATTTATTTAGTCTGTTCAATAAGATTTCACAAATTCATACAGTCATGTAACCAGAAAGTTCCCTGGTGGTCCTTTACACTCATTCCCCCCACCCCCGGAAACCTGGAAGTCACCCTGGAAACAGAGCTGCATTTTGACACTATTTGACGCTAGCATTTGGCCTTTTCAGGAGTGTCTGAGAAGTGGAATCCAACTGTATGCAGTCTTTTCTATCAGGCTCCTTCCACTTAGCACACCCAGAGCCCCATATGTAACTGAACGACCAGCCCTTGTGTAAACCTGTCGGCCCCTTAGGGACAGGCTTGAGACACTGTGGGCCTTCTGGAAGAAAGGCCCTGTCACTACAAGACTTACGTTGTAGTGCGCCCTCTGAGTCGGCAGTCCTCAATTACCGCACATGGTCTACTGGGTAGCCAGTTTGTTCCGGTGTTCTTAAAGAATTTGAAGCAGGTGAAAGAAAACTTGCTAAATCCTTGAATGGAATAGCACCCAGATCAGCCACTGTGCGGACATCGGAGGGAAAATCTCCAGTGGTTCCTTGAGGTTCATCTTCCCTCTGGGACTCTTACCTTTGCTGCCAACACTAGGCTTTGCCTCTCACTTGCCGTGTACCCTTGGGCAAGCTTCTGGGCTCTCTGTGCCTTCGGTTTCTCTTCTCTGTCAAACGGACCTGTTTGGGGACTTGTGGGGATGGTTACGTGAGGTGATGCTTGTCAAACACTTTGAACTGCACTGGTCCATCCAGCATCTCCCTCAGAGCTGCCTGTCCCGAAGCATCAGCACAACCCTCTGGGAAGACTACTTTTTTAAAAGGCACCAAGAATTAGGAGTGAGGGGCGCCTGGGTGGCTCAGTCGGTGAAGCGGCTGCCTTCGGCTCAGGTCATGATCCCAGCGTCCTGGGATCGAGCCCCGCATCGGGCTCCTTGCTCAGCAGGCAGCCTGCTTCTCCCTCTGCCTCTGCCTGCCGCTCCCCCTGCTTGTGCTCTCTCTCTCACTATCTCTCTCTCCGTGTCAAATAAAAATAAATAAAATCTTTAAAAAAAAAAAAGTTTCACTTCTGATTATAGTTCACATTTAATATTGAAAAAGGATGCCCCGCTTGGGTGGCTCAGTCTGTTAAGGGGTAAGCGTCTGCCTTGGACTCAAGTCATGATCCCTCGCCCTCCTTCAGCGGGAAGTCTGCTTCTCCCTCTGCCCCTCCCACCCCCACTCATGCTCTCTCTCTCTCAGATAAATAAGTAAAATTTTTAAAAAAAGAAAATAATTTCACAATAGATTGGAACTGTAGCCTGTCTCCCATATTTAAGTATATTTCTTTTCTTGGAGAAACTCATAAGCTATCTCTGGCCTTGTTCTTTACGGCAGTGCTCACTAGTGCACATACAATTGGTTGAGGAATTCCTCTTGCATTCTGCTCAAAACAGCACTTTGCCCATATAGTAAATCCCTCAACGTTCACTGACAAATAAGTCAGGCCCCAGGTAAGCTTCCCCTAAGATCTGTCTGTTGATCCATAGGCAGTCAGATGCGTTACCCCACGCTGGTAGTCGTCCATTCTGACCAGTCTGTTGATTGCCTACTACATGCAGGCCTGGTTCTGGAGCTGAGAAGTCCAGAAGGGAGGACACAGAGGCAGGTGTAGAGTGCTGTAAAGCTGTCAGACCTTCAGTTCTGCCGAATCTAGGATGTCATTGGTGAATGGTGCTCCAGGCCGGGGCTACTGCTTGTGCGAAACCATTGAGGTTCTTGCCAGAGTGTGATACCCTGAGTGTGATCATTTTTCGTTGTGAAAGTAATACACCCCCCCCCCAGTTGTGACAATCAAAAAATGTCTTGAGACACTGTCAAATTTTCCCCAGGGCAAGGGAGACAGAATCAGTAGACATTTCGTGGATGCAGAGATTTCACCCCTAAGCAGTGAATTGCTCAAACCTTTCAGTGTTGCTAAAACTGGAGGACCCTGAGTATGGAGTGTAGGAAGGCAAGAGTAAATGCATCTCCAAACTTGTCTGTGGGGCAAGGGAAGTGACCCCGAGGGCAGGGAAAACAGGAAGAAAAACTCTGAATTAGGGAACCAGAAGTTTCTTTTTTTTTTTAATCTTTTTTTTTTTTTTTAAGATTTTATTTATTTATTTGACAGAGAGACACAGCGAGAGAGGGAACACAAGCAGGAGGAGTGGGAGAGGGAGAAGCAGGCTTCCCGCGGAGCAGGGAGCCCGATGCGGGGCTCGATCCCAGGACCCTGGGATCATGACCTGAGCCGAAGGCAGACACTTAACCAACTGAGCCACCCAGGCACCCTGGGAACCAGAAGTTTCTTTTCTGATGCTTCACTTTTTCCTTTTCCTTCATATCAAGAAATATACATGCATACATACATATGTAGGTTTTGGCTCTGTACCTAGTACACTGGGTAGATAAAGTGCATTGGAAAAGGATCTTTAGAGACTTGACCTTTGGATTGATTGATGTATGTGTTCTCAAATGGATTTAGTGCCTGAGAAACAGTGCACCTAGTTAATGTATGATTTTAAGATAGTTCTCGCCAGAAACTTCTGGCTCCTAGGCTTTCCTCTCCCCAGCTCTTGTCATTTGTGGTAAAAGTGCTAATCTCTTTCTAATAATACCTTAGAGTACTCTTGGTTTTCTCAGTTTCTCTTTTTTCCCCAAAGTGGAGTAGATCTTGCCCAGGCTGATGGGGGGCTGCTCCCACAGTCTGCCATCTGGGGATGGCTTGGCTTCTTGGCCTGGCCTTCTCCTAAGTCTCCTCGTGGAAACAGTTGGCCAAGAGCCTAACAGTAGGCTGAACAAATGTTTGTTCTTGCCTGCATTCGCTGTCACTCATTCTTAATGCGATTGTTCGGATGAAAAAGCCAGCTTTAGTTGCGCTGTTTTATTCACCCGCACCCCCGCCCACCCCGCCCCCCAGCCCCGCCAAGTTTGTTTTCATCTCTTTTTAAGTCCCAGCTTCCTTTGAACCCTGCGGCAGATGTTTCCTCCCAGTCCAGCAGTTCCGGTAGTTAACAGCCAAAAGGCTGCAGACCAAAGGCTGGAGGCGTGGGGCGGGGTGGGGGGGTTGCTCCCCAGTTTCTGCGGCCGGTGAGCTGAGGGGTGAGCGGTCCACCCCTACCCAGAGCCACTCCCCCCGCCCACCGGGAGATGAGGGCGGCGAGCTTTCAGTTGGAAGCAAACTCTGGGGCGTTTGCCTTTATTACTGGTTCAGCATTGCTTCGTGTCACTTGGCAGTCACGTGGCAGTAATGACTCAGGAAACAGCAGCACGTGCCTCGCGAGTCATTCATGTCATCAGTGAATGTGGAGCAAGCTCCTGGTGTGGGTGCCCTTGTGGGACTTACGTTCCAGCTCAAGGAGACAAAGTGAACAGAAGAAACAATCAAATCTCTATCTCTCAGCTGTGGAAACAAGACAAGTTAGGGCAGATCAGGGGGCCAGGACAAGTGTCTGGTACACAGTAGGTCAAAAGATGGGCAAGTTAGGTATCCCGAGTGGAAGGCCAACAACACCTTCCCCTTCCTCCTAGGTTCAGTGTGGGCCACTTATGTAGCTTGAAGACTGGGATGCGACTTCATGGGGCAAAACTCGTGTCTGGATCCCAGTGCTTGTCTTGGCCTCCCACTGAAGAACAGACCGCCTTTGTGAAGCTCCATTTGCTAGTTTTGAAGAAAGCTGAAAACCGTGTTTTGTGTCCTTTGAGTGCTTACTCTCTAAGACAACCTTAAACTTGATGGAGGCTGTCTTTTCCATTTATCATTTACGTTGCATGAATGGATGAATGAATGAATGACTTCCCCTTATAGTAATGAGCTGCCAAAGGGCAGACAGCATGACTTAACTATGTGAAGATGTCCTGCACTTCATGTGGTCACAGACCCACAGATTGAATTAAGGACTCACCTTTAGTGTGTGTACACAGACATCAAGTGGAAGTTTATGTCTGTATATCCTTGTTCCCACAGTTGTCTGTGGTGAGGAGATACAGGGGCTGCTTGGAGGAACTTGCTGTGAGGTGAGATTGAAGAGTCGTCTAGGGAAGTTTCACTTAAGACATACAGGAAGACAGGGTTGCTCAAGGACAAATTTGCAGTGGAGAACATTGTGGTTTGATTTTAGAAGCCTTACTGTCACATGTCGGTTCTTTAGTTAGCACATTGAAGACTTCCGTTTATCTTAGTCATCGTTCGCGACTTCTGGGGGAGTGTAATAGGGACTCTTAGTCATCGCAAAGAGCATCTTGATGGGTAAGCACATTTGAAAGACCAACCTTTGGGATAGCAGCTCTTGAACTTTTCTGACTGGAATGTGTTCTGCCTCTGGTAAGCTTTGCTGAGTCCTTAATTTAAAGGCTGACATGTTAAAAACAATCTTTGCAATAAAGCTGAATAAGAAGAATATGAGGTAAGTGTGCCGGTTTATCTGCCTGTTCTAGGTACACTATCATGTAGGCTTCTTCCCATTTCAAAGGTCAGTCCATATTCTGTGGACTAAGACTTTCTAATCTGTCACTGTTTAGAACAGTATGCAGGTTCCCACTGAGTCTGGAAACACAGGTGAATCATCATAAACACTTTACTGACAGTACGTTCCAGCACATGGCCCCCTGTGGTTAGCGACGCACATAAATGGTAGTTGATAAACGCACAATTAGTAGTGGTAAGAAATTCATAAATGAGGGTCAAGGAGAGTCCTGGGTTTTATTTCATACTCTGAGGCCAGAAATTTGACACTTGAGCTCATCATTTTTTTGTCCTTCAATTCCTCGTTCTATAACACATGCGGATGGTGAATTTGAGAAGAGGAAGTCTTCCTTCCAACGTGACATTCTTTTTCTTTTTCCTCTGGTTTTCTTGAGTCTACTCACTTGAAATATGCAATGTGGCAGGAGCTACTTCGCTTTGAAGAGTGTTAACCACATGGTCCCGGGTCACCGTGGGCCATACTTTGAAGAACTGTTTGGACGCTGTGGGTCGTGGCCTCTTACTTTCCTGAAAACCGATCCTGTACACCGCATAGCTCTCAAGGATGTCTTGTCGGTAGCCATTCTTTGGTACCAAGCTCTCTTGGTTATAGTTGTTGGGGTGCAAACAAGTGCTACTTGCCGGCCATTTTGCTAGTTATTTTGTGCAAATAAGTTCAATTCTGTCTACTAGGAGTTCAATAATAGTACAGTATCAGAACCATGGAATCGACATTGGTACAAAGTGTGAGTGTAGTTCTGTGCCATTTTGTCATGTGTGCATGTGTATGACCGCCACGCCAGTCAAGGTACAGTCACATGTCTCCTTGGCGACCACTAATCTGTTCTCCCTTTCTATAATTTTGTGATCTCAAAAATGTGATAGAAATGGACTCATAATATGCCTTTGAGATCCATCCCAAGTTCCCTTTTTATTGCTGAGAAGTGACTTCATCTGTTCAACTAATCACCAATAACTTTATAGCCATTCTGGTTGTTTCCAAGCTTTAGCTATTGGGAATAAGTTGTTATGAACCTCCACATAGAAGTTTTTTGTTTTTTTTTTTTAAGATTTTATTTATTTATTTGACAGAGAGAGAATGAGAGAGAGAGCACATGAGAGTGGGGAGGGTCAGAGGGAGAAGCAGGCTCCCCGCCGAGCAGGGAGCCCGATGCGGGACTCGATCCAGGGACTCCAGGATCATGACCCGAGCCGAAGGCAGTCGCTTAACCAACTGAGCCACCCAGGCGCCCCACATAGAAGTTTTGTGTGAACATTTCTCTCAGGGTGCTGTTGCTGGGCTGGGTCCTGTTGCTGGGCTGTAAGATACTTGTTGTTTTTTAAAAGACTTTATTTACTTCTTTGTCAGAGAGAAGGAGAGAGCGAGAGAGAGAGAGAGAGAGAGCACAGAGGGAGGGGAAGGGCAGAGGGAGAAGCAGGCTCCTGGTGGAGCAGAGAGGCGGCTTCTCCCTCTGCCTTTGCCTGTCTGTCTCTCATAAAATCATAGAAAGTACCTAACTCTCTTCCCAAATGGCCATGCCATTTGACATTCCCACCAGGAAGGATGAGAGATTCAGTTTCTTCGCATCCTCACCTGCATTTAGTGTTGTCATTGCTTTTATCTTCGCTATTATGATAGGCGTGTGGTGGGATCTCATTGTGGTTATAGTTTGCATTTCTCCCTGATGGCCGTCCTTCCTTCCTTATCCTCTTCAGTGATACCTGTTCCGGTCTTTTGCCTATTTTTTTTTTTTTAAAGATTTTATTTATTTATTTGACAGAGAGAGACACAGCGAGAGAGGGAACACAAGCAGGGGGAGTGGGAGAGGGAGAAGCAAGCTTCCCGCGGAGCAGGGAGCCCGATGCGGGGCTCGATCCCAGGACCCTGGGATCATGACCTGAGCCGAAGGCAGACGCTTAACGACTGAGCCACCCAGGCGCCCCTTGCCTATTTTTTAAAAAGATTTACTTATACATTTGAGAGAGAGTGAGCAGGCGTATGCGAGTTGGGTTGGGCAGAGGGAGAGAGAGAATCCCAAGCAGGCTCCACCTCCAGCTCGGAACCCTATGTGGGCTGACCCCAGGACCCCGAAATTATGACCTGAGCCAAAATCAAGAGCCCAGTGCCCAACCCACTGAGCCACCCACAAGATCCCGGTCTTTTGCCCATTTTTAAATTAGATGGTTTTTATTTTTTTTTAAGTTTTTATTTAATTCCAATTAATTAACATACAGTGTAATACTAGTTTCACGTATACGGTGTAGTGATTGAACACTTCCATACATCACCTGGTGCTCATCACCTTCATCCCCATCACCTAGTTCACCCATCCCCCACCCACTTCCCCTGGGGGAACCATCAGTGCGTTCTCTATAGCTTTTCTTTTCTTCAAGTTTTCTATTTAAATTCCAGTTAACATACAGTGTACTGTTAGTTTCAGGTATAGAATTAGATGGTTTTTAGTGTTGAGCATTGAGCATTCTTTTTTCTTTTTTTCTATTTATTTATTTATTTATTTATTTATTTATTTATTTATTTGACACAGAGAGTGAGAGAGCACAAGCAGGGGGAACAGCAGAGGGAGAGGGAGAAGCAGGCTCCCAGCCAAGCAGGGAGCCCATTGCGGGGCTCGATCCCAGGACCCTGGGATCATGACCTGAGCCGAAGGCAGACGCTCAACCATCTGAGCCACCCAGGCGCCCCTCTTTTTTCTTATTTTTTAAGATTGTATTTATTTATCTGAGAGAGTGAGAGAGAGAATCTTTTTTTTTTCTAAAGATTTTATTTATTTGACAGAGAGAGACACAGTGAGAGAGGGAACACAAGCAGGGGGAGTGGGAGAGGGAGAAGCAGGCTTCCCACGGAGCAGGGAGCCCGACGTGGGGCTGGATCCCAGCACCCTGGGATCATGACCCGAGCCGAAGGCAGACGCTTAACGACGGAGCCACCCAGGCGCCCCTGTGGTTGTAATTATTATTACTATTGTTGTTTTATTGATTTTCATCTAACTGACACTGAGCCAACCAGGCATCCTGAGCATTCTTTATATATTCTAGATTCTAGTCTTTTGTTGGGTGTTTGGTTTGTAAATGTTTCCTCTCATTCTGTAGTTTGTCTTTTCATCCTCCTCACACAGGCTTTCACTGAGCAGAAGTTTTTAATTTTTAAGAGGTCCAAATTATCAACTTTTCCCCTTATGGATCCTGCATTTGGTGTCGGGTATAAGAACTCATTGTCTAGCCCTAAATCCCGATGACTGTCTGCGATGTTTTTCTAAAAAGTGTTAAGAGTTTTACACTTTACATGTAGGTCCGTGACCCATTGTAAAGGTGTGAGGTTTAGGTCGGTGGAGTTTTGGTGTAGCGCCATTTATTGAAACGACTACCCTTCCTCCATCGAATTGTTTTTACACCTTTGTCAAAATCACCTGGGCGTATCTGTGTGGGTCTATCTCTGGGTTCTCTATTCTGTCTATACCACACAGTCTTTATTACTTGCAACTATATAAGTCGTGCAGGTGTGTAGACTGATTCCTCGTACTTTCTTCCTTTTCAAAAATTTTCGGCTATTCAAGGGCGTGTGCCTTTTATAACATACATGGTTTTTTTTAAAAGTCATCCAGAGGTACGTTTAATGTAGCCCAGATGGATCAGGTGCATGAAGCCAGTTGTGTGTAAGAAAAATAACATCTATTTATCCAGACCCGCCTCCGCCCGGACCCTGAGGCTGAACCCAGAAGGGCTATAGCACGTTAAATAACATCTCAGGTACAGGGGAATCAGCAGGAGTAGGAAGAGAGCTGGAGAGCACGTGGCCACCTGCAGGGCACAGCCACCCTCAGCCATGTGAGCAGTGCCAGGTCTTCTGAAATTTCTAAAGAGAGCTTAGAATCTTCTGGGTTTTACTAAATTAAAGTATGTGGTCAAAATAAAACAGACTTGTGAGCTATCCATTTACAATTTCTGCTTTAAATTATACCATTATTCATGTAGCATCCCACTCACTGTAGAGAATACGTCTTGCCTCCCCACTTTGTAAGGTGACCAGATCAGTGGCCCTTTCCCTTCATTTCCTTTCTCCTGTCAACTTCTGTCATGGTGTTGACATATACAATGTGTTCTTCAACTATGACTGCTTCATATCTTGTTTATAGGTAGATTCTGAAAAGGGGAAGTCAGTAAATGGTTTTTATATTATTATAACTGACTGCCGACCCAACAGCTTTATCCCATTTCTCCCTGATTTTTTTTTTAAAGATTTTATTTATTTATTTGAGAGAGGAAAGCGTGACAGAGAGAAAGAGCACAAGCAGGGGGAGCAGCAGAGGGAGAAGCAGGCTTCCCGCGGAGCAGGGAGCCCGATGCGGGGCTCGATCCCAGGACCCTGGGATCATGGCCTGAGCTGAAGGCAGACATTTAACCGACTGAGCCACCCACTTCTCCCTGATCTTGTTTGGGATGGCAGGATGCCCAACTCAGTTCTTATTTTCTGAGCAGCTCTGGCTGAGGAGACATGAATAGATGTCCACTGGCCTGGTCCTCCTTCCTGCCTTGAAAGTGGAGCGTTTGGAGAGCTATTTTCACCTCAAGCCTCATTTCTTTCGTTTTCTGTGCAGGGACTCCTGAGCCCCAGCCCGTTGTGGTCTGCTGGACGGCACAGTCTTCCATGGCTGATTCTACTATGAGCAGGTTCCCGGCTCTGCTGTCCCAACTCTGCTCGATCTATGACCATTTCCCTATCTCCTTTCCATCTTCTAGAAAGTTATGAATATCTGTCATCCCTGAAGACTTCCTCGTGTTTTCTTTTTTTGTGGGTTTCTTTTTCCCTTCCCCCTTTCCCCCTTTCTTTCATTTACACAGGCTGCCAACTTGAACCTGAACCACAGTCACTTAGGACAAATTTTATCTTGCCAGAATAGAAAGCATTGTGCTTTGTAGCACTTTTGGGAATAATAGGTTTTCATTTGCCTGTATAGAAATGAATTAAAAATGAAGGGATGCGTTTTTGAAATTTTGAATGCCGCCCATTTTCTTCAGCAGTGTCTAAGTGTCTGTTACTATCCTCGTTTTGCCAGTGAGGAACCTAAAGCACAGAGAGATCAAGAAAGTTGCCCAAAGTTACCCAGCCGTAGTTAAAAGAGTCAGGGACTCAAACCCAGTGGGTGTATAGTTCTTTGAAAAGGTTTGCTAGGTCAGGACACCCCCAAACAGATGCAATGGTAACTGTATTATTAGACCATTTCCTGTAGAGTGCCTTGAAGTTATATGAAGTTCTGTACTCCCAGGCACCCCAAGTCTATTTTCTAAATACAATACAATTCTATTTTCATAGCAAATTCTATAGGACTCATGTGACATATATCTCTTTCTCAGCACTTCCCTCTTTTGAGGCCTCCTAGTAACTAACACTCCTTCAAACCTCACCATCTTCTCAGAGTTTCTATGACCTCTTAGAAAGGATTAAGTAAATTAAAATTTAAATCATTTTATATTAGTTCATAAGGCACAACCCCTATCTTATGAGATGCACGTCTGTCCACAGGCCTCTACCCTGTGATCTTCTAGTCCTTTCCCCTCTAGGCCCTTGGCCACTGGCTGGGAAGAAGTGAATGAATGAATGAATGAATCTAGATCTAGATAGACACCTTCGCAACTGGGGATATTCCCACTTCCCCTTCCTCACTACTCATAGCATCCCCGGGTGTGGCTGGCCATATTGCTTTTGATTTACTGTTTTATCTGGGGTGGGTGGGGGACACATTCAGAGGTTTCCACTTGACTTTCCCCACTGTGATAGCTCTTACTGCAAGCTCTGGGCTACTTCAACATTACTGGACTAGAAAAATGAGGAAGAAGCAACAAAGGAGACTGAGAGGGAGCCCTTCAGGAGCAGAGACTGATCCATGTTGCGGTCTAGCAGCCCAGTGACTCTCTTGGTGTGTGGTATCCAGTTTACTCATCATACTGTTGACGGACTTTTGACGTCCTTCCAGGTTTGGGCTTCTAAGAAAACTGTTGGGCTGAGAAGGATACACCACCACTTCCATGGGATTCCTATCAAAAATGTACAACCTCAGCCTAATTGTGAGAAAACATTGGACAAACCCCAATTGAGAGTCTACAAAACAGCAGGCCTGTCCTCTTAAAAATGTCAAAGTCATGAAAGACAAAGAAAGGCTGAGGAGCTTTTCTAAATTAAGGGAGGCTAAAGAGATGTGAAAACTGAATGCAGTGCATGATCCTGGATTCTGGTCTGGGAAAGAATATATATATAGCTCTAAAGGACATTATTGGGATACTCGATAAAATTTGAAGAGAAACTGAGGACCAGATACAGTATTGTATGAATGCTAAATTTTCGTTTTTGAGAAAGTTTTTGTTCTCAGAAAACACACAGAAGCATTTATGGGTTAAGGAGCATGAGGTCTTCAGATTATGTTCGAATCATTCCAAAAATTAAATTTTATAGTATTTTCTTTTACAAAATAGTGCTGCAATGACATCACTACCCACATCTTTTGGTGCCCATGGCACATGGCCGTGCGTCTCTGGGGAAGGGCGCGGATGTGGTGGATGCTGTCTCTGCACTTTATGTTCTTTTGTCTGTCCTCCTGCCCGTGCCACCGTGAGTGCCAGTTGTCTGGCTTTGCCATCATCAAGGTTGGGAGAAAGGTCACAGTGCAGATAGCATCTTGGGATGGTGGGAGGGGTGCCACTTGGGTTCAGTGGTATTATTGTTATCATCATGGGCCAGGGGCTAATCCTAAATGCCTAATTCTCTTCCTGTTTGTAGCAAAGACATAGTTTGTGAGAGGCTAATGCTAACCTGAATCATCTTTACGCAGAGCATCAAGATGCTTGAATGAATCCCACCCTGGATCTTGGCTGTAGACTGTGTGTGTGCGCGCGTGCGTGTGCGTGTGAGCACCATACAAGTACGTGGCCCCTAACCAGAAACCCTTGGTGCAGTACCCTGGATATCAAGCCCATTAATATTTCTGCAGCAAACTGGATAAACATGTCTATTAAGTTGGATAAGAACGTTGACAAATAGCCTCACATCAGAGCCTTTTAGATTTTAGAACTGCGGTTACAGACTGACGGCCTCTGCTGCCTCCCTTATTCATTGCTTTGTTGTTTTGACCCGACAGGCTGTGTCACACCAGGTGAATGCCGTGACCGAGGACATGTACACCAATGGTTCTGCTGCCCCAGGTAGCCCTACCCAGGCCAAAGGGCAGGAGGTACGGAAGGTGCGACTCATACAGTTCGAGAAGGTCACAGAAGAGCCCATGGTAATCCCTTATCATATTCTAACCTCCTGCTTACTCCTGACCCCGTGAGTCCCTGGCTCTCATCCCTCCCTCAGGTCTCTCCTTCCGGCAGCTTTGACGCCCATTCTAGTTGAGTACCACCCAGGTACAGATGAAAAAATCTTTCTCCTAAGAAATCACCTTAAATTATCCTAAAGATGATAACCGCAGAAAGAGCTGAAAATACAGCTGACTGTGCCTTTTGTCTTCATTGCAGGGAATCACTCTGAAGCTGAATGAAAAGCAGTCCTGTACGGTGGCAAGGATTCTTCATGGTGGCATGATTCATAGACAAGGTACTCTGGGGGGCTCCTAGGTTGTGTTTCACTCAGGGATTAATCATTTACTTCCTATTCAGTGGTGAGGGTCAGGAAGCTTACAATCTTAAACCCAGGAGCATTTTTGTGTATATGGCAAGAGATTTTCTGGGGCTTAATAACTGGCTCTTTGTATGAATTGCCCAGTGCCACCATCTCTCCCTCTGAGCGTTCTTACACACCTATTTATACCACTATTTTTACAGTTAATATTTGAGCAATTAGATATATGCAACCCACTGCCTTAGACTTTGAATATGTTACAGTGAAGGAAACAGACCATCTCTACTCCCTGGAGCTAACAATTAAACTGAGAAAATACACATTAAACAAATAATTACAGGTAACTGTTGTATCTTCTTAATGTGAAGGTGCTGTCAATTTTCAGATGCATCATTTAGTAAGAGCTGTTTGTGGCGAGAGAGAACATTGGGGTGAGAGAACATTAAAATATGACATGTTTTTAGTAGCTGACGATAACCTGTATTTGCCCACCTGATTCATTCCATGCTGTGAGCCCTACCCTTTTATGTTTAGTTGGGACTTTTTTTTGTATCTAGGGTGGCACAAATATTTGTAACTACTTTTCACATAGAATCTAACCATTGATTAACTGTACCATTAGGTGGCATTTGTGGGTTTATCTAAACAACAAAGAAACATTACACTTGCTGTGGATGTGGTGCTTTTATTCTGCTTGGTCACCGAAACTGTCAAGTGCTGGCCTTGGTACATTCCCTTCTCCCGTGGAATATGAACATGCTCTAGGTCATGCTTTCTTTTCTGTGGTGTCTTGATTTCTATTGACAGCTCTTGTTTTAATGTTTATTCTTTGTGGACTGATTTATCATTTTGTGGTAGGCTCCCTTCACGTCGGAGATGAGATCCTAGAAATCAATGGCACAAATGTGACTAATCACTCAGTAGATCAGCTGCAGAAGGCGATGGTGGGTATTTTCCATGCCATTATCTTTGTGAAGTGTGGATGCACATTGGTGTCAGTGTATGTCATTTTTCTGTCAAGTCTTTATACCTCATTGAGGGGACTCTTACCACTGCTAATCTTTATTCTGTGCAAGCAATGACAGTTCTCTATTTTCATCTAGCAAATTTCTAAAATAAGGCGAATAACCCAGAGTATCTATCTAGAAAGAACATTGGACTGGGTGTCAGAAAGCGTTGGTCTTTAATGGCAGCTCTGAAACCCTGCTCTACTTCATTCTAGCCATGATTTTGAACAGGTGAATTAATTTCTCTAAGTCATCTGTAAAATGAAGATAGGAATCCCTATTCGTAGATTTGTTATGAAGAGTGGATGGGATATTATAAATGAAAAGTTGAGGGGCGCCCCGCGGGCTCAGTCAGAAGAGTATGTGACTCTTGATCTCGGGGTTGTGAGTTTGAGCCCCACGTTGGGCATAGAGCTTACTTTAAAAAAAAAACCCATATGGGGCAGTTGGCCAGAATGTGGCTTTTCACTTGAGACAGAGATAAGGAGACTGAACCTTGGAGAGTTTTGAAACTTGCCCATGGTCACATGGCTGTTAAACGATAGACCTGGGATTTGCTTTAATCAAAAGTCCTCGTGGGGGGCGCCTGGGTGGCTCAGTTGGTTAAGCGTCTGCCTTCGGCTCAGGTCATGGTCCCGGGGTCCTGGGATTGAGCCCCGCATCGGGCTCCCTGCTCCGCGGGAAGCCTGCTTCTCCCTCTGACCCTCCCCCCTCTCATGCTCTCTCTCATTCTCTCTCACTCTCTCAAGTAAATAAATAAAACCTTTAAAAAAAACAAAAAAGTCCTTGTGGGGTGCCTGGCTGGCTCAGTGGGTGGAGCATGTGACTCAATATCAGGGTTGTGAGTTCAAGCCCCACTTTGGGTGTGCAGATTACTTAAAAATAAAATCTTTAAAAAAAAAAAAAAGCCCTTGGGAGGTGCCTGGCTGACTCAGTCTGAAAAGCATGCAACTCTTAATCTTGGGGTAGTGAGTTCAAGCCCCACGTTGGTTGTAGAGTGTATCTAGACAAACAAACAAACAAAAACAAAAAACAAAGCCCCCGCTGGACTTCTGCTTCTGGCCAAATGAAGTAACAGGGACCAGATTTACCCTGCCTTACCAAAATCCAAACATCCGTGTACCTAATAAAAGAGCTTCAAAATACTTGAAGCAAAAACTGGTAGAACTGCAAGGAGAAAAAGACAAATCCACAATTTTAGTCCAAGATTTCAATCTCTCTCTCAATAATCAACAGAACAAGTAGTGAGAAAATCAGTGAGGATATAGAAGAGTCTTAAAAGATACATCAACCAGTTACAGGGTATGGACTTCATTTCCCCAAGGTAGAATTGCTGGATCCTATGATAGTTCTATTTTTAATTCTTAAAAAAGATTTTATTTATTTATTTGACAGAGACAAGCAGGGGAAGCAGAAGGCTCCCCGCTGAGCAGGGAGACCCATGCAGGCTGATCCCAGGACCCTGGGATCATGACCTGAGCCGAAGGCAGGTGCCCAACCAAATGAGCAGGGTAATCTCTTTATTCTAAGAGGAAAATGGGCAAAGCAAATGAAGAGATAATTCAGGTGTCCCATTCTCCCTCTGCCCATCACCCTGCTCATGCGCACTCTCTCTTTGGCAAATAAATAAATAAAATCTTTAAAAAAAAATAAAGGATGTCTATTGCAGCAGATGATAGTGAAAAAAAATTGGCAACAGTCGACATGCCCAGTAATGAGGAGTATGGTAGAACATGAATAACATGTTCTATAGAGTATAATCCCATTTTTGTTAAAAGCAAACAAAAATACATATGAATATGGATATATGTGTAAATATTTGGAAATGTTTTCTTTCGTGTCGAGAAAGGTATGGGTATATGTGTGCCAGGGTTCCTTTAGGCTCATCTGGAGACCTTTTAGGGTTGAGTGTGGGGAGGAGGGAAAATTATTAGCTTTTTCTTCATTATTCTTTGTGCATCTCCATGTTGTTACACTGGCTTATAGGGCACATGAGACTTTGATATCAAAGGAGGAATTGTCCTAAAAATTTCAAAGTGTGCAGTAAAGATGGGTGTTGGGGAAAAAAAAAAACACTTTTTGGGGACTTTGAGAGGGGAAATAAGACTTTATGAAACCCCAGATCCATCTATTATATATCCATTATAATTTCTTTTTTAATAGAAAGAAACCAAAGGAATGATCTCATTAAAAGTAATTCCCAACCAGCAAAATCGTCTTCCTGCACTACAGGTAGGTGACACCATTTTCTCTGTTGTGTTCTTTGATATTCAATTGAAATGACATGATTTTAGTTTTAAGTTCTCAGTATATCACGAGTGTAGCTGCCTGGTGCTCTCTGAACTAAATCAACATCCATTACAAACAGGTAGTCCTTCTTTCTTTTTTTTTTTTTTTATTATTTATTTATTCATGAGAGACAGAGAGAGACAGAGAGAGAGGCAGAGGAAGAAGCAGGCTCCCAAGGAGCAAGGAGCCCCATGCGGGACTCGATCCCAGGACCCTGGGATCATGACCTGAGCCGAAGGCAGACGCTTAACCATCTGAGCCACCCAGGCGCCCCAGGCAGTCCTTCTTTCTGAGTTGCTTGTTTGTAACTAATGTGAAAGGAAAGGGTAATCTCTTTATTCTAAGAGGAAAATGGGCAAAGCAAATGAAGAGATAATTCACAGGAGGAAAAATACAACTGGACATCGAACATATGAAAAAATAGCCAATTTTACCAGTCATCAAAGAAACACAAAATAAAATGTGTGCAGTATCATTTTTCACCAGCAAATTGGCAATTATTTTTTAAAACAATAATAGCCCAGTGATTAATAGTAGCCAATAATAATAGCCAAAGGGAAGAAAGAGTCTTAAGAGCACTTACTCAAAATTCACTGAGACTTTACCTTGTACACATCACTTCGCTAGAAACTGGAGGTGATATAAAGAGAAATGGGTCCATTCCCAGTCCACAGACAGCTCATCATCGGTACAGGAGAGAAAGTGTTTGGATAGGGCCTTGGCAGATGAATGTATGCAAAAGTTTCTAGCGCAGGTCGTTTATGTTATTGTGGCAAAATTTTCTTTTTAAGCAAACTTTTTAAATTGAAGTTTGGGTATATGTGGGTGTATGTATATATTACAAAATACACAAATCATAAGTATAAAACTAGAATGATTTTCACAAACTGAACCTACCCATTTAACCAGCACCCAGCTCCAGAGACAGAACATGGCTAAGAACCCCTGTACCTGTTTCTAGTTACCATAACCCTAACTTCTAACATCAGAGACAGGTGTTGCCCCTTTTTGAAATTGGTGTAAATTGAATCATACACCATGAATTCTTTTATTTCTCATTTCGTTCACTCAGTATTATGTCTTCTTGTTCATTTGCCCAGTTGCCCCAGACCCTCACCAGTACTTTTTCTTCATTTTGGCCGTTGTGGTCTTGATTTGCGTTTCTCCGAGGACTAATTAGAGTAAGCTCCTTTTTTTTTTATGTTTTTCTCCATTTGGATGCCCTCCTTTATGAAGTACCCATTCAAGGCATTTTCTTACTGATTTGTAGGAGCTCTCTATGTATTCTGGATAAGCATCTTGTCCTGTGTCCGTATGAGACTAGCCTTAGTTTTTCAAATTACATTTGGAAAACTTTGCCATCAAAGCCAGTGGGGCCTGTGTGTTTGGGAGCAGGGGAGGGCGGTGTTCCGTAACGGCTTTCATACTTTCTTGCGGAGATATGAGTGCTCATATTTTCAATTTCTTGTGTCGCTTTTGGGAAATTGTGTTTCGTAAGGGATTTGTCAAGTGTATTCATGTGACGTTGTTCACCATATCTTCTTAGAACCTTTTAAACAGGTGCGCCTGAGTGGCTCAGTCATTAAGCGTCTGCCTTCAGCTCAGGTCATGGTCTCAGGGTCCTGGGATCGAGCCCCGCATCGGGCTCCCTGCTCCGCGGGAAGCCTCCTTCTCCCTCTCCCACTGCCCCTGCTTGTGTTCCCTCTCTCGCTCTCTCTCAAATAAATAAAATCTTAAAAAAAAAAAAAGAACCTTTTAAACATTTCTAGGATGTCTACCTATCTTCTACACATTGATTTTTATAGTTGGCCTGGCAATGATGTATTCAGCAAATGAGCATACTTAACTGATTCCTCATTCTTGGAAAATTAGCTTGATTCCAATATTTCTGTCTTGTAAATAATGCTGTGGTGAACATACTTTTCCAGACATCGTAAGTGACAACTTGTGCAAAGAAGGGGATCGTGGAGACAAGGGGTATCCACATCTTAAGACCTTTGGCACATTCATATTGTTTAGTTAACATACCGTGAAAAGATTTCCCAAGGAAACATGCCTTTCCGATAGTAGCTCCTTTGTTCTCCAAGATAGACGGACAATCAGCCCCAGTAACCACGAACACGTTGGAGGGATCAGGTCCAGCCCCAGTTTCAGTCACTTCTCAATCCTGAGCCTATTTACTTATAGCAGAACTTTCGACCTGAATCCCGACACCAGCACCTTTGCCTTATTTTTCAGATGTTCATGAGAGCACAGTTTGACTATGATCCCAAAAAGGACCATCTGATCCCTTGCAAGGAGGCGGGACTGAAGTTTGTTACTGGGGACATCATCAAGATAATCAACAAAGATGACAGTAACTGGTGGCAGGGGCGGGTAGAAGGTTCCTCCAAGGAGTCAGCAGGCTTGATCCCTTCTCCTGAGCTGCAGGAATGGTGAGCCACACACACATGATTGCTTAGCTTCAAAAACCTGTCGCCTCGTGTGTAGTTTCTGTTTCTCGACTGAGCCAACCTGCAGCCTTACCTGGCATCATGGCTGAGGGGGCAACAATGAGCCGATGGGCTAGGCTCGGAAGCCGTTACAGGTAAAGGAGCCCGCGTGAAGGGCTCTTCATTTGTCTGTGGGCCTCTGTTTGCTCAAATGCTTTCCCTTTGGTTGCAGAGCAAGGGACAGCATGGGGACCGGAGCCCTCCCTGGTCTCCTGCCTCCCAGGCTAGTGCTTCTGAGACTCGCAGAAAACAGTCAAATGTGAAATGTGTGTCCTTGATGCAAAATCCCAGCACGTAGAAAAAAAGAAATCCGGCCCGAGTCGGATTGCTCACTTAGTGCTGGGTTACAGTACCTGGCCCTGGGAGTGCCGGACCTGCCCCTGCAAAATAAATCCAGTGTAAAGACACTGTGCAGCCTCAAGGGAGGGGGTCCTTTTAGATTTAAGCCTGCATTCTGGTTGACCTCATCTCAGGAAGTGCCAGACAGAAATAAACCCTTACAATTCGAGGAACAAATGAGGGGCATCCAGCCAGCTCAGTCAGTAGAGCACATGACTCTTGGGCTCAGGGTTGTGAGTTCGAGCCCCACGTTGGGGGTAGAGATGACTTAAAAATAAAATCTTAAAACACATTTGGAATTCGAGCAGCAAATGAAATATAGCGCCAACCCTGCATGGTAATGGTGAAAGACCCAGGTAACACGTTGTGAAGAGCACTGCGGGACTGGGGGCAGACGGCTGAGGAGGACCCAGCAGCGCGGCGGAATTCAAACGGGGCTGCAGCTTAATGAGGTGTGCAGTCAGGATTTCTTTTGAACAAGGGCATCAGGTAGCAGTATTGGAACATATTTCATGTATCTAAGAGAAGGTATTGTTTTATGAAGCTGCAGTTTTAGTTGTGTATGTGATGTGTTTGTTTTACTGAAGTAGGGTCATAAAGGTTCCAAAACCAATGAGCCAGAGTGTGGTTGGGTGCGGAGTCGGCTGAGGTTTCCGTGTGTGAAGGCAGCAGCCAATTCACGGCGCCCCCCGCAGACAGGAGGCTCAGAGAGGTGGGGGCCATGCAGACTAACACAGTGATGGCTTCTCAGGGCGCAGTTGCCTCCCTTGCCTTTCTGGAGAGTTCTTATGTGGGCCTCCAAATACCTGGCATTGGGAATGTGTCCAGGCGAAGTGACACCCCCCCTCCCCCCCGCCATCACATCCTCCCCTCAGCGCAGCCTGACCATTCATTCCAGCTGGGCTTCTTCCACTTGTTTCTTTGTGTGCCCGTTGTCTCCTCCATACCAGTCTAAACCCTGCTCATCACAGACCCAGAGCTCACAGAGAAGGGCGTGGGGGTGGGAGAGTGGGAGGGAGAGAGGGCAGCTGAGGGGGTCCTGGCAGAGACACAGAGAGCAAGAGACTGCGGGGGGAATATGAGAGAGACACAGAGACTGGAGAGAGAATGAGAGATCCACACAGAGGCTGCGAGAGAGACAGACACACAGAGAAATGGGGGAAGTAGGGAGGGAGAGAGGGACAGGCTGAGAGACCAAGGAGGGGCCTCAGAGTGAGAGTGAGGACTGAGAGGGGTGAGGATGAGAGGGTCAAGGATAGCACAAAGTTTTTAGCAGATAGGTCTGGAAGTTGTCTTTTTTTTTTCAAGATTTTATTATTAAGTGATCTCTACACCTACCGTGGGGCTTGAACTTACAGCCCTGAGATCAAGAGTCGCAGGCTCTACCGACTGAACCAGCCACGTGTCCCTGGTCTGGAGGTTTGGTGGAGAAGGGGAAGGGTGACCCTGGGGCTTTTACGCTAAGGTTCCCCTAACATTCTGGGTCATCTTTTCCTGCCAGGCGAGTGGCTAGTGTGGCTCAATCTGCTCCAAGTGAAGCCCCCAGCTGCAGTCCGTTTGGGAAGAAGAAGAAATACAAAGACAAGTATCTGGCTAAGCACAGCTCAAGTAAGCTCCTGGGCTTCCTCTCTGCCGGCTCCTGGCAGCTAAAGGGAGATGGTGTCGTGCATGGTGGACCATACGTTACACAGGAAGCATGCCATTTCTTCTGGTTTTCTTTTATTACAACATTCATCTTCCCAGTACATGTGAAGGAAAGCTAGTGGTCTGCTCACACCCGCTCATTATCCTCACTCCTCAGGTAACCAACCGAACAGCCTTCCAGACCTTTCTCAGCATGACCAGCTCATGGTCTGAGTAACCCCAGAAAACAGCATGTTTTCCTGAGAACTCATTTTGGTTTTGTTTTTTACCTACTGTGGTAGGTAATATAATATACTAAAATTATAAATGGATTCAAGCAGACTGTAGGTAACAGCTGAATAATCTCCCATTCAGCTCACCCTCCCCAGGGGGGACTGGAGTGCAGGGCAGCGTGATGTTACTGAAACTATGGAGAAGAGAGAGGAAAAAGAATATGGGGTCCAGAAAATTAGAAAGAATGTGAGTCCAAGGAATTCACTGACAGAGTCATGATGAGTTCAGATGGAGGAGGCTGGGAAAAGCAAGAAATAGACCCAAAGGAAAGGCATCCATGGTCCAGAAGTGGTGTCCTCGGGACGCCCTGTCCATCATTCCGTCACTGGCGACTGTGGTCATGCCAGACAGTGTCCCAGCCCCCATCATCCTCTGGTAAGGTTAGATGAAGTCTGGTTGGCTGAAAAGAGCAGTGGGGCAGTTAAGGGTCTCACTGCTTCCATCCCAGCCCCTGTAGCCTTTCGTCTACCAGAGTTCGTCTTCTGAAACCAAAATACGATCACGTCACTTCAGTGACTCCAGGCCCAAGTCCTTTCTCCCCAGCCTCAGCTGCCTTCACGCCAGGCTGACAGACTTTAGGCTCTTTCCCGCCTCACCACCTGGACCACGTTCTTCCCAGCTGTGGAAATGAACATGGCTTGGTTTTCTTTGTCCCTAGTTTTTGACCAGTTGGATGTTGTTTCCTATGAGGAAGTTGTTCGGCTCCCTGCATTCAAGAGGAAGACCCTGGTGCTGATCGGTAACTTCTTGGTGCCCGCCCCCCTCCCCATGTTGCTTTGCTAGTTAGAGTACAGCTCCCTCCTTACGGTCCTGCCCGCAGCGTATGATGCCCCCTCTCCCTCCCTGCCTCAAAAAAAAAAAAAAAAAAAACGCAGTGAGGACAGTCTCTGGGGTTCTCTGAATCCTTACAGGTGTTCCATCTGGATTTACCTTACAAATGCAACTAAACCTTACAAGTTTTTCAGCAACTAGTTATTTTAGGTGGGCAGCTTACCACCCCGTCTTTAGAGTTAAAACATTAGTTGCTTAGAGGAAATTATTAGGGTTCCGGAGAAATCCCCAGTAAAAACACTGCTTTAAATTCAATTCCACTGGGACGCCTGGGTGGCTCAGTGGGTGAAGCATCTCCCTTCGGCTGAGGTCATGATCCCAGGGTCCTGGAATCGAGCCCCGCATCGGGCTCCCTGCTCCGCAGGAAGCCCGCTTCTTTCTCTCCCTCTGCCCCTCCCCCTGCTTGTGCTCTCTCTTTCTCTGTCAAATAAATAAAATCTTTAAAAAAAATCAGTTCCATAAAATCTTTAAAAAAATGATTAAAAAGGGCGGGGGACACCTGGGTGACTCAGTCGGTTAAGCGTCTGCCTTCGGCTCAGGTCGTGATCCCGGGGTCCTGGGATCAAGCCCCGCATCGGGCTCCCTGCTCGGCAGGAAGCCTGCTTCTCCCTCTCCTACTCCCCCTGCTTGTGTTCCCTCTCTCGCTCTGTCTCTGTCAAATAAATAAAATCTTAAAAATATATATATTGAAAAAATAGATCAGTTCCATTAATTTTGGAGAGCTCAGTAAAGCAAATCTCTTTAGAAAAGAACTAGAAAACCCATGTGTCAGCTGGCTCCTCTTTGGAAACAACAGTTATGTTCTGAGTCCTGACCCTTAGCCCTTGGAGTCTTGTCTCCTAGTGGGGGCCTTTGCCACTCCCTGACCCCAGTCTGGAAGCCACACCTGCTCACTCACTCTCACCCACGTCCCATTTCTAAACCTATCCCCACCTTTGTCTTTGGGGAAAGAAATGGAAGCCTTCACGAGAATAATAGCAACCTGGTTTCTGTCTTTTCTCCCTCCCCAGGAGCCAGTGGGGTGGGTCGCAGCCACATTAAGAATGCCCTACTCAGCCAGAACCCGGACAAGTTCGCATACCCTGCCCCATGTAAGTACCTCTGCGGTCCTTGGAGGACAGGTGGGAGCACCACTCTGAGATACCAAAGTGGTCTTTTCTATGTGTGACTTTATTTGAAATGTTTGATTATAAAAACAAAACACAATTTGGAAAGATGCAAATGTGTACATATAATCGCTCCAGCTAACTATGTTGCTATTCTTCTCTGTGTTGTATGCCTGCGTAACAGAAGCAGTTGAAAATACTTTTATCCTGCTTTAAATAAGCAAGCAAGTAATATTATTGAAAACATATATGACCGGGGCGCCTGGCTGGCTCAGTTGGTGGAGCGTACAACTCCTGATCTTTGGGTTGGGGATTCAAGCCCTACGTTGGGTGGAGATGTTACTTACAAATAAAATCTTTAAAAAATTATTTTTTCATCTTTATATTTTCTCATGTGCCTAAATCTCAGTCCGTTGAGTGGCTATACTGTAATTTCCTTAGCTATCCACTATTGCTGCCTCTAATTTTCCTGAAATGTCTTCTGAATCAAAGCAGCGCTCAGGAAAGGCACAGTCTCGGCAGTAGGATTCTTCTCAATAGAACAATCAGGCCAGTGGCCAGGTAGGGAATCAGATGACTGCATTCCCAGAAGTGAATTTGCATAGTATGATTGTGTATATTCCCAGGAAGAGATCCTGCTTATCAAAGTAGAAAACTGGATTCTGAATCTGGTATTAGTATTTTTTTACTCCTTGCTTCTACATTTTGCCTTTAGGGATAAGGGACACCCAACTAGGGGCAGAAAGCAGATGGCCCTGGGTTGAGGAATGAGTGGGGAAATTCGAAAGTAGAAATAGCCACTAAAGAAGAATTGTTGTTTTGTAAGATGGGAAGAGAGAGAGGCATGTGCAGTTGTGGATCGAGAGACAAGCAGAGGATGCACAAGACAAGGGGATAGGGGGCTCGATAAACATGGGATGCAGGAGAGGTCCCCTGGGGAGGAGTGTGAGGGGTTATGTTTCAAGCTGTGATTTCTGGAGCACGTTTTATTTTTTATTTTAGAGGACAGTTTATATGAATGATAGTAAATGTTGTGACTTAAGAATATTCCAACATTTAACAAAATGAGTTTAAACCAAACCAGAGTACTCTTCTTTCTAAGCTATAAAAAGGAAATTTTACATACGCTTTCAAGAAATCCAAACCATAGCCCATAGATCTGTTTAAAAAATATAATCAGGGGCGCCTGGGTGGCTCAGTCAGCTGGGCATCTGCCTTCGGCTCGGGTCATGATCCCAGGGTCCTGGGATGGAGCTCTGTCAGCTTCCTTGCTCGTAGGGGAGCCTGCTTCTCCCTCTCCCTCTGCCCGCCGCTCTCCCTGCTTGTGCTCTAACAAATCAAATCTTTGAAATATATATATAATCAGCTGTCATTTCTCCAATTCTGAGCTCTAATTCCTGGGGTTGGTGATTTAAGAGATGTAACTTCATATAGGGAAAGGGATAGGAATTTTCTACGTTGGGCTTTGCCTCTTGAAAGTTAAACACATTCTGGATGGACAGGGCATTTCCTGCTCTGCATCATCTATTGTCAGCCCTTCGGGATCCTGTGGGAGGAACCCCCCTATTAAACTCTCTGCACCAAAGGCAGCTGGGATTTACATACAGATACCATGGGCCAAGCCCCTAGGAGATGGGGAGGACCCCCAGTTTTGTCAGGGATTTGGGTTCTTGTGCAGATACAACACGGCCACCCAAGAAGAGTGAGGAAGACGGGAAGGAGTACCACTTCATCTCCACCGAAGAGATGACCAGGAACATCTCTGCCAATGAATTCCTGGAGTTTGGCAGCTACCAGGGCAATATGTTTGGCACCAAATTTGAAACCGTGCACCAGATTCATGAGCAGGACAAGATTGCCATCCTTGACATTGAGCCCCAGGTGGGTAGGCCTGACAAGGCAGGCATGGATGAGGTTTGGTTCACGTAGTTTCACTGGGGTCACCTAAAACCACAAGTGATGGAAATGATACTGGGCTTGGCGATGCTCAAAGATATGTATTAGAAGGAAGCCATCATGATAGCTGACTCTGGTTCTTTTCTTCCTTCCTCCCCTTCCTCTTTCTCTAGACCCTGAAGATTGTCCGCACGGCCGAACTGTCACCTTTCATTGTGTTCATCGCACCTACTGACCAGGGCGCTCAGGTGGGAAGGACGGGGTTACACAGGGTGGATGGAGGTTCATTCTCCAGGTTTGCCCGGACTGGGACATCAGTCCAGAGCTCAGCTTGTGCCCCTATCTCCCATGAGCCTCCTGGCTACTGCTGTCCTTCTTCCTGCAAGGCCAAGAAGCCAAAGGGCATGGGCACATTTGATTTACTCAGCAGACATTTATTAAACCACTAGGTAACGGGGACAAAATAAATCCAAGACCGTCATAGTTCCAGAAGTGCTTGGGGTCCAGTGGCAGAGATGGGCAGTTTGGCAGATCCTGACACTGCTGCGACGTGGGCTCAAGTGGGAAGGACAGAGGCGGCACTGAACCCACCACACCCACCGCCAGGGGTGTGGTGTGGCTGTGGGGAGAGGGGAAGAGCTAGGGGACCAGGGATACACTGAAAAGCCGCTCCCCGCTCACCACCCGAGTTCCTGCACCTGCTTTCACCAAATGCAACAGCTGTTCCTGCAGACACGGCCGCACCCCGTGGCCTGTGCACGTGGCCGTGGGAATGGAGATTGCTTGTTTCCCTGTGCCAGGAGCATGTTACCCAAAGTTTCATTTGTTGACCAATCTACTAGAAAAATACAGTCTCGCTGTACTTAGTTAAGTGGCTGCGTGTCTTATCAGACTATTGAGGGCTACTTGTATCTTTTCTGCAAACTGCCTGGTCCTGTCCTTAGCTTATTTTTCTCTCGGGTTATTGGCCTTTTTCTTACTGCTTTCTAGGAGCTCTGTATTCGGGTAATTAGCCCTTTGGGACATCAGTTGTAAACATCTTTTTCCAAGTTTGGCATGTCTTTTGGCACTTATTGCTGTGCAAACATTCTTACTTTTACGGAGTAATCAGTCTTTTCATAGCCACTTGTTTGGGATTCTAGAAAGAGGCCTGGGATTGTAAGTCAACCTCAGACCTGTCCCAGGATTGCAGCTGTGGTGGTTGCAGCAGTGGGGAGATGCTGCTCACGTCCATGCCACAGCGACGGAGCTGTTGGTCTTCTGAGCTCTGATGATTTATCATCAGGGTTAGTTTGAGGTCCTCTAGAATTGCGGTGCTCGAGTCTCTCTCTACACCCAACTCTGTTAAACGTTCTCAAGGAAGGTCTTCAGGGCTGGAGTCTTTTAAGCAGGCGACTCTGAGCCAGGCAGTGGTCACCACAATCAGGGTCCACTTAAAGCCCATCACTGACCTCTTGGGCTGCCGTGCTGTGGGGCCTGCCTCATCCCCGCTTCTCTTTTCTTTGCAGACGGAAGCCCTGCAGCAGCTGCAAAAGGACTCCGAAGCCATCCGCAGCCAGTACGCACACTACTTTGACCTCTCACTGGTCAATAACGGCATTGACGAAACCCTTAAGAAACTGCAAGAAGCCTTTGACCAGGCGTGCAGTTCTCCACAGTGGGTGCCTGTCTCCTGGGTTTACTAAGCTTGCAGAAAAGGGGCAGCTACTCTGCGCCTTTCTCTAGCAGTTTGAATTCCATTCTCCTTGCTTTAAGACAAACAGGGACACTCCACCTCGTTTGTCAGCTTCCAGTGCTCTGCATCTATCCTAATTAGGCCAGTGGGTGTCAGTCTTGTTCAAGTTCCTTGGCTGGGCTCCGATTTTCCTGATAGATGGAGCCCCACTGATCAGGGTTTCAGAAGGATCTCTGGAAATCTGAGGCCCAAAGTACTATCAAAATGCAACTGCTAATCAAAGATGGTGCACAGAGAGGAAAAGGCAATGGCCCTTGTTCTTTAAAGCCCGTGCTCCTTCACCTTTAATTACACTGGGCATCTCATGTGTCTTTGAAGCTATTTGTAACCTCAACTTTCTAAAATGCCAAAATGAAGCGGCTGTGCAATAGAATGATGTCTGCTCTAGGGAGACCCTCAAAAGCAATAAAAACGTTGCTGTGTTGAAATGCCAATACCTTGTAACTCTCTGGGTTTCCACCTGCACCAGTCTCTGGAGAGGGAAATGGCAGCACCTGTCAACCCTTAGGACAGCATCAATACCAACTGCCTCTCCTGGGTTCAGACGTCTCCCTCAAGCACACACAGGTCAAGATAACCCACCCTCCCATGAGGGGGGTGTGTGCTGGGCAGGGCACGATCTGGTACATTACGTGTGGACCTGAACACACACAGACAGACATGTAACCTATAAAACAAGTTTGGGAGCAAAGGTGTGATCCCATTTCTACTCCATGGGGAGAGTGCTCTGAATGCTTTGCTTCCGCTTGCATCTCCCCCATTTTCCTCCTGGCAGCCATTCCTTTCAGCTTTCTCTTCATTCTCAAGACCTGGTTTCCAGAGCACCCCACGACTGGCTGCCCAAATTAATCTGTATCCAAAGGGAATTACTCCACTCCGTTGCTCACACAGCAGCTAGCTGCTGCGATTATAAACACCCATGCCCTCAAAACCCCCCGACCCCAAGTCTTCTGAGGCTGGTGCCCACATAGACATGCACACAGGATGCTCTAATCCTGGACGAGAACCCATCAGGTGCACACATGCAGCTTCCTGCTTTGACTTGCCAGAGGCTTTCATTCTGACCTCCCTTCCAGGAGAGGGAAAGCCAGCCTCAGGCCTATGCTCAGAATCCCTCCCCACACACACTGGTACCTCCTGCCAGACCCACTACATAAATACTTCTACCTTCCTCCCCTCGACTGTTGGGGGAGATCACTAGATTTGTGATGATTCCCCTTTTAATCTAGTCAATGTCCTGAATGAAGATTCTAGAGTATTTGGTCCCATACCAGATAATAGGCCCCAAGATGAATGTTGCACGACATAGAACCAGAGAAAATAACCAAAGGAAAAGCATCAAATTCCAAACAGGACATAAAGTTTCCTAGATTTTTAATTAAAATAGTTTCTATCTTTTGTTCTACTAGTTTGACATCCCCAACAATTAGAAAACCCAACAGAAATACTTAAAAACAAATAAACTTTAATAAGTAAAAAGTACAACCTTCTCCCAGCAGTGAGTGAGTGCATCCTTTGAAAGTAAAGGAAAATTAAGAGAGAATATGGAACAGTATTTTAGCTTCTGTCACAAACACAAGTAGGCAGATGGATTCAGGTGCATTAGGCTGTACACACAGGCTATGAAGGAGTACAGAAAGGACCGCTAAGCCAGAGATGGAGTGGATGTAGCTGACAGACCACTGTCCTCACAGGACATGGGAGAAAAGATTTATCCCCCCAGTGAACAATGTGGTTCAGTTCTCTTCTTTTACTTGATCTACACCATTTCACTGAGCAATGTTTAGAAACGTTTAAAATGGGTTGAGGGGTGGTGCAAACCAGGAGAGAGCTATGCTGATAAAACAGCCATCGGGCACCAGCCGCAGATGGCTCCTGGGCTGTGCTGGGTCTGAAGGAGAGAATTCCCAACTCTCCCAAGCAGACAAGTGGGTGCCATCAAACCTGCTTCCTTCACCCATATCCTTAAAACAGGACAGGATGGGATGACCACACCAAGGAACGTCACTGAGTTCTCACGTAGCAGCTAAAATGTGCCGGAACTCTCCACCCTTTCTGGGACCTATGTTCCATTCCCTCAAGAACAAAAGGAATTCTGTTTTCTCAATAAGGCTTTAATTTCTCCTCCCACCTGGACACAGTGCTCAAAGTGGTGTCCACTATTCAGAAACCACTTCCACTTTTATTTTCTTCTTCTTCTTCTTCTTCTTGGTACTGTCACTGTCCTGGGAGAAAGAGAAAGCCTCACTGCATCTGTTAACAACCAAATGAGGGAAGTTCCAAGAGCCCAATAAGCCTTTTCAGGATCTGGGAGGATATTCTGGATTAAATAAATTTTGCACAGAACACAAGCCCTGAGCTTTGCAGTGATGCCCCAGCGGTCTACTTTGACGGACAGGACCATTCAGATTTCCCCCTCACCATCAGCAGCATTCCAACTATGAGCAGTTACTAGGGAAACGCTGCTGCTCCCCCTTCAAGTACATACCCCATCTCCTGGATCGCCCCCGCTCTCTAGCGCAGCTTTGGCCTTTTTATCCTTCTTCTTCTTCTTTTCCTTCTTGACCAGCTGTGGAGAGGTCTCGTCACTTTCACTCTCTCGCTTCCGCTAAGGTGGAGACAAGCGATCAAATGTTAGACCTTGGGCAAAAATGGATGAGAAACGTTCAGTAAGAAGGTGGGGAGTCACCAGAAAAGTTCCTGACTAAATCCAAGAGTAAGTTTTCTAATTACAAACCCCAACAGAACCTTAATTTACAGAGAATTCAAACACGGTCTCATCCCCATGCGCACAGCCGGAGCACCAAAGCTCGGGGGCTGTGACAAGTTGGACTGCAGGTCTTCAAAGGCGGCGGGCAACCCAGGAGTTGTGACAGGCCCCATGCGTGCCAGAAGCTCTTCCCAGCTCACTCAGCGCACCCATTCTGTGCTCTAATGCCAGTGGTCCCCCCAACCCTGACAAGCTGAGGTGCTACCACATACTTTCCTGGAACTTTTCAAACGCAGAGCTAAGGCGATCTAGAGGTTGTCAGCCTCTGGTGATTCTGCTCCCCGCGGAGTTTTGTACGGCTCGTCTGCCCCGGAGCCAGAATCACACACACCTCCACTGTGACCCAGTGCCGTCGCCTCAGCGCGGTGGAAGCCGAGGCCCCTGATTTGAGCCCACAATCCTCCCAGCAGACACAACAGGGAATGTGAATTGGAGCCCACACCGTCCAAACGAGTACCCCAAGGTACGGCACATTAGCTACACTGCACCACGCCCCCAAGAAGCCTTGCCGTACTGAGCCACGACCCGTGCCTAGACCGCAACCATCGAGATAAGCCAAATGCAACCATCTCCCAAAGCACACTCCCAACTGCTCACAGCATGTCACTCACCTTTGGGGCTTTTACCACTTCGGCAACTACTTTTGGGGCTTTTACGACTTCAGCAACTTCCTGTGGGTCTTTTACTGCTTTGGCCCCCACCTCTCTCTTAGCAGAGTCACTGAAAGACAGACAGCAATAGGTGAGAGGCACTGAACGGCTTTCCAGGGAGGTACTGCTGCCTCCTCAACCAGTGATATCTGGCAAGTCTAAAGCCACCATCAAAATACTGACGACAGACAGAAGAACTCACCACTTACTGTTGCAGACTGACTCCCTCTAGAGTCCCACGAGCCAGACTAGAAAGGGATAACTGTCTGCTGAGCAGGCCTGAGCAGTCACGGGGCAAGTCCCTACAGCCCCCAAGGTCTCGTGAGCACCACGCAGGTTCCTAGAGTCCCCCATATTAGCAGCTCTCCCCGGAACTAAATCTGCCCCGCTCCCCATACCCAGGTTCCATGACCTCCTGCCTTGGCTCATGTAGGCAGCCGCCATGCTGCATCTACCCCTCTGAGCTCTACAGCCTCCCGTCCTCACCTGTAGTGGATGCACTCCTGCATCCAGGCGGCCAGCGTGCCGCCTCTGCCCGCCGGGGGCTCTGAAACACCCTGCCCTCACCTGTAGTCCACATACTCCTGCATCCAGGTAGCAGGCGTGCTGTCTGTGGGCTTGCCGTGCTTATCCAGAAGACCCTGCTTGATCATCAGCCTCTTCTGACTTGCCTGGTGGATCGTCAGGATTTCAGCATTAGAACAGTGTGACACATGAAGCAGGTATTATGGTGGCTCAAGTAAGGCTCCTCCCTTGTGTGTTCTCAGCTGGGCCTCACACTTCTCTGCAAAGCACTCAGAACTCACGCTCTCCAACAGGAGCAAACATGGGACTTGTCAAAAGTCATCAAGCCTTCTTTATCAGTGAGAACCTCCAAAATGTCATTTTGTGGCACCCCCACCCACCCCATTCTTCCACCACAGGGCCTTTGCAGCACATGCGATTCCAGCTTCCCCAGACTCTCCCTTCCTTTCTTCACTTCATCAATACATAACACTGTGTCCTTTGTGCTAGCCTGGCTCCAGCGAAGATCCCTCACCCAGACCCCCCAGCCAAGTCAAACCCCTCATTTTGGACTCCCGAGATGCCAGGCACCTCTCTGTACTCTTTGATATCCCTTCAACTTGGCTTTCGTTGTGCAGTATGAGTGACACCCGTCTGCTTCTCCCCATTAGACTAAAATCTCTAAGCTCTGAGATGGATGGTCCCATTTCTACTCACCATCACTCCCCAGAGCCCAGGTACACGGCAAGGTTGTAGTGGTAGGGACATAGCTGAGAGCCACCCAAGGAGTATTCAACAACACAAAAATGAAGAGTTAGCTCACAGCAGAGCACACACCTGGTCCCACTTACCTTTGGACCTAAACCCCACTTCCGAGGGTAAGTGTCTCTCTCCATGATTACTCTCTTGATCTTGGCTACAATACCATGGTCACAGGTAGATATCACTGCCGTGGTCATTAATGCAATAGCTGCAGGTGTTAGAAAGAGATTAAAGAATGACTTGGAAGAGAGAAACTTCGTTATTATGAGCCCTAATTCCACTGTTTTATATAAATTTTAAAACCCCATTTTAGGGGCACCTGGGTGGCTCAGTCTGTTAAGCATCCAACTCTTGATTTCGGCTCAAGTCATGATCTTAGGGTCATGAGATCGAGCCCTGCGTCGAGCTCCGTGTTCAGCGTGGCGTCTGCTTGAGATTATCTCCCCCTCTGCCCCTCCCCCCACTTGTGCGTGTGTTCGCACGCTCTCTCTCAAGATCTTAAAAAAAACAAACAAACATACATTTAAGGGGCACCTGGGTGGCTCAGTCGGTTAAGTGTCTGCCTTCGGCTCAGGTCATGATCCCGGAGTCCTGGGATCGAGCCCCGCATCGGGCTCCCTGCTCAGCGGAAAGTCTGCTTCTCCCTCTGCCCCTCACCCCGCTTGTGCTCTCTTTCAAATAAATAAATAAAATCTTTACAAAGAAAAAAAAACATTTAAAACTCGAAGCTCTACTGCCTTGAGGTTTCCTTTGCTGAGGATGTTCATATGGAGAAAATCCACTGCTATGGGAAAAAAGCTCTGAAACCATATTACGATTGTCAGTTAAAAAAATATTTACACTAACCACATAAAAATCAACGCTTCCTAGAGCCTCAGGAGACCTCTTAATAAGTAAATCAGAGCTATTCATTTAACGTGCCTAATTGGCACCACCAGAAAGAAAGCATGTCACGTGAAGGTCATGAGAGTCCCTTCTCGGTTGCAAGCAGCGATCTATGGATAGCAGCCAGAAGGGAACACCTCTAGTAAGGCACCCTAAAGATACACTCACCAGGCTTGGCGCTCAGGCCACACACGGGGAACAGCTTGCACAGCCCCTTCAGGGCAATGGAACATTTGAAGTTTTAAGGACAATCCAACAGTAGCTAAAGGTTCACAAGTTAACTGCTATAGGCAAACAAGGAATGAGCTAAACTTTTCATCTCGATTACACAGACATTTACTCCCTTCGTTAAGGATTTTCCCTCTCCCCACTGGAGCCGGGCTGCTGAGACACGACCTCTAATAGCAGCCAGTTGGGGCAAGGGGAAGCCTCATTTACCTCCTCCTCACCTATGCCCATCTAACACAGTCCCCAAACAGGCCCCAGACAACACAAGGATTAGATGAACCTGAGGAGCCAGCACTTGGGGGCCTGCCCTTAGTGAGCCTGGCTGTGATGGTGCAGAAGGAACTAGGGCAACTTCCCCTCTTACCCATGCAGATTGCTTCCCCTTTGGTGGTGATGACCACGATCTCCTGATTGACTTCGATGCCATCCTCATATCGGAGAACACCTGGAAGCATGATTTTTGCCCCATAGCAGATTGCATTCACCTGCAGAGACAGCACTACATGTGAGAGCCCTAGCTGCTGCACTAGCCCCTGCCCTCCATCCCTCCCCTCACCAGCACAAAGGAGAACGGGGCTGGGGGGTGGGGGGGGAACAGGACCTGCGAAATGGAGCTAATGGCATTCCACCATGGGCTAGGCACCTTATACACACTGACTCAGAAATGTTAAAGGGGAATTTAAATACCTACTCCTCATTCCTCCACTGGACTTAAAGGTATTTTCATCTTAAACAAAAACCCAGCCTTACTTTTCCTTAATCACTCCTCTCTTTTTTTATCACTGATGAGAGAAACCCTGACAGAATCAGGAGCGTTTTTGCTTTTTTTGGGAGATCGGGCCTCTAACAGGCTCTCAAAATGACCAGCAAGCAAGATTACTGAGGCCTGTTGAACCAATCACATGCAAGTTCAGGCTACCTCTCCCTGAGTTCAATGGCTTGTGCCACCTTGTCTTCACTTACCTGTATCTCTTGCTGACCACACTCCACCTCCCCCTTAAATCACCCAGAGGGTACCAGTCTGACCCCAGCATGAGGAGGCTACATCACATTTATGTTGTTGCTTCACACAATTATGTTTTTTCAACTATTATAATGGCAGAGTTTAGGATACCTAATTTTTCTTTTTCTTATTATGAAGGATAACGTACAAAAAAATGCATCAAACACCCTCAACTCGGCTATCCTTTGTCCCGGACATAATAACATCATTAAGAGAACTACTCGTGGGGCACCTGGCTGGCTCAGTCGGTGGAGCGTGCAACTCTTGATTTCAGAGTTCTGAGTTTGAGACCCACGTTGGGTAATAATAAAGGAAAATAATAAGTTCACATCATGTTTCATCTCTTCACACAGAATGAGGATTTCAGAACACTGACTGTATCTCATCTTTGTGGAGTCACATTTTGTGCAAATGTGAACTTGTAACCCAGAACTTACTGCACTGTCTTTCATAACCAGCCTTTTATGAGAAGTCAACAGCTTTTCCAAAGGGTAAACAACTCGCCGCAGGTAACTGTCATCCTTGTGGTTGTCATACAGCCACTGGGCATCAAGCACGTCATGCATTGTCACCATGTGGTCCTGAAAAGCAGCCATGTATGAAAACTATATTCGGTGTCACTGTCTCTGAAATAGTCCCACAGACCCCAAACTTCCAAAACCTGAATGAATTTAGTCCAAACTCATTAGTCTTCAGTCTCTTCAGAATCACCTCTCTTCTACACATCTGTAACTACTGATACACCGAAATCTAAGTAGGCATTTTTGTAGGCTGGGGGGTAGTAAATGAATAGAGTAATGCTTTCTATCCAATCATCTCCCACAGCCTAGGTTTCAATGTTCCAAAGTTTAATTAACAGAACAGGGAAGCTGCCCTGAACTGAACTCAACACTTTGGAAATTGCCTTTTCCAGGATGTGAAGCAGGTGAGGAATTCCACCAAGGGCGGGAAGGTGTTAAGTACCAGCTCTGAAACTTCTAGCCCCATAACGGTGTACCTTTTCACTCATGACTCCAGAACGAACCCTCCGAAGTTCCTGCATCTGACCGCCAACTCCCAATAACAAACCAAGGTGCACACACAGCGTCCGAATATAGGTGCCGGCCTCACAACTCACCCAGAAGATTCCTAAGACACACACACACACAAAAGTAGCACATTGTCCAAAGTAAACACATCACTGACTGAGAAACCCAGAGTTATTCTTTGAGCCAGCAAGACTAAATACAATAGAAATAGGCTCCGACTATACCATATACTAAGGGCACCTACTCTTAACAAGAAAATCTAATTCTCAAGAACGCGTTCCTATCCACATGTGGTCAATGTCAATTCAGTTCCTCACAGACCTAATGACCCACCTAATCTTCTTTCAGGATCATACTCGATCATCTTGCTCTCATATATGGTCCGCACTCTGAGTTGCCTCTTTACTGCAGCAATAAGTGGGGGTCGCTGGAATAAGGCACCTGTCAGAGTTTCTAGGGCCTGAGAATAAGCACAAAACAAAATGAAGACTCATTGTACAGACTCTCAAATAAGAGCAAACAGCCTATTGTGGCAGTTTCAGGACACAAATGAAAAAGTTTTTTTCAATCATTTAAGACCTAAAATGTCCTTTCCATTTTTGCTTCTTTATTAGTGACACAGGAATGATTCAGTGCTTATCAGCGAGCCCTTTCCTCAGAAGGGACATGGCCAGAAGTGCCCCTGTCAATCCACAGTACCTGTTCAGGCTGGCGTGAGCAGCCCACTGAAAAGGGCACAAGACAGGACAGCCAGGAAAGCCGGCCTGTCTCCAGATGTCTACGGGCTTAGACACCCACATCACCAAAAGGTGCCCTCCCTGTAATCACAAACTTACCCTAGAAAGTTGAGTCCCCCCTTCAATAGCATTGTGTAGCCGGACAATTCCCACATACTCTTTGCCTGAAAAATGACAAAAGAGTAGTCAGGTATGGCCACTGAGTTTTCTGTGTTTTTATATGCTCATATTCCCATTTTGTGCAGCAAGAAAAGCATGCAGTTTGATGACTTCCTTCTGTAAAGTTTCCATGAAGACAGATTTCATGGTTTGGACATGGGAAAGGAGTGAAGATGCTTCCTCTCACTGGGGGTTCAACTTCCAATGTGCTGACAGGAACAGCTGGAATACGCAGTGTAGAGCCTGCTTAGAACAAAACCTCGCAAGGTCATGCAGGAGTTTCCCCTGATGAAAATGAGGGAAGGGCACTTTAGGCAGAAGCAGCAGCGAAGACTCCAAGAAGCCTGGAGCAATAAGCCTAGAGCGGGACCCAGACACAGCCCTGTCTCAGTCCTGGGAACAGATCTAGTCAACTTGATGTGCACATGTCCAGTACCTGGAACTCCAAGAAAGGCAGACACACTAGGATCTGGCAAGGGACAGAAGGTACACAACCAGAGTATCCCTGCTTAGGATTTTTTTTTAACTAATGAAGAAACCATTACCAAGGGCCAAAAAGTAGAAGGAAGGGAAACATAGAAAGCCTTCCAATAACAAAGGAGCTGCCTCTTTTTATTCCCTCTTCCACATACCTGCACTCTGCTGGGATTTCACCAAGCGAGTGGCTCGTTCTATGCACACGATTAAACAGCCAGTCACCTTGGGATCCAGAGTACCACTGTGTCCTGTCTTTTCCACCCGAAGTATTCGTCGGATCCAGGCTACCACCTCATGGGAAGAGGGGTTGGAAGGCTTGTCAAGATTAATGAAACCTGTCCTAAAATGGAAAAGAAATCACTGTGCTGTCATCTCTGGCCCTCTAATAAAAACTAAATCTGAAGAGTAAAAAAGTTCACCACAGGTACAGGTTACGTATTTCCAGCAATTCTAGGCATTTCTAAAATGCCACTACCTTCTTGAACAACTGATGTGAAAAAGTCACTTTTTTAAGTACACTCTATGACCAATGTGGGTTCAAAATCATGACCCCAAGATCAAGGGTCCCATGCTCTACCGACTGAGCCAGCCAGGCGCCCCTGAAAAGGTCATTTTGAAAAGAACAGAAGTCTGAACACCACATGCTCCCAACACTTACCTGATATAGTCCCCAATCTCCCTCTTCAGAGGATTTGAACCACAGGGAAGAGGTGTATAGTGTGTAGTCCTTACATTTAGCTTATCGAAATTCTGGAAAGCAATGATACAACACAGAATAAACTTAATAAACCATTAACATATGTAAAACAAGAGTCAGCACCATCCACCATGTTATGGTTAACCCGCAAGTTTATAAACTTGGATTCTGCTCCTATATTTTCATTAGCTAGTGTGACGGACTGTTAAGCCTCCTTACACACTGGAAAAATTACCCATATGAACAGAATTAAGACAAATTTGATCACTCCTCTAGAAAGACTTCTTGGGGTACAAAGACTGGCAACGTTTCTCAAACACAACCAGCTTGTTCCTGCTCCAGATACTCCCATCTCTGCTTTTCCCAGGTCTGCTCCTTTTCATTCTCCTCCTTTCCACAGGTCTAAAAAAGCTCCCTTCAATTAAAGCTTATCTTTCATGTTGCCCAGTTTAGTTTCATCATGGTACTTATCACAAATAGCAATTTTAACTATCTCCCACCCTGAGATTTTAAATCCCAAGATAGTAGGGACCTTGGCCTACCCAGTTCACTAGCATATCCTCAGAGCCTACAATAGAAAAGCAGATGTATTAAACGGTAGACCTATCTGACCAAGCAGAAACTCAACTGTGTTGAATTATATAAGCAAATCTCATTTGTTTACTTCATATATATTGATTTATTATAACACTTTGTCAAGAGGCGCCTCAGTAACTTCCTCTACCCTACCCTTTCTCCTAATCTCATACCTGGCGCCTACTAAGTTGCTTGTGAAATTTGTAATTCAACTCATTACTGAGCCACTCTATTTAAAATCCAACACAACAGTCAGCAATTTCTAGAGGACCTACATGCTAGGCACTGTGGCTAAACACGTTTCATGGATTACGTCCTACAGCCCTCAGCCTGCCTTCCTAAGAGAAGATACCATAAGCAAACAGCCTTGGAGGTTAAATAACTGGCTCAAAGTCATACACTGACTCAAATTGGTCTGGCTTCAAAGCACATATCCTCAAGCACTAAAGCAGTCCTACTCCAAGTGTGGCCCACAAACTAGTAAAAGTCTGTAAGGTGGAGTTAAATACAGAAACCAAGAACTAATTATTTATAAACTTTAATGGCAGTATGACATTGTTGTGACATTTTAACTGTATTCTACTACAGCACTGGGTGCACTGGAAATAAAAAATGAAACAAAATCTGGTCCTTCATGTCAGACACTTTGAAGAACACTGCTCTAAAACAGTATCATCTGACATTTCCTAAGTCAAAGATGCTAGTGCTAATCACTCTTAATGAACCGCTTAACACTTAAATTACGTAAAAGCCAGGCATTGATCTCATACATAATCCTAGCCACATACCTTGAGCAACAGTGGCCACTGAGATGTGTCCAACTGAGCCACCTTGGACTCAGGTTTGATAAGAAATTCTTCAGCATGCTGTATCTCCTTACACAGGACAGAAATACACTGTTAGACTTCCCATCTGATTTTGTACAATTCCATTACTACCATGTAAGTCTAAGCCTCTTAAATAGAAAACAAGGTAGTCCCTATGCCTCTTCACTGGGACTTCCAAGTGAAAAAGAAATGAACCAGGACCTCAGAAGGGTAAGTGAAGTGCCACCAAGATGGGGACAGCTAGGAGCGCCTGGGTGGCTTGCTCAGTTAAGCATTTGACTCTTGATTTCAGCTCAGGTCATGATCTCAGGGCCCTGAGATGGAGACCCGTGTCTGGCTATGCACACACACAAACACACACTCTCTCTCTCTAAAGAAAGAAAATCTTAAAAAAAAAAAAAAAGAAAAAGAAAGATGGGGATAGGTACTTAAAGAGAAAGAGGGATAGTGGGTCTGTTGGTGGGATAAAAAAGAACTTCAGGGAGAGGAGCTGATGTGGTCAACACCATTCAGCAAACTATACTTGACAGGAGAGATTTAGGTGGCTGGGGTTGTGTGGTTTACTACACAACCACTACCCAATTCCAACCCATTCCTTAGAAACTTTTAAAAACAGTCTTTTTATGTAATGTGTTACCTAAGTAACCTTTCACTTTAGTTAAAGCAACCTATAAAACATTCGTACTCACTGCTACATCTTCTTCTGGTAAAGACTTCCGCTCCTTTTTCTTCTTATGTTTCTTCGGCAAAATAAATACTAAAACAGACAAGAGATTTGGGAGTTTTTCCCGAAAATAAGGGTAACAAAACTTAAAATAAAGAATGAAATCAGAGCAAGTAGAAAATGGACGTTTGGTCTAGAACTACTGGGGAAAACAAAGTGTGTAAGGCCAAACGCAGGGTTGCACGGCTCGGTAACCGACCACAGGCAGTCGCACATGTCGGCTTCCATTCCGGTTCACCACGTGGCCGTGGCGGGGCTTAAACCTGCCGCACAAGTGTTCGGCCCACGGGCCACGAAGTTCCGTAAGTGACCACTCAACTGCCCCCTACCCGGTTCTGTGGCCCACAGAACTTTCTTGCGACTTGGAGCTACGAACACGCCGGAGCCCCTCGGCCCTTATTCTTCCCCGTCTGTTCCTACCGCCCTTTCGCGTGGTGCAGGCACTGCCAGGTCTCCCGTCACGGCGGGGAAGCCGGCACGGCCGACGCCTTTCAACGGGGACCCGAGCCCTAAAGAGGCTGTGCCTCGGCGGGAGGCCCGGGCCTCGCGAAGCCACGTCACTGAGAGGACCCCTCCATCCCTTGCCCTCAACCGTAGACCCAAGGCCAAGAGGCAAGGCCAGCAAGAGGCCCGGCTGCGACGGGACCGGCCTGGCGGCAAACCGGCGGAGAACGCGGCCCCCGACGCTGTCACCCTCCCACCCCCAGCTCTTCGGGGCGGCGGAGCTGATAGTTAGCCCGGTCACGCACGAGGAAACGACCCTTACCTTCCGCGTCCGCCATGTTGCCCCGCACAGCGTGCGAGCCGCGTGGGCCACCACCGAGGGAGCGAGCACAGACTCCCGCCGCCCACAGGCCGCGCCACTAAAACCCGCCCACCTGTGCGACGCCGGGTGCGTGCTGCGCCGCGGGACTGAGGGGCGGGGCCAGGCTCGGGGAGGTGAGCCCGAGGCGCGCGCGGGCCGCCTGCGCAACTTCATTGGCTGGCTCGCCTCCCCGCCCCCCACCCGAGGTAGCGCGTCCGCGCGTGCGCTTCGGGACTCGCCCGGCCCTAGGCTGCCCGGGTTGGAGACGCATGCGCAGCCCGCCCCCGCGGCCCATAGCCTATGGGCGTGGCCCCGACCACAGTTCACTGACCTTTGCTGTGTTTGACGCGGGCTTGGGCGCCCGGGTATACCGCGAGCACTGTTAACAGCAGCTATCTGCTTCCTCTCGCCGACCCTTTAAGGTTGGTATCGGATCAGTCCTTTTTGAAAAATGAAGACGTTGAGGCACAGAGAGGTTGAAAGTCCTTCGCTGCTTGCAATTCCCATCTAGCTAGAGTGGTGCTGGCCAATAGGAATACAGTGCGAGCCACTTGTGGACTTTTAAATTTTCCAGCAGCCACATGGGAAAAAAAAAAAAAAACGTAAAAAGAAAAAGGTGAAATTGATTTTTTTTTTTTAAGATTTTATTTATTTATTTGACAGAGAGAGACACAGCGAGAGAGGCAACACGAGCAGGGGCAGTGGGAGAGGGAGAAGCAGGCTCTCTGCTGAGCAGGGAGCCCGATGCGGGGCTCGATCCCAGGACCCTGGGACCATGACCTGAGCTGAAGGCAGACGCTTAACTGAGCCACCCGGGCGCCCCGTGAAATCGATTTTAATAACGAATTTTGTTTAACCCAGTGATCCGACATATTAGCATTTCAACATATAAGCGATACACTTCATGGAATATTTTACATTTGTGTTTGTGTGTGTGGGTGAGATAAAAAAGAATTTCGGGGAGAATTTCCAGTGTGTGTTGTACACGTAGAGCGCACCTGCATTTGAACTCCAGGACGGGGACTCCATGTCAAGTGCTCTATAGTCAAAAGTCGCTTAATGGCTGCAATTATCTGACAGCAGGAAGTAGCGAATTGTGGTTCAAACTGTCTTCCCTTCCTTCTTTGGTGTCCTCTCACTCTTCTCTCTCTCAAGCGGCGATTCTTAATCTAACCTCTGTGGATTTAACTAAGCTCTCTTTATTTAATTCCTTATTGCAATTGTAAATGGAATCTTTTGCCATTATATTTTCTAATGAGTTGCTGCTTTTCTTTCATTTCTCCTCGGCCATACAAAGATTTTATTTCGCTGTGGCTTAAAAAACAGCTGATGATTGGCTTTTCCTCACTTTTAATTCTATCTAGAATTTATTTAGGTGTAAGCCAAGGTAATAATAATAATGATGTAAATTGACTTTTTATAGATAACCAAAGTCCCCAGAATCAGCCAATCCATGAGTAGTTCACTACTTCCCCCCCTTATTTTATAATGCTTCATTGGTAAATATTTCACTGAATAACTTTGAGGTATTCACTGATGGTTCTCCTATGGGCTTCATCTTTCCCCAAAACTCTTCATCCAATCTGGTAGCAAAACCTCTCAGCTTTGCTTTCAAAAGAGGTCCAGATTCTGATGGTTTTTATCACCCTCACTGCTGTCACTATAGTCCATGCCATCATTATGGCTCTCCTCTATTTTTCCAATGGGCTCCTACAGATCTCCCTGCTTCTACTTTGTCCAATTATATTGTCTTAACATAGCAGCTGGCAAGTGCTTTTAAACTGTAAATCAGGCCATGTCCCTCCTCTGCTCAAAGCCCAATGACTTCCCATCTGTAGTGGGATGAAGCGCCCCCCCCCCCCCAAAGGTATATTCTCACCCCTGGACCCTTATTTGGAAAAGAGTCTTTGTAGATATAATTAAGTTAAGGATGACCTTATTTGGAAAAAGAGTCTTTGTAGATATAATTAAGTTAAGGATCTCAAGATAAGATCATCCTGCCTTACTCAGGTGGACCCCAAATCCAATGACAGGTGTCCTTAGAAGAGAAGATAGGGCGCCTGGGTGACTCAGTGGGTGAAGCGTCTGCCTTCAGCTCAGGTCATGATCCCAAGGACCTGGGATCGAGCCCCACATCGGGGTCCCTGCTCAGCAAGGGGCCTGCTTCTTCCTCTCCCTTTGCCCCTCCCCTCCACTCATGTTCTTGCTCACTCTGCTCTCTCTCTCTCTCTCTCAAATAAATAAATAAATAATATTTTTTAAAAAGAGAGAGGGAAGAGAAGGGAAAAGACACACAAGCAAAAGAAATGAAGATGTAGGCAGAGACTAAAGTGATTTCAGTCTTCTAGCCTCCAGACCGGGAGAGAGTACATTTCTATTGTTTGAAAGCAACCCAGTTTGGGGTAATTTGTTATGGCAGCCCTAGGAAACCAAAACACCATCTCACTAAGAGTAAAAGCCGAAGTATCTGGGGCGCCTGGGTGGCTCAGTGGGTTAAGCGTCTGCCTTTGGCCCAGGTCATGATCCCAGGGAGCTGGGATTGAGTCCCGCGTTGGGCTCCCTGCTCAGTGGGGAGTCTGCTTCTCCCTCTCCCTCTGCTGCTCCCCCTGCTTGTGCTCTCTCACACGCATGCTCTCTCTCTGTGCCAAATAAATAAATAAATAAAATATTTTAAAAGAAGCCAAAGTGTCTATGATGGCTGCTCCCCATTCTCTTTCTGAGTCCACTCCTTCCACCGTTACTCACCCCACTCCAGGCACACCCCCTTCTCGGGTCTTTTGCACCCGCTCTTCCCTCTGCCTTAAATGAATCTTGTTTATTGTCTCTCTTCACTAGAATGTTAGCCTTACGGAGCCAGGAAATGTTTGTCTGTTTTGTTCACTGCTATATATCCAGCTCCTAGAAGATGTTCAGTAAGTATTTTTGTTTAATGGATGTGTCTTGAACCCAGAAACCCCCTGGACCTTCCCTTACCAGCAGAAGTAGGGGTTCCTCCCACCCCCATCTGGTGAGGCTGATCCTGTCTTTCTTGGAGATCTTGTGATAAAATCACCTGAGCAAGAGAATGCCAATTGTCCTTGTGCCCTAACTCCTCACATCCCTCATTGTCTCCAATCCTAAGACTTGGGTAGGCGGAACTGTGGGAATGAACTTGTCATGTGCAACCTACTGGCTCAACCCTTAACTACATCCCCAGAGAAAGTTCAAAGGACATTCCTTTCATCAAAACATTGAGAAGTACTTTGGTGAAGGTTCTGGAAAACTAATCTAGGAAAGGAGGTGAGAGGTGTTGCCATAGAAACAGGGAGCCTGGAGCAGCAGCGGCCAAGTGGGGGCATCATGATTGGCAGCAGGACTGGCAGCTGGAACCAGAATGGTTTATCCGCAAGAATCTTTGGTGGTGGCTAATTGGTCATGATGTCCTATTAATAATAAGCCACCTGGGGCGCCTGGGTGGCTCAGTCAGTTGAGCATCTGCCTTTGGCTCAGGTCATGATCCCAGGGTCCTGGGATCAAGCCCCCCATCGGGCTCCCTGCTTCTCCCTCTCCCTCTGCCGTTCCCCCTGCTTGTGCGCACTCTCTCTCCCTCCCTCTGTCAAATAAATAAACAAAGTCTTTAAAAAAAAATAAGCCATCTATAATAGACCATGATCTATATAACCCCAACAACAAAAACTCTAGGTCTGGTGAATGGCAGTCTGCCTTGAATTGCCACAGTGGAAAACATGGCCCCTCATCTAATCCCCAGATCCAGTCGCCCACAGGCTCAGAGCCCTCAAGTGAAGACTAGGCCAGGTACATACAACACTAGTGTATACTTCAAACCTTCATCCTTCTTTCCCTGGGGGACATAGATTGCCACTGTGGTCCACTGGTCAGAAATGAAGACTTAGTCTGTGTCGCTCTCACTGTGGGTCCTCCTGTGGCTTTTTCCCCAGTTCCTAACTGTATAATTGGAAAAATCCGCAGCTGGAAAAATTCCCACAGGGGAATTTTGACTCAAGGACTGAGGACAATTATGGGAAGAAAACTCAAAAGGAAGCCCCTGGAACTGTCCCTTCAATTCTCTGGCAGATTATTGTAATTAAGTCCCCAGGGACTGACTTGATCATCTCGCTGTCCCCCAAGACATCATGCTGGTCCATTACATTAATGGTATCCTGCCAACAACCTGAACAAATATTTCATCTCAGGGTGAGAGATAAGCCCCATGAAAATTTAGGGCCCACCACCTCCATGAGGTTTCTGGGCATCCAGTGGGCTGAGGCATATTGAGATGGTTCCCCAAAGTGAAAACCAAGTTGCCATACCTCAAGTCCACTGCCACTGAGAAAGAAGCACAGTGCTTGGTGGGCCTCTTTTTGGAGGTGGCATCTCCCATTAGGATGCTACACAGAGCCTTTTCCACGCCTTGATAAGAGAATCACAGTTCAGGCCTCTGGAATTTGGGATAAAAATAAAGCTAGGACTGGCCACGTGGCTGGTTAGCTCAGTTGAGTAGAATGTGACCTAACAACACCAACGTTGTGGGTTTGATCCCCAGACAGGCCAAGAAAGGCATTAGTTCTCATGTTTAGTAAAGATTAATTGAAAAAAAAAAAAAAATGAAGCTAGGACCTACACATGCACCAATTTACTGGGAGGCAAAGCCCCTGACTTTCTTTCGTCCTAGGTTGAAACTGAATAACTGTGTGATCTTAAGACCTGAGCTGTACATCGTGAACTGAGCACTGTTTGGCCAAGCAAGCCACAAAGTCAGGCGTGAGTGGCAGCACTTTGCTGTCAAGTATAATGGTGAAGCTACTGGGGAAAACAGTCTGGTGGTTCCTCAAAAGGTTAAACACGGAGTGGCCATATGACTCAGCAATTCCATTCCTATGTGTATATACCCAAGAGACTTGAAAACAGATGTTTAAACAGATGCTTGTGCATGTATATTCATAGCAGCATTATTGACAATAGCCTAAAGGTTGAAACAACCCAAATGTCCATCTACAGATGACTGGATAGACAAAATGTCTATCCATACAATGGAGTATTATTCAGTCATAAAAAGGAGTGAAGCGCTAATACGTACTACAACATGGATGAACCTTGAAAACATCATGCTAGGGGCGCTTGGCTGGCTCAGCCAATAGAGCATGGGACTCTTGATCTCAGGGTTGTGAGTTTGAGCTCTACGTTGGGGCTGAAAATTACTTAAAAATAAAATCTTTTTAAAAAAAAGAAAGAAGAAAACACCATGCTAAAGGAAGTAAGCATAGAGGGACAAATATTATATGACCCCACTCAGGTGAAATAGCCAGAATAGGCATCCTCACACAGGTAACAGGCATGTAAGGGAGGAGACTTCCAGAAGATTATAGCCTCTAGCCATCTGGACACCCCCAGCCACTGAGTCCTCTCAGCTGAGGCCCCAGACATCATGGAGCAGAGAGAAGACATTCTACTTTGTCCTGTCTGACTTCCTCAGCATAATGTGTCAGCTGAATAACAAGCCATCCCAAAAGTCCGTGTCCTTAAACATGTTATAATGCCGACAGATTACAAGTATGGTGAGAATTCAGCTGGAAGGCCCGGTGCAACTGGAACTGGAACAGGAGTCTGCCCATGTGGCTTGGACTTCCTTATAGCATGGCAGCCTCAGAGTAGTCAGACTCTGGACTTAGCGGCTCAGGTCTCCAAAAGCAGGTGTTGGAGTAGATAAGGCATAAAACTGTCAGAATAACCTCTTGAAACTTGGCCCTGGAAGTCCCATAAATCAGTTCTGCTGTGTTGTGTGATTCAAGCAGTCACAAGATTATCCAGGTTCAAGGGGAGAAGGCGTCAACCCCACCTTTCAATGAGAGGAGTGTCAAAGACTTTTGGAGCCCTGGCTTAAAACTGTCACATTCATGAAGACTTAACCAACTGCTGCGCAAAGCCAAATAGTGAATCAAATGGAGATCTGATAGGAATTTCCTTCCCTGCATTTCTCAAGTCTTTGAACTAATTTCTGACATTGTCCCCTAAGTATATGTTATTTCTTTTGACTTACACTTTGATAGAAAGGCAAAGCCCCGGAGATTTCTACTTGGGCCTTTCTGCCATGATTGCCTCATTCCATGGATCAGGAATCAGTGTGGGCATTCTGCTGATTTTTAACAATTTTAGCCATTCTGGTAAGTATGTGGTGGAATCTCATTGTGATTTGGATATGCATTGCCCTAATGGCTAATGATATTGAATATCTTTCCAAGTGCTCGTTTGCCACCATCTGTATATCCTCCTCAATGAATTGTTTCTTCATATCTTTTATTTATTTTCTGATTGGATTATTAGTGATTTGGGGTTTTTTAATTACTGAGTTTTGAAAGTTCTTTATATATTCTTGATATGAGTCCTTTAGCAGATATGTGCTTTGCAAACATTTTCTCCCAGTCCGCTGCTTGTCTTTTTTTTTTTTTCTAAAGATTTTATTTACTTGGGGGGTGGGGGGAACATGAGCAGGGGAGAGGGGCAGAGGAAGAGGGAGAAGCAGACTCCTTGCTGAGCAGGGAACCCAACACGACCCTGGGATCATGACCTGAGCCGAAGGCAGACACTTAACCGACTAAGCCACCCAGGTGCCCCTTTAGCTTGTCTTTTTATACTCTTAACAAAAGTGTTAATTTTGATGAAGTCCCATTTATCAATTTTTTCTTTTATGGATTGTATCTAAGAATATTTTCTCCTATGTTGTCTTCTATAAGTTTTATAGTTTTACATTTTACATATAAATATATGATTCATTTTGAGTTAATTTTTGTATAAGGTGTGAGGTTTTGGTTAAAGTTCTTTTTTTTTTGCCTATGGATGTCCAATTTCTCCAGCACTGTTTGTTGAAAAGACTATCCTTCCTCCATTGAATTGCTTTTGTGCCTTTGTCAAAAACCAGCTGGGCAGATTTATGTGGGTCTGTTTCTGGGCTCACTATTTCATTCCCTATGTGTCTATGTGTCTATTCCCCTACCAATAGCATGCAGTCTTGATTACTGGAGATACTATATGATAAGCCTCAAAATCATGTAAAGAGATTTGTGTGTTGATCTTGTATACTGCAACCTTGTAAAACTCACTTATTAATTATGGGAGTTTTTCTCTGCGGATATCTTGGGATTTCCTACGAAGATAATTATATCATCTGCAAATTGAGACAGTTTTATTCCTTCCTTCTCAATCTGTGTGCCTTTTGTTTCTACAAGTTTCAACACTATGTTGAATAAGAACAGTGAGAGCAGATATTCTTGCCTTATTCCCAATCTTAAGGGAACATCCGTGCACGTTCTTCAAGTTGCAGAAGCTCCCCTGCCATTCCCAGTTTTATGAGAGTGTTTGTCACAGATTGGTGTTGGGTTTTGTCAAATGCTTGTTCTGCATCAATCAATATAAGCATGTGACTTTTCTTCTTTCGCTTGTTTTTTGTTTTTTTTTTTTAAGATTTTATTTATTTATTTGACAGAGAGAGACACAGCGAGAGAGGGAACACAAGCAGGGGGAGTGGGAGAGGGAGAAGCAGGCTTCCCGCCGAGCAAGGAGCCCAATGCAGGGCTCGATCCCAGGACCCTGGGATCATGACCTGAGCCAAAGGCAGACATTTAACCGACTGAGCCACCCAGACGCCCCTCTTCTTTTGCTTGTTAACATGGTGGATTGCAGGGGCGCCTGGCTGGCTCACTCGTTGAGCGTCTGCCTCCGGCTTAGGTCATGATCCCGGGGTCCTGGGATGGAGCCCTGCATCGGGCTTTCTGCTCCGCGGGGAGCCTGCTTCTCCCTCTCCTTCTGCCCCTGCTTGTGTTCCCTCTCTCACTGTGTCTCTCTCTCTGTGTCAAATAAATAAATAAATAAATCTTTAAAAAACAAACAAACAAACATGGTAGATTGCATTGATTTCTTTTCTGTTTTTGTAAGTAACCACTACCTCCAATGTGGGGCTCAAGCTCACAACCCTGAGATCAAGAGTCACACGCTCCACCGATGGAGCCAGCCAGGGGCCCTTGATTGACTTTCATATATTGAATGAGCCTTGCATCTCTGGAATAAACCCCACCTAGTCATGGTGTATAATCCTTTTAATGTAGTTGTGAATTCTACTTGCTAGTATTTTGCTGAGGATTTGTATGTCTAGATTCATGAGGCATATTTGTCAGTAGTTTTCTTTTCTTTTTTTGTTTTACTGTCTTTTTCCAGTTTCGGTATCAGAGTAACACTGTCCTCATAGAACGAGTTCAGAAGTGTTTGATTTGGACTTGTAACGATAATTTCATACTATTTTAAATATAACAATAATGGATATGATGTCAGGATTTTTTTGGTAAGACATGAAAAAGACTATCATTGGTAATATTAAAGTCAAATTTCAAATTTAGGTGGAAATTGGGTTGCTTTCACTTTCAGAGAAGCACTTTACAGAGGTCCATAGAGGAAAAAAGAAAGTTTCTGTATCTGAAATTGTACCATGGCACTCCAGGCCTTTAGTTCACGTGCTTCATAGATGATTTGAACATGCATGTGCAGTCATCCCCCCTCGTGGCTGTCCCTGATCCAGAAATCAGAGAGGCATTTTCTTTTTTTTTTTTTAAAGATTTTATTTATTTATTTATTTTTTTTTTTTTTAAACATTTTATTTATTTGACAGAGAGAGACACAGCGAGAGAGGGAACACAAGCAGGGGGAGTGGGAGAGGGAGAAGCAGGCTTCCTGCGGAGCTGGGAGCCCGATGCGGGGCTCGATCCCAGGACCCTGGGATCATGACCTGAGCCGAAGGCAGGCGCTTAACGACTGAGCCACCCAGGTGCCCAAGATTTTATTTATTTATTTGAGAGAGAGAGAGATAGCGAGAGCCAGAACACAAGCAGGCGGAGTGGGAGAGGGAGAAGTAGGCTCCCCACCAAGCAGGGAGCCCAATGCGGGGCTCCATCCCAGGACCCCGGGACCATGACCTGAGCCCAAGGCAGAAGCTTAATGGCTGAGCCACCCAGGCGCCCTGAGAGAGGCATTTTCTTTTCAAATTTTCTTCTTCTTTTTTTTTTTTTTTTTTTTAAGATTTTGTTTATTTATTTGTCAGAAAGAGAACACACAAGCAGGGGGAGCGGCAGGCAGAGGGAGAAACAGACTCCCTGCTGAGCAGGGAGCCCGATGTGGGACTTGATTCCGGGACCCTGGGATCGTGACCTGAGCAGAAGGCAAACACCCAACCGACTGCGCCACGCAGGCGTCCTTCAAATTTTCTCTTTTCGCAGAGAATAAGATTCACAGCCATTTTGCCCATCATAACATAATTAAAATAGAAACTCTTTTTAAAAATATTTATTTATTTATTTTAATTTTTTTATTTGTCAGAGAGAGAGAGCAAGCAGTAGGCAGAGGGAGAAGCAGGCTCCCCGCTGAGCAGGGAGCCGGACAACGTGCGTGGGGCTGGATCCCAGGACCCTGGGATCATGACCTGAGCCAAAGGCAGACGCTTCACCCACTGAGCCACCCAGGCACCCCTAGAAGAGAAACTCTTCTTTTTTAAGATTTTATTTATTTATCTGACAGAGAGAGAGACAGCGAGAGAGGGAACACAAGAAGGGGGAGTGGGGGAGGGAGAAGCAGACTCCCTCTGCTGAGCAGGAAGCCCGATGTGATGCGGGGCTCCATCCCAGGACCCTGGGATCATGACCTGAGCCTAAGGCAGACGCTTAACGACTGAGCCACCCAGGCGCCCCTAAAGTAAAAACTCTTAATAGTAGATATTTATGTTCGCAAATCCTTCTAGTTCTAAGATTTATAGTACTTAATGAAAGGCTAAGCCAAACCTATTTTAAAATAATAATAAATGGGGAAGCCGCGCTAAGGAATCCAGGTGCTGAAAACCACTTGTTATTCAAATGGATCTCCTCTCCCCAGGCTGGGTGCAAAGAAGCTAGGAAGGGGCTTGATGAAACGAAAATAAAAGTTGCAATACAAACAGGTCATCTCTCCCTAGAAATTTAGGGGGAATAACCTTGTAGAAGCAATTTTGATTCGTCTGGAAGAGAGAACAGTGCCCCCTGAAAGATGCAAGAATGATTGTCCATATCACACCCTTATTTAATGGACATGGTTAGCCTGGAGATGAGTAGTGGATAATTGTAAAATTAATCAGGTTGTGACTTGAAGCTGCTATTCCAGATGATGTTGCTTTTCTAGAGCGAATCAACACAGCCCCTGGTACCTGGTAAGTGCCTATTTGCCTGAAAAATGCTCTTTTCTCTGTTGCAATCAGCAGAGACTGTCGGAAGCAGTTTGCCTTCATCTGGCGGGAACAGAAGTACGGCTTTAGTGCCTTGCCTCAGGGCTATGTCTCTCCTTGGGCTCCCTGCCCTAATCCAGGGTGAGTGGAACTCCATTTTTGCAACGATCATGGTGAACATCAGGCTGGTCCATTATATTGAAGACATTATGCTTACTGGACCTGGTGGATCAAGAGGTAGTAGTTACTTTATTAATAAACATGTATGCCAGAGGACGGGAGATAAAGCCCATGAAAACTCAAAAGCCTGGCCCTCGGTAACATTTTGGGATGGGCTGGACCATGTTGGGTATTCTACAGGTTGCTGCACCTCATGCTACCGACCACCCAAAAAGAGACACAGCATTTGCTGCGGTTCTTTGGATCCTGTAGGCAACATACACTACATTTCATTGTTCCACGCCTGGGGTGCCTGGCCAGCTCAGTCGGTAGAGCCATCATAGGGTTGTGAATGCGAGTCCCATGTTGGGGGTAGCATTTACTTAAGAAAAACAAAAGTTGCAAAACTGTTGTACACCAATGCATTGAACAAGTAATCTGTGAGGCTGCGTGTGTTCAGCAGCACAGAGGGCAAGGAAAGACTCCGTAGCAGGTCCGGGCCACTTGACCTTTATGATGACGTAGATCCAATATAACTAGAGCCTTTGACACGCTGGCAGGCTACATGGAGCCTCTGGCCAGTCCCAACAGGAGAAACATTCAGTGGACCACCGGCGTTTTGAAGCAAACAATACATTCTACCACAAAAGAAGTATTTTCCTTTGGATCAGCAGCTGCGGTAAAGTCTGAATGCCTTGCCATGGAGCACCAAGGAACCATGTAACCTTAGCTGTCCCTGATAAATTGGGTGCTAACTGATCATCCAGGGCAAGTGGAGTATTTGAGACCAGACTCAAGCAGGTCTGGAAGGTATAAGAAAGTTGCTCGAGCAAGTGGCTCCCATCTCTGGGGGCCCTACTACTGTATGGCAACCTTTTCCTTGACTTGTAACCTCGTAGGGAGTTGTCCATGACTAGGTATATTGGTCAGAGTCTCAGAGGGAAGCGAATGGTAGACTCAGTGGGTTGAACTGAGGAGAGCATGAGGGTTTGTTTTTTGTACAGAGGTGGGAGCAAGGTTAAGGGAATCTGCAACTAAGTGGTGAGGCTCCCAGGGCCTGCGGTTGGGGGAAAATATGCTGAAAGGTGGAGGTTCTGTCTTAGAGGATGAGGGAAATACTTTGAACTGGTGCTCTATGGTGTAGTTTCTCCATAGCCAGAATCCCTGGTTTCAGGAATCAGGAGGTGAAAGTGGGAGCAACTTCTCTACTATCACACCTAATCTACTGCCTAGGTGTTTCTTTCCATCCCCACAGCTTTGAGCTCAGCTGGTTCCCAAGGAAAGAGTGCTTCTACCAAGGCCACGACATTGGTTCTATTGAATTGCAAGTTGAGATTGCCATCTGGCCATTTAGGGTTGTTTATGCCACTGAATCAACAGGCAAACCATGGGTCTACTGAACTGGCTTGATGGTTGATACTGTTGGTTATCAAGTGGAAAAGTGTTGCTGTTAAACAACGGGATTGGGAAGGACTCTATCTGCAATGCAAGTGATCCCCTGGACACCTCCGACTATAGCCACGCTAGGCAGGACCACTGAGGATTAATACTCGGCGGTGGGGTGGGGTGGGGTGGGGGTGGGGAGAATAAACGTTTGGGTCACTCACAACATAAAGAATTCTGACCACCTGAGTTCTTGGCTGGAGAACAAAGGGAGGACAGAGAGGGTAGTAGAAGAAAGAAGATTATAAACACCAATTATGGTCTGAAGACCAGTTACAGAAATAAGGATTGTAGTAACTGTGTGTGTGTGTGTGTGTACATACAAAGTTTTTCAATCTTCTTTCTATATTTTATACATATCAAATAAAGGCTGATAGAGGTTAGCTTTATAGTGTTTTTCTTTAGGTTGTAGGATATTGAGGTGGGGTGATGTTGGAACTAGAAGAGCGATGACTGTCCCCTAGAGATGGCTACAATGACCAACGAAACTTTTGGTCTCCTGTTTTAAGGAGTGCTTTTCAGTTTGTAGGAGGGATAGCAGCATTGTTTGGGCGGGAGCAAGCTGTTGTGGCTTTAGTGAGTTTATTTTGTGCACAGGGTGTCTATAGTATTGACTAGCTAGGGGGTGGACTGTGGTGGATATGTGGTTTTCCTCCTATTTGGAAAGGTGGGAGAGCTAAAAAGATAAAAAGATATTTACCATTCTCCCTTGAACCTGGATTTCTAGATGCGAATTAGGTTCAGCTAATCCGATACACTAGTGCGAGATTTGGAAAGCGGGAGGGAAGTCGGGGATTGCGGTGGTGGTGAAGGTCAAGTGGGCTCTGAGAGGTGGGAGTGCAGGCAGTGGCTGGAGTCCAGCTTTGTGAGAGTAATAGTGTCTGAGTGATGTGACCCTGGAGCCGAGAAGTCTCTTTGTAAGTCCCAGAAATGACGTCGCATTTATTTCTTCCAAGCGTCACTTTCAAGTGAGAGGTATCACACCACGGGAAAAGAGCACTATGGGTCAGGGTGGTGGCCAGGTGGTAGCAAACCTCAGGTAGATGAGCATCGTGGGTGCTGATCCTCACTGTGATGATCAGTGCTTTTCTGTTTTCAAAGTATGTTGGCCCTGGCCCCTGGCCCGTGATCCCTGTTTGTGTGGGTTTGGACAGGTGATGTTATTGTCCTGTTTCTCATTTTACTCAGAAGCAAAAATGAGGCCATGAGAAGGCCCACTGATTGTGCATATCCCATAAGGTCATGCCCGCCAAGTGCTTAGCATAGTAACTGGCACTGCAGAAGGTCTCAATCAATGTTAGCTCATTGTTGTTACTGGTATTATTTAAAGTGCTCGGCGCACCCTGTGGCACGACCGTTCTTAGACCCGGCGCTGAAAACCCCAGAGGCCTGGAGACTGCAAACAGCACCTCCAAGTTGTAACCTTTTGAATTGGGATGCTGCGGGTTCCGGAGGACATTTGAATAGCTCTGCAGCCGAGCTCCTCGCTGAAATACAATGATCTTTGGGGGAGGGGCGCACGCGAGCCATTGCTCGGCAAACAATCTAGGGCAGCGGGGAAGTCGGAGGGGAGTCCTGCTTCCCTTCCTCCCTCACCGGGTCCCTCGCAGGTGCGGGTCCTAGGCTTCGGCTCCCGTAACCCTGCGGCCCGGAGCCGCGGCGCGCTCGCTCGAAGGGGCTTCCCCGGCCCGGCCGCCCGCTCCCCGCGCCGTCTGGGCCGCGGGCGGTGGCGCCGTCCCCCCGCCCCAGGGGGCCGCGGCGGGCCGGGGGCGGGGGTCGCGGCGGGGGCTCGGGGCGGCGCTGGGCGGGCGGCGCTGGGCCCGCCCCGCCGGCATCCCCGGCCCGACTTCCTCCTGCCGCGGCGACCCAGCTGGAGGAAGCGGCGGCGGCGGCCACGATGAGTGCGGGCGACGCCGTGTGCACGGGCTGGCTCGTCAAGTCGCCCCCCGAGAGGAAGCTGCAGCGCTACGTGAGTAGGGGCGTCCTGGGACCGGGCCGACGGACGCACGGCGAAGTCGCACGTCGAGCCGGTGTGGCCGCTGCGCCCCGCGGCCGGCCGGGCCGGGTGGCTCCGGAGCGCCGCGGAGCCGAGGGGAGGGAGGCGGCCGGGGAGACCTCCCGGTCTGTGGCGGGGAGGCCGGCGCGGGGCGGGGAACCGGGAGAGGGGCCGCGGGACCGGGCCTGCCGGGCCGGCCGGGCGGGCGGGCGGCGAGGCTCCGGACTCCCCTTGCAGCGTCCGGGGCGCTCGCTCGTGTGGCTGTCAGCGGACACTCCTCTTCTGGAGCCTTCCACAGTGGCTCATGGTTTCTCATGGTGTCGCTTCTCTGCTCTTTATGCTGACACCGCGCTTTTCGAGTGCCAGCAGGAACCAAGGACTTTTGCTAGTACGAAATCCGGGACGCTCGGAAGAGCGCATCTTCCTACACTTTCCATTTCCATTTTAAATGTACTACCGACCGCTCAGGAGTTCATTATCTCCATCGGCACGCTCAGGACAAGGTCTTAAAAACATTCCGCCGCAAGACCTGATTGTTACTGAGTGCTCTCCAGCCATTAGGAAGAACCGCTTCGGCCCCAGGGAATTGCATATAAATAGATATTAGGGCTTCTTGCTGTTTTTAGGCCGGGAGTAGTTGGATGGATCCATCTTGTTCATAATTCCTAACTTCTCTGCAACTCCAGAACACGGTGGTAGGAACGAACGCACCCGTGTTGGCTTTGCTCCAGAGCAACCCGCCCCAAATAAGGTGTTCTTGTGTGTACCGCGCTCCCAAACCGGTGTCCCCGTTTCCACCGAATTGCACCTTTGTTTTTCTTCCCACGTTTCCGAGGCACATACTGTGTCAAACTGCAGGAGGTGGAATTGTAAAGACTTTAATCATGACAGGACCCGTTTCTGATCATAAATTTCCTCGGCCACTTTCCCCATTGACCCTGAACTAGACAGTGTCCCTCTCTTAGGAGTTTTTGAGAAGTTTTTGTTGTTTGTTCTGTGGAGCAACATTTTAAAAATCTTTGTAAAGATTTACTTATTTTATTTATTTTTAAATTTTAAAAGATTTTTAAAAGTGATCTCTCTACACCCAACGTGGGGCTGGAACTCCCAACCCCAAGATCAAGAGTTGCATGCTGTACCAACTGAGCCAGCCGGGCGTTCGTCTGCTGAGCAACATTTTAAAAGAATGTTGTTCAACTTAGCACGGACACTTTTCAGGTTAACTACCAGTGTGTCCTTTCATTATTCTTTTTGAGTCCCCTACTCCGTAAACACAAGCTCTAGTATTTCTCAGACTGTTATCACTCAGCTGCTTCCCTATCAATGAAGCTACTTGGAAGACTCATTGGTACTCAAAGGAGGCAAGAGAAGAAAACCTGCTCCCTGAAATCTGCAGGGGCAGGTGAGGGCTTGTCACAAAGAGGTACTTACAAAGCCAACTCAGGGTGGGTTTCCTTGCGGCCCTTTGGCATGTGAGACATTTTAAAGGCTCACTAGATATTTTCAGAGTGGCACTCACTCTCATGATGATTTCTGATGATTCAGAAAGATGGTGCACCTGGAGGGCAAAGTTTATGGAAGATTTCTTTTTCTGGTCTTGTTTTGTATCTTGTCTCGACCAGACTGGCTTAGGAAAGGTTATTAGTATTTCATCAGTTTTGGGAAAGCATGGATGTACGTACCTACTACCATATGTGGTTCGCTGTTTTGGGTTGGAATGGAAATGTAGCAATGTGGACTTTGCGCGGCTTATAGGTGTGGGGGGCATCTGATGATGGGATGGTGATGGAGGAGACTTAAAACACAGGAGTACCTAGATGTCATCTTACCAACACTCCAAGACATAAACCATGACCTTTTAGCTGGTGCTTGTCAACTTTTTCTGAGGGTCATGCTCTTTTAGAGAGGCCGTGGTGTTTAGTTAAAAGGCATCCCAGAACACACCTAGTCCGTTTCTGCGGATCTCCGGCTTCCGCAGGAATCCCTGCTGCCACTAGATGGCGATCATGTGTCGATTCAACGGGGCATGGACAGCGCTGTTCTACACAGCCACCTTTAATTCCGATATTGCCGTGAGGAGTCATTCTTTATTTCAGTTGAGCGCCAACTCTGAATCAAGCCCTGTGTCACGGGGCTAGAGACAGAGAAAAGAAATTGATCCCTGTTTCTAAGAAGTCCACAGTCTAACGTTTGTAACACAGTAACAAAACAAAGCTAGTTAGCGGCACGGCCGGGGCAATGACTCAGTTCTTTGCTCTGCTAGGCCAACAAGCCGCACTCGGTTCATGTTTGTTAAATTACAAATGGAAGCTGAGTCTATTTTTAGGTAAATATTTCAGTCCAAGGTAAGCTCGTGCTTCATCCTCTTGAATCCATGAGCCAAGGCAATCAGAAAGTTATTTTTATCACTGCTCTTTTAAAAGATAGTTGACTCTTTTGTGTTTTCTGTTTCAAAAATATAGGAATATATTCTGGTAAAAATTCAAACAATCTAGGAATAAGTAGAATAAAAAGTGAAAGACCCCCTTTCTCTGGACCCCCTTTCTCTGAACCCCTCCTCATTCAACTCCCCCTCCCTAGGGATAACAACTGTTAGCAGTTTGGTGAGTATCATTCTAGAAAAATTTCTTCAAAATCTATCATTTTATTTTTACACAAATGAGATCATACTATACAAATTGTCCTGCAGTTTGCTTTTTTCACAATAATTCTGGACATCTTTCCGGATTAGTACATATAAATTTACTTCATTCTTTTAAACCATTGCCCAAGATTTCTTGTAATAGATGTAACATAATTTAACAATTTTTCTATTGATGAACATTTATTTGTCTTTTATTTTCTCAATTTTAAAGAATGCTGTAACAATAATGATAATAAATTATAATAATTCATATTTATTTATTTTTTTACATTTTATTTGTTTATTTGAGAGAGAGGCAGACAGAGAGCAAAAGTGGGGGCAGGAGAGAGGCTGAGGGAGAGGGAGAAGCAGACTCCCCCTGAGCAGGGAGCCCACACAGCGCTCCATCCCAGGACCCTGAGATCATGACCTTACCTGAAAGCAGACAGTTAACCCACTGAGCCACCCAGGTGCCCCAATAATTCACATTTATTGAATGGTTTGTATGTGTCATGCATTACACTAAGGACCTGACTTCTATTATCGCATTTAGGGTTTTTTTTGAAGATTTTATTTATTTATTTATTTATTTGAAAGAGAGAGAGAGAGAGAGAGCATTGGGGGAGGAGGGAGGGAGGAGCAGAGGGAGAGAGACAGGCAGACTCCCCACTGAGCGCGAAGCCCCCAAGGCCGGACTCGATCTCACAACCCTGAGATAATGAATGACCTGATCCAAAATCAAGAGTTGGATGCTTAACTTGACCGAGCCACCCAGATGCCGCTTCACTCTCTCTCTCTCTTTTTTTCCCTTCGTTCTCTTTATAGTATCTTTGTAGAACAAGGATTTTAAAGTTTTGAGGATTTTAAAATTTATCAATTTTTCCTTTATGGATTGTGCTTTTACTGTCAAATCTAAGAACTCTTTGCCTAGCCCTAGGTCCTAAAGATTTTCTATTTTTTTTCCTAAAAGTTATATACTTTTATATTTTATATTTAGATCAATGATCCATTTGAGTTAAATTTTGTCAAAGGAATGATTTTTACGTTGTGGTTTATTTTCTATCTTATTCATTTTGTTGCAATACCATTTATGGAACAGACTGTCTTTACTCCATTGAATTACTTTTGTAACTTGGTTAAAAATGAATTGGTTGTGATTTGTAGGTCTATTTCTGTGTTCTGTAGTCTGTTCCATTGATTTCTTTGTTCATCTTTATGCTAATACCATGCTGTTTTGATGACAGTAGTTTTATAATAATTCTTGAAATCAGGCAGCTGTAGCCCTCCAACTTTGTTTTTCTTTTCAGAGTTGTTTTGGCTATTCTAGGTCCTTTGCCTTTCCATATCAATTTCAGAATCAGGTTGTCAATTGATTTCTGTATATTAACCTTGTATTCTGCAACCTTGCTAAACTGACCTTTTTTTTTTCCTGATCCTAGGGGAAAAGCATTTAGTCTTTTACCTTTTAAGTATGGTAGTAAGCTTTTTGTAGTTGCCTTTTATCAGGTCAGGGAAGTTCCCTTGAATTGCTAGTTTGCTGAGACTTTTTTTATGAATTGGATTTTGTTAAATGCCTTTCCTGCTTCTACAAAAATAATAGTATACTTTTTCCTTTTTTGTCTGTTACTATGGTGAATTATTCTGATGATTGATTTTTGCATGTTGAGCCAGCCTTGAACCTCTGGGATAAGCTTCACTTGGTTGTAATATGTTATTTTTTTCATATATTGCTGGATTTAATTTGCTTTTATTTTGCTGAGGATATTTGTCTTTGTGAGGGATGTTGGTCAATAGTTTTTCTTTTTCGTACTGTCTTTGGCTTTGATATTAGCATAATGCTGGCCTCATAAAATGATTTGGGAAGTGTTCCCCCCCTTTCTAATTTTCTGAAAGATATTGTGTAGTATTGCTATTCCTTTTTCCTTAAGTGGTAAAATTCACTGGTGAAACCATCTGGGCCTAGACTTTTCTTTGTGGGATGGTTATTAACTACAAATATAATTTCTTTTTAACAGGTAATAGGATTGGGCGCTTGGGTGGCTCAGATACTTAAGTGTCTGCCTTCGGCTCGGGTTGTGATCTTGGGGTCCTGGGATTGAGTCCTGCATTGGGCTCCCTGCTCTGTGGGGAGCCGGCTTCTCCCTCTTCCTCTGCCTCCATCTCTCTCTCTCTGTCTCCCATGAATAAATAAATAAAATCTTTTAAAAAAACAGGTAGTAGAACTATTCAGATTACTTATATCTTCTTGAATGAGCTTTGGTAGTTAATGTTTTTCAAGGATTTTCTCTAGTTCATCTAAGTACTTGAATTAATTGTCATAAAGTTGTTAGTTATAGTCCCTTATCCTTTTAATGTCTATAGGATCTGTAATGATGCTTCCTCTTTCATTTATGATATTGTAGTTTCTTTCTTGTCTATTTTTTTCCTGATCAGTCTGGGTAAGTTTTATCAATTTTACTGGTATTTTCTAAGAACCAGCCTATAGTTTCATTGATCTGTATTTTTCTGCTTTCCATTTCATGGATTTATCCTCTTATCTTTATTATATACTTTCTTCTGATTGCTTTGGATTTAAATTTATTTTTACTTTCTTAAGGTAGAAGCTTAAATTACTAATTACTCATATTTCCTAATATAAGAATTTAATAAACTTACCTGTAAGCACTGCTTTAGGTGCATTCCACAAAATTTGATATATTGTATTTTCTTTTTCTTAAGATTTATTTATTTATTTGAGAGAGAGAGAGAGAATGTGGGGAGAGGGGCAGAGGGAGAGGAAGAGATAGTCTCAAGCAGACTCCATGCTGAGTGGGGAGCCTGATGTGGGGCTTGATCCCATGACCCTGAGATCAGGACCTGAGCCGAAACTAAGAGTCAGACACTTAACCAACTGTGCCACTCAGGCACCCCTGATATATTTTCATTTTCATTTATTTCAAAATATTACTTAATATTCTTCTGAGACTTCCTCTTTTTTTAAGATTTTATTTATTCATTTGAGACAGAAAGAGCACAAGCAGGGGAAGAAGCAGAGGGAGAGGGAGAAGCAGACTCCCCGCTGAGCAGGGAGCCCCAAGTGGGACTTGATCCCAGGACTCTGGGATCATGACCTGAGCTGAAGGCAGACGCTTAACCATCTGAGCCACCCAGGCGCCCCTGAGATTTCCTCTTTGACCCAAGGGTTGCTTAGAAGTCTTTGTTTAATTTCCACATATTGGGGGATTTTCTAGATATCTTTCTGTTCTTAATTTCTAGTAAATTCCATTATGATCTAAGAACAAACTCTGTATGAGTTTTATTCTTTAAATTTGTTGTTTATATTATGGCTCACAGTAAAGTTTTATTTGGTGAATATTACATGTGCACTTGAAAAAAGCATGCATTCTTCTCTTGTTGTGCAGAGTGTTCTATAAATGCTAATTAGGTCAGGTTGGTTGATATTGTTGTTCAGTTCTTCTCTGTCCTTACTGTTTTTTTGCTTACTTTTACAATCAAGTACTGAGAAAGGAGTGTGAAAGTTTCCATCTGTTAACTATGGATTTATACATTTCTCCTTCTAGTTCTGTTTGCTTTGGCTTCATGTATTTTGATGCTCTGTTGTTATTTGAACACATTCAGAATTATTATGTTTTCTTGGAGAATTTTTGTCATTATTAAATGTTTCTCTTTATCCATGATGCCATTTCTTGTTCTGAAGTCTATTTTTTTCTTTTTTTCTTTTTTTTAAAGATTTCATTTATTTATTTGACAGAGAGAGACAGCGAGAGAGGGAACACAAGCAGGGGGAGTGGGAGAGGGAGAAGCAAGCAGGCTTCCCGCCGAGCAGGGAGCCCGATGTGGGGCTCGATCCCAGGACCCTGAGATCATGACCTGAGCCGAAGGCAGACGCTTAACGACTGAGCCACCCAGGCGCCCATGAAGTCTATTTTTTTCTTATATAAATATAAGTACCCCATCTTTCTTTTGATATGTACTTGCATGTTATATCGTTTTCCATTCTTTTATTTTTTTAAAGATTTTATTTATTTATTCATGAGAGACAGAGACAGAGAGAGAGAGAGGCAGAGGGAGAAGCAGGCTCCCAAGGAGCAGGAAGCCCGATGCGGGACTCAATCCCAGGACCCTGAGATCATGACCTGAGCCGAAGGCAGACGCTTAACCATCTGAGCCACCCAGGCGCCCTCATTC
>NW_023270210.1:946964-1035032 GCF_011800145.1 Mirounga leonina
CAGGCGCCCTCATTCTTTTATTTTTAACTTATCTGTCTCTTTTTAAAATTTTATTTATTATTGGGCGCCTGGGTGGCTCAGTTGGTTAAGCAACTGCCTTCGGCTCAGGTCATGATCCTGGAGTCCCGGGATCGAGTCCCGCATCGGGCTCCCTGCTCAGCAGGGAGTCTGCTTCTCCCTCTGACCCTCCCCACTCTCATGTGCTCTCTCTCATTCTCTCTCTCTCAAATAAATAAATAAAATCTTAAAAAAATTTATTTATTATTAATTAATTAATTAATTTATTTATTTATTTATAATCTCTGTGCGCAATGTGGGCCTCAAACTCACAACTCCAAGGGGCGCCTGGGTGGCTCAGTTGGTTAAGCTTCTGCCTTGGGCTCAGGTCATGATCCCAGGGTCCTGGGATCGAGCCCCACATCGGGCTCCCTGCTCCGCGGGAAGCCTGCTTCTCCCTCTCCCACTCCCCCTGCTTGTGTTCCTGCTCTCACTCTCTCTCTCTCTCTGTTAAATAAATAAATAAAATCTTAAAAAAAAACAAACAACTCACAACCCCAAGATCAAGAGTTGCATGCTATACAGGCTGAACCAGCCAGGTTCCCCAAGTGTCTTTATATTTAACATGAGTTTCTTATACACAGCATATAGCTGGATTTTGCCCTTTTTTTTTTTTTTTAAAGATTTTATTTATTTATTTGACAGAGAGAGGCACAGCGAGAGAGGGAACACAAGCAGGGGGAGTGGGAGAGGGAGAAGCAGGCTTCCCGCCGAGCAGGGAGCCCGATGTGGGGCTCGATCCCAGGACCCTGAGATCATGACCTGAGCCGAAGGCAGACGCTTAACGACTGAGCCACCCAGGCACCCCGATTTTGCCCTTTTTATGCAACCCTACCCTCTTCATTTTAATTGGTGTATTTAGTTTATTCACATAAAATGTGATTATAGAAATGTTTCAAATAAAATCTGCCATCTTGCTAGTTGTTTTCCATTTGTTCTATCTGTTCTTTGTTTCCTTTGTCTTCTGTTTCTGCCTTCTCTTGGGTTAATCAAGCCTTTTATTATTCAATTTTATCTTCACTATTAACTTGACAATCATAACTTTTTAATTTTTACTAGTTACTCTAGGGTGTAAAATATACATCTTTAATTAATTGGAGTCTTCCTTTAAATAATAATATACCACTTCATGAATAGTGTAAGGACCTTATAACAGTATATTTCCAATTCTGACTTTGCATTTTGCTTTCATTTATTTATTTATTTATTATTTATTTATTTATTTTTAAAGATTTTATTTATTTATTTGAGAGAGCGCGTGAGCTGGCTGGGAGGGGCAGAGGGACAAGCAGACTCCCCACTGAGCAGGGAGCCGGACGTGGATGTCTACTTTCCCTCATTTTTGAAAAATATTTTCACTGGGCATGGAATTCTGGGTTGACAAGTTTTTTGGCTTTCAACACCTTAAGATCTCACTCTTTTGTCTTCTGTCTTCAGATTCTTCTAGTGATATCTTCTATTTAGGATAGGGGCTGCTTGCCAAGGCTTCTTTCTCAATGTCCACATGACCTTCAACTTTAGATCTTTTTGTATTTTGAGTATACCATTTTGCTAATTGTCTCATTTATTCTTTCTTTCAGTTTTCCTCTTTTCTGCCCTGTTTTGGGGCTGAATTTTAAATGCAATTTTTATGATTTAATTTTCTTTGTTAGTTATACCTCTTTGTGTTTTTTATAGTGGTTGCCTTAGGGGATTAGTGTGTATCTTTAACTGATCATAGTCTACCCTAAAGTAATACTAAATCATTTGACATACAGTATAAAAAAAGGCTTTGTGCTACTGTTGTCATACATTTTACTTCTACATTTTATAAAAGCCACACTGCAGTGTTATTTTTTGCCTTAAACAGTTGTCTTTTAAAGAAATTTAAATAGGAAAAATGTCTTTATATTTACCATATCCAGTACTCTTCATTTCTTTCTGAATATCCATACTTCCATCTGGAACCATTTTCCTGTTCTGCAACTCTGCTGGTGATGAATTCTTTCAGCTTTTTTTATGTCTGAAAAAAACTTTATTTTGCCTCAAATTTTGAATGATATTTTTGGTAGGTAAAGAACTTTTGCTTAATTTTTTCCCTTTGAGTATTTTAACGATGTTGCTTTACCGTTTTCTCACGTGCATTTTTACTCTGTTCCTTTATACGTGTTTTTTTCCTAGCTGCTGTTATTACTGGTTTTAAGTAAATTGATTATGATGTGCCTTGGTGTCATTTTCTTCATGTTTCTTATACTTGGGTTTCATTGAGCTTCTTGGATCTGTGGGTCTATACTTATTTCTTCTCTTCTTTTTTAGAGATTTTATTTATTTATTTGAGAGAGAGAGCACAAAGGGAGAGGGAGAGAAGCAGGCTCCCCGCTGAGCAGGGAGCCCGACACAGGGATTGATTCCAGGACCCCGGGATCATGACCTGAGCTGAAGGCAGACGCTTAACCGACTGAACCACCCAGGCGCCCTGGTCTATGGTTATTTCTTGGTGATAGTTATATCTTCAGTTTTTTACTTATCTTTTCTTCTGCAGTGTCTAATCTGCTGTTAATGTCATCCAGTGTATTTTTCACTTCAGACCTTATATTTTTCTTCTTTAGAAGTTAAATTTCTATCTTTTTTATTTTTCATGTCTCCTTAATATGCTAATTCTTCCTCTGCCTTCTTGAATATATGGGACATATTTATTTATTTTTAATTTATTTTTTTTAGTAATTTATTTTTTTTAAAGATTTTATTTATTCATTTGAGACACAGAGATACAGAGAGAGAGAGAGAGCATGAGCAGTGAGGGGAGACAGAGGGAGAGGGAGAAGCAGGCTCCCCGCTGAGCCAGGAGCCCGATGTGGGGCTCGATCCCCGGACCCTGGAATCATGACCTGAGCCGAAGGCAGACGCCTAACCATCTGAGCCACCCAGGCGCCCCTTTTTTAGTAATTTCTAACCTCAACATGGGGTTCGAAATTATGAGCCCCAAAATCAAGACCCCAAGACCAAGAGTTGCATGCTCTTCTGACTGAGCTGGTCAGGCATCCCAGGGACATATTTATGTCTTTGTTGGTGGCTCATCTCTGCAATTCCTCCAAGCATGTGGGGTTGCTTTTGAATTGCTATTCTGGTAGTGAGTGTGGGGAGTTCCAATGACTTGTGCCCTTCCTACTATCAAAGTCCTCACTCCACAGATCAGAAGGCTGATGTAGGGATTTGATCAGTTGCCAGGGATGTTGTTCCAATTACACAGTCAAGAACTGGAGAAATTGCCATAAACTCAGTGGGCCCACCCTGAGATTGAATTAGGTCAAAACTTCATTTATCATCTGACTTTCCTAAAATATTCTTTCGGGAGATATGGTGGAGATGGGTGAGTGAAGAGGCCACACATGGGGAATCCATTACATCTTTCTACCTCCCTGCCTTTGTGTTTCTCCTTTTACATAATGAAAAAGAACCTCTAGTATCTCAACTTCATTGAATGTAGTCACCATTTAGTCCATGTCTTAGTCAGGCAAACTGTTAGAACACTCTAAGTGCTTGAGCTAACTCATTAAATCTAGAAGCTCTGGTGAGCACACACCCATATCAGCACATTTAGCTTGATCTGGAATTATATTCTGTCTTGCTTGGCCTACTGTCCTTGGAATGCATTCCCACACATTCCAATGGTTTTTAAAGACAGCTTTATTGAGGTACACACACACACACACACACTATAGAATTCACCCATTGTAAGTCTATAGTTGGACGATTTATAGTAAATCTGTAGCTGTGCAGCCATTACTACAGTCCAGTTTTTTTTTTTTTAAGATTTTATTTATTTATTTGATAGAGAGAGAGACAGCGAGAGAGGGAACACAAGCAGGGGGAGTGGGAGAGGGAGAAGCAGGCCTCCCGCTGAGCAGGGAGCCTGATGCGGGGCTCGATCCCAGGACCCTGGGATCATGACCTGAGCTGAAGGCAGACACTTAACGACTGAGCCACCCAGGCACCCCTACTACAGTCCAGTTTTAAACCATTTCTATCCCCTGAGAAAATTTCCTTGGCCTGTTTGCAGTCCATCCTCACTCGCATCTCCAGCCCCAGGCAGCAAGTGATCTGCTTTCTGTCTCTATAGATTTGCCTTTTCTGATAATTTCCTACAAATGGAATAATGGAATGTGTGATCTTTTGTGTTTGGCTTCTTTCCCTTAGCACTGACCACACAACAGTCAGCACTCTTTCTGAAATTCACTTAAGGTAGAACCTGAGGTCATTGACTTGAGACATTTCTTATTTTCTGTTGTTGTTGTTGAACTATACTTGACACACAATGTGAACTTAGTTTCAGGTGTACAACATAATGATTTGACAAGTCTCTCTGTTATGCTGTGCTCAGCACAAGTGCCCCTGCCATCTGTCACCATGCCATGTCACCGACTATATTCCCTGTGCTCTACCTTTCATCCCCGTGACTTGTTCATTCCATAACTGGAAACCTATACCTCCCACTCCCCTTTCACCTTTTTTGCCCCTTCCCCCAACCCCTTCCCCTCGGGCAACCACCAGTTTGTTCTCTGTGGTTCTGTTTCTGCTTTTTTGTTTGTCTGTTCATTTGTCTTATTTTTTTAAATTCCACATATAAGTGAAATTATAGGGTAATTTGTTTTTCTCTGTCTGCCTTATTTCACTTAGCTAATACCCTCTAGGTCCATCCATGTTGTTGCAAATAGCAAGATTTCATCCTTTTTTATGGCTGTGTATATGTACCACATCTTCCTTATCCATTTGTTTATCAATGGACACTTAGGTTGTTTCCATAATGCTGCAGTGAACATAGGAGTTCATACATCTTTTCAAATAAGGGTTTTCGTTTTCTTCAGGTAAATACCGAGAAGTAGAATTGCTGGATCATATGGTAGTTCTATTTTTTTTTTAGTGGTTCTATTTCTAATTTTTTGAGGAAACTCCATATTGTTTTCTGCAGTACCCACACCTTATTTTCTAATAGAGACATTCAGTGCTATGAATTTCCCCCTTGGCACTTCTTTAGTGGCATTCCAGAAATTCTGTTATGTTGTGTTTTTATTTGTATTCACTTCAAGATATTTTCTAGTTTTTCTTGTTATTTCTTCTGTGACCTGTGTATTTAATTTGTAGGCATATTTCTGTTGTTGATGTCTAATTTCATTTCATTGTAGTTAGAAAACATATTTTGTATGGTTGGAATCCTTGTAAATTTGTTGAGACTTGATCTAATATACGGTTTATCTTGGTAAATGTTCTGTGTGCATTTGAAAAGAATGTGCATTTTATTGTTGGGTGGAGTGTTCTATAAATATCAATTAGGTCAAGTTGGTGGATAGTGTTGCTCAGTTCTACATCCTTGTTGATTTTCAGTCTTCTTGTTTTACCAATTGAAAGAGGGGTGTTGAAATCTCAGACTGTAATTGTGGATTTGTCTATTTCTCTTTGAAGTTTGATCAGTTTTTGCCTCATATTTTGAAACTTTGTCATGAGTTGCATACATGTTTAGGATTATTATTTTATCTTGATGGATTAACCCATCATTATGAAACTACCTTATTTATTCTTGATATTATTCTTTGCTCTGAATTCTACTTTGTCTGTAGTTCAAGGTCATTGTAAGAGTTCATTTTCTAGGACTACTTCTGGTAATAAACACTATCAGTCAGGCTGCAGACAGGAAAACAGAAGCTATACGAGGTATTCAACAGAGATAATTCCATATAGGCTATGGTTTACATGGATATTAGAAGGCTAGAAGATCAAAAAAGGAGGCATTCAGCTATTAGTAACTACAGAAAGCAGTTACTATTGAAAGAACTGGGGCATAAAGGTGAAGTTTGGCATGACCACAAGCTAAGAGCTTACAGGAGGGGTACATGTAGCCATGTGTCTATTACTCTGACTCCTGATGAAGAGGGTGCTAATGTAGTTAGTGCTGATGCCTCAGAGATGGCTAGAGGAAGCTGGCAGCTGGAGCTGGTGCTGTCTTCTGCCACTGGAGGGATGCTGATGGATGCTGAGAGTCCCATCTCCCTTTCTCCTGCCTTGTACTCTTCCACCAGTGTTTCCCATTAGCAGAACCCAACAGCAAGACATCCAGAAGGGGAGTCTGAGAAATACAGTTGGTCGTCCTGTCCCAGAATCAGAGGAGTAGATCTACTCTCCAGATATGTCCCAATCTTTCTTTCATACTTACTATCATTCTGTCCTTTTTTGCTCAGTGTTCTGAGAGACTCAAGTCAAGCTTTTAGCTCATTGATTTACGGATAAGTTGTAAACTTTCTGCTGCTCAGCCCATTGATTGGTGGTCATGTTTTTAATTTCTAAGAACTGTTTCCTTTTCACATCAGCATTCCCATCTTTTCTGGATATCTTATCTTGTGAGAATTTTCCCTAGCATATTTATTATATCCTGGCTTTCTCCCTCGCATCCATACAGATATTTAGAGGAACAGATTTTTAGAAAGAGGGAACAGAAAGTGCAAAGGCCCTGAGGCAGAAGAATATATTTGCCATATTTGAAGAAGAGCTTTTTGAATTCAGTTTCATCTTCTTCAAATGCTTGGTGATTCTTGGTTTTCTGCTCATGTTTGTATTTGAGGGTCTAGATCAGTAGTTTTCAGTGGGGGTGCCAGGTAGGGATACCATATTTAGCAAAAAATAAAAAGTTAAATTTCGGATGATAAAAAGAAGTACTTTTTTAGATTTATTTATTTATTTGGGGAAGGTGGAGGGGCAGAAGGAGAGAGAATCCTGAAGCAGACTCTCCACAGAGTGTGGAGCCTGATGCAGGCCTCTATCCCAGGACCCTGAGATCATGACCTGAGCCAAAATCAAGAGTCAGATGCTTAACCAACTGAGCCACCCAGGTGCTCTGAAAAACAAGTTTTTTTGTTTTGTTTTGTTTTGTTTTTTTAGTATAAGTATGTCAACCCTATCCCCAGGAGACATTTGGCATCATCTGGAGACATTTTTGTGGTTAGAACCGGTCGGGAGGGTGCTGCTAGCATCCAGAGCGTAGAGACCAGGGATGCTGCTAAATAGCCTGCGTGCACAGGGCGATGACTACCACAAAGAGTTTGGCCCAAAATGTCAGTAGTCCAAGAGTGAGAAATTCTATTGCAGATTGAACAGTGTCTTCAGCTGAAATGAGAATCTTGTTGACAAATATCTGGTGGTTGTTGTTTTTTGTTTTGTTTTGTTTTAAAGATTTTATTTATTTATTTTTGAGAGTGAGAGAGAGCGAGCACATGAGCTGGGGGAAGGGGCAGAGGGAGAAGCAGACTCCCAGCTGAGCAAGGAGCCCGATGCGGGACTTGATCCCAGGACCCTGGGATCATGACCTGAGCCGAACGCAGATGCTTAACCGACTGAGCCACCAGGCACCCCTGGTTGTTGTTGTTGTTGTTGTTTTAAGATTTATTTATTTATTTGAGAGAGAGAGAGAATACAAGCAGGGGAAGGGCAGAGGGAGAGAATATCTAAGCAGACTCCCGCTGAGCACAGGGCTCGATCCCATGAGCCATGAGATCAGGACCTGAGCTGAAACCAAGAGTCCAACACTTAACTGACTGAGCCACCCAGGCACCCCGGCAAACATCTGTTTTAATTGCAGGAACCTGTTTCTTGTTACGGTGAAGAGGAAGGCCAGTACTTGGGTTTGTGTTCTGGGGTGTGGGCTTTGAGAGTATCTGGAAGTCTCTATATTTAGGATCACCACCAAGGGGGCTTGCTGCCGTGAGTCCTGTCTACCCTGGGGCTTTGTGACCTCAGCTCTGGATGAGCTCAAGAAAATGAAAATTCTTTGTTTTGTTGTGTTTCTTGTCAGGGTGGAAGGGATATTCCTTGCAACTTTCTACATCTTAGGCAGAAACGGAAACCCTTTCTATTTCTTTTCTGAATTTAATCAACTCTTGTTTTATTATTTTATTTCTTCTTGGTGTTTATTCATTTCTGTTCTTAGCTTTTGACATTTGGATGATCTCAGCCTCTGAGTTGTGTTTAGAGGATATGTTGAAAGTTTCAGATTTACATGGTCATCATCACCTTGGCTGGTTTCATTTTTTTTAACTTTTAATTTCTCTAGTTCAGTTGGTATCTATATTAGTGTAAGATGAGGGTATGATTTTATTTTACAGTTAATCAACTGATCCAACACCATTTGTTGAGCAGTCTTTCCTCTATACATATCTTACTTTTTTTATTTTTTTATTTTTTTATTTGACAGAGAGAGAGAGAGACAGTGAGAGAGGGAACACAAGCAGGGGGAGTGGGAGAGGGAGAAGCAGGCTTCCGGCGGAGCAGGGAGCCTGATGTGGGGCTCGATCCCAGGACCCCGGGATCATGACCTGAGCTGAAGGCAGTCGCTTAATGACTGAGCCACCCAGGCGCCCCATATCTTACTTTTTTAAAAAAAGTTAGCTCTCCACCCAACATGGGGCTTGAACTCACGACCCCGAGATCAACAGTCACACGTTCCACTGACTGAGCCAGCCAGGTCCCCCTGTACATTCTTCTTTTTTTGTTGCCAGAGACTGTATTTTTAAGGAATATATGCACTTGATATAAAATCAAAGCATATTAAAATAAGTTTCCCTCCTTCCCCTTTGTGCCAGCCACTTGGTTTCTCTCTCCAGCTGCAGGCATTGGGACCAGCTTCTTCCTTCCAGATACATATTCCATGCATGTACAAGCATATTTTTTGCATAAATGGTAGCATACTATAGTCACTATTTTATAACCCCTTTCTTAACAATATATTTTAGGGATTGTTCCCTTTCAGCACATATAGATATTTCTCATGATTTTTGATAGTTTCATATTTCACTGTATGGAGGTACCATGATAGATATTTTCATGTTTCTAGTCTTCATGCTGCAGTGAATATCTTTGTGCATCGGTCTTTGTGGTTTTGTGCAATTATGCTTGTGAAAAAACTCGTAGAAGTGGAATTGCTGAGTCAACGTGTATGTGAATATAAAATGCCAATAGATACCAAATTACTGTCTTAAGTGGCTGTGTCAGTTTTCACTCTCAGCACCAGTGCATGAAAGCGCTTGTCCCTCTGCAACCCCTCAAATGTTACGAAATGTTTTGATCTTTGCAAAGTCAAAAGCTGATAAGTGGTATTCTGTTTTAATTGAATTTCTTTATCAGTGAGGTTGAGCATCTTTGCATATGTAAAAGCTATTTGTATTTCTGTGTCTCTAACATGATCTTAAATGCAACATAAATCGTAAGGTCAAAGTCTACTTTGGGGCAGTTTTGTTCAGTTGATCTTCCTGTCTTCCTTACACTTTTGTCTTGGCTTTTAAACTGGTATTGAATAGGTAATAATATGTTTACATATTTCAAAAATGAAAAGCATATATGTATTTTTTAAAGATTTTTATTTATTTATTTGACAGAGAGAGACACAGCGAGAGAGGGAACACAAGCAGGGGGAGAGGGAGAGGGAGAAGGAGGCTTCCCGCGGAGCAGGGAGCCCGATGCGGGGCTTGATCCCAGGACCCTGGGATCATGACCTGAGCCGAAGGCAGATGCTTAACAACTGAGCCATCCAGGTGCCCACATTTTTTTTTTTTTAAGATTTTATTTATTTATTTGACAGAGAGAGACATAGCGAGAGAGGGAACACAAGCAGGGGGAGTGGGAGAGGGAGAAGCAGGCTTCTCGCCATGTGGGGCTCGATCCCAGAACCCTGGGATCATGACCTGAGCCGAAGGCAGACGCTTAACGACTGAACCACCCAGGCGCCCCACAAAAATGAAAAGTATATTTAAAATATACGTTGAGAAACCTCATCCGCACCTCTGTCTCCATCCATCTTGATCACCCTTTTCCTTGAAGTAAACATTTTTATTAGTTTTTTCCTTCATCCTTCCAGTATTTTTTTTAAGATTTTTTTATTCATTTGAGAGAGAGTGTGAGCGTGAGTGGGGAGGGGGGCAGAGGGAGAGGGAAAGAGTCTCAAGTAGACTCCTGCTGAACGCGGAGCCCACACGGGGCTTGAGCTCACAACCCTGAGATGACTACCTGAGCTGAAACCAAGAGTCGGTTGCTCAACCAACTGAGCGTCCCAGGCACCCCCTTCCAGTATTTCTTTATATAAATACAAGAAAATATGTATTTGCTTTTTTATTCTTCCCTTTTTCACACAAAGTTAGCTTACCGTATATACCATTCTGCACTGTAGTCTGTTGATTTAAGAAGACATGCAAATGGCCAACAGATACATGAAAATGTGCTCAACAGCACTAATCACCAAGGAAATTCAAATCAAAACCACAATGCAAAGTCACTTCACACCTGTTAGAATGGTTAGTACCAAAAAGACAAGTGATAGTAAGTGTTGGCAAGAATTTGGAGAACAGGGAGCCCTTGTGCACTGTTGGTGGGAATGCAAACTGGTGCAGCCACTGTGGACAGCATATGGAGGTTCCTCAAAAAGTTAAAAATAGAGCTACCCTCTGATCTGGCAATTTTACCTCTGGGAATATATCCAAAGGAAACAAAAACATTAACTCAAAAAGATATTTGCACTCCCATGTTCATTGCAGCATTATTTATAATAGCCAAGACATGCAAACAACCTAAATGTCTGTTGGTGGTTGAATGGAATATTATTCAGCCACAGTGAAGGAAATCCTGCCATTTGTACACCATGAATCAACCTTGAAGGCATTGTGCTAAATGAAATAAGTCAGAGTAAAACAGATACTGTATGATCTCACTTATATGTGGAATCTAAAAACAAAAACAAACAAAAAGCCCTGAATTCATACATACAGAGAACAGATGGTGGTTGCTAGAGGCTCGGGGCAGGGTGGGTGAAATGGGTGAAGGTGGTCAAAAGGTATAAATTTCCAGTTATAAAATCAATTAGTCCTGGGGCGCCTGGGTGGCTCAGTTGGTTAAGCGACTGCCTTGGGCTCAGGTCATGGTCCCAGAGTCCCGGGATCGAGTCCCGCGTTGGGCTCCCTGCTCGGCAGGGAGTCTGCTTCGTCCTCTGACCCTATCCCCTCTCATGTGTTCTCTCTCTCTCATTCTCTCTCTCTCAAATAAATAAATAAAATCTTTAAAATAAATAAATAAATAAATAAATAAATAAATAAATAAATAAGTCCTGAAGATGTAATGTACAGCATGGTGACTAGTTAGTAATACTGAATTGTATGTTTGAAAGTTGCTAAGATCTTAAAAGTTCTCAAAAAAATTTATAATTCTCTCCATGTCAGTGACCAGAGTTCTTCACTGTTTTTAACACTCTTTTTTTTTTTTTTAAGATTTTATTTATTTATTCATGAGAGATAGAGAGAGAGAGAGGCAGAGGCAGAGGGAGAAGCAGGCTCCCCGCAGAGCGGGGAGCCCGATGCGGGACTCAATCCCAGGACCCTGGGATCATGACCTGAGCTGAAGGCAGACGCTTAACCGACTGAGCCACCCAGGCATCCCTGTTTTTAACACTCTTTTAAAACCTTTATTTATTAAGTAATCTCTACCCCCAATGTGGGATACGAACTCCTGACCCTGAGATCAAGAGTCACACGTTCCACTGCCTGAGCCAGCCAGGCCCCCCAGTCTTCACATTTATTCAACCAGTTCCTTATTTTGCGCATCTGGGTGGCTTTCACTCTTCTTGCAACTATTGCCACAACTAATAGAATTTTATGTATGTGACATTTTGTACTTCTGCAGGTATATCGTTCGGTATGATTCCCAGAATTGGGATTGCTGGGTCTGTGAATCTATAAATTTAGTAAATATTACCAAATGTCCCATTTTGCATTCCTACTGGCAAAGTAGAATACTGCCTTGCCAAAAGAATGTGTTGTCAAACTGTGGGACTTTTGCCATCTCATAGGTGAAAAATTGTATTTTGGTGTCATTTTCATTTGCAGTTCTTTTTTTTTTTTTTAAAGATTTTATTTATTTATTTGACAGAGACATAGCGAGAGAGGGAACACAAGCAGAGGGGGAGTGGGAGAAGGAGAAGCAGGCTTCCTGCCAAGCAGGGAGCCCGATGCGGGGCTCGATCCCAGGACCCTGGGATCATGACGTGAGCCAAAGGCAGACGCTTAACGACTGAGCCACCCAGGCGCCCCTGCAGTTCTTTTATTCAGAGGGAGGCTGAACATTTTTTGACCTGTTTATTTATTTTCTTGTGACCTATGTGCTCTTCCTCCACCATTGGTCTTTTAGTCTCAATTTCTGGGAGCTGATAAGTCCTTTGTGAGAAAAGCTGTGTATAATTTTTCCCAGTTTGTCATTTGTATTTTGACTTTGCTTATGTAATTTGTGTGTACATGTGTGCAAAAAAAATTGTATCTAGTAAAATTTGTCAATATTTTCTATATAGTTGTCCCAGCACTACTTTAAAAAGTTCATCTAGGGCACCTGGGTGGCTCAGTCGGTTAAGCGTCTGCCTTCATCTCAGGTCATGATCTCAGGGTCCTGGGATCGAGCCCTGCATCGGGCTCCCTGCTCAGCGGGGAGCCTGCTTCTCCCTCTCCCTCTGCCTCTCCCCCTGCTTGTGCTCACTCTCTCTCAAATGAATAAATAAAATCTTTTAAAAAATAAGTTCATCTGTACTCCCACTGATTTGAAATGCTGCCCTTCCTCATCATATATGAAATTCCTATCTTTATTTCTGGGCTTGTCCCCCTTTATTGTTCTTCTTTAGAGCTTTCCTGGTTGTTTTTGATTTCTGTTTTCCCATGTGAACTTTAGAATCAGCTTGCTTAGTTTCAAAAGAAAACCGGTTATTATTGGGGCAGGGGTTATGTTAGGTTTTTAGATTAACTTTTTTTAAAAGATTTATTTATTTGAGAGAGAGAAAGAGCGTGCGCGCACGTGCGCGCATGGGTGGGGGGAGGGGCAGAGGGAGAGAGTCTTCAAACAGAATCCACGTTGAGCCCAGAGCCCAGTGTGGGGCTCCATCTCACGACCCCTGAGAGCATGACCTGAGCAGAAACCAAGAGTCGGATGCTCAATTGACTGGGCCACCCAGGTGCCCCTATATTAACTTTTTAAGGCTGAATGCTATTTCACTGTATGGATATTACCACATTTTCTTTATTTATCCTTTGATGAACACTTAGATTGTTCTCCTATCTTGGCTACTGTGAATGATGCTGTAATGAACACGGAAGTGCAGATATCTCTTTGAGATCCTGATTTCAGATCTTTGGAGTATGTACCCCAAAGTGAGATTGCTGGCTCCTATGGGTATAAAGTTTCAGTTATGCAAGATGGATGAGTTCTAGAGATCTGTTGTAGAGCATAATGCCTATAGTTAACAATACAGTATTGTACACTTCAAAATTTGTTCTAAGGGTAATCTCATGTTAAGTGTTTTTACCACACATGGACACAGGGAACCTTTTGGAGGTGATGGATATGTTCAAACTCATCAAACTGTTCTTTGTATGGCAGTTACACTTCAACAAAGCTGTGTTGTTTGTTTTTAAAGTAATGGCTTTGGGGCTAGGAGAATTTTTTTCAAGCTAGTAACATTCCACTGAGCTCTGTATTACTGTTTTTCTCATCAAAAATCATTGTTAAATTAAAAAAAAATTTTTTCAGCATTTCTAGTGATGATCATATGATTTTTTCATTGAATCTAGCAAAGCAGTGCATTCTGTTAATAAATTATGTAATATTGAACCATCCTTACATTTCTGGAATAAACCCCAGCTGGGCAGCGTGCTTTTTTTATTGTGTTGCTGGATTATGCATGCTATTTTCCACTGGATTTTTGCATCTGTATTCATAAGTGAAACTGGTCTTTGGTTTTAAATTTGGCTTTATTTATTTCTGTAAAATCTTTAGCAGATTTTGACTAAAAGGTTATGTTTGGTCCATACAAAAATTTGGAAGTTTGTCATTCTAGAATATTTTTTTTAAGCAGGCTCCACGCCCAATGTGGGGCTTGAGCTCATGACCCCAGGACCAAGAGTTAAATGTTCTACACACTGAGCCAGCCAGGCACCTCGTCTTCTAGAATATTTTAAGTAGAGTTGGAATTAACAGCACTTTAAAATTTTGGCAGAATTCCCTTCTAAACTATATCTGGTGCTTTTTTTTGTGTGTTTAGATCTTTGTCCACTCTCCTATTTCTTCTGTGGATTTGTCTGTTTAGTCTGTATCTCCCCAAGTCAGTTTTGTAAATTCTACTTTTCCTAGATAAGTTTCTGTTTCATTCTGGCTATCAAATTCATCTATGTATAATTTTACAAAATGGTTCTTAAATTATTAAGTTTATTTTTACTCTTTCCAGAGCTATTTCTTCTTTGTCGTTGTGAATTCTGCTCTGTCCCCTTTTCCCCTGTTGGTTAGATTAAGCTCATGGTTTTTCTAGGTTATTGATTTTCATTTTTGCCGTGAACCAGCTTTTTGATTAGTCTACATTTTAATTTTTCTAACTCTTTAATTTCTCCTTTTCTATTGATTAATTTCTTCCTTTAGCTTTGGCGTATTTTAGAGATGGGGAAACTCAGACTGATCACATTCTCCATATAGATGTTGTACCAGTCAGAGTTTTCATGTGCAAGCAACAGAAGCTGACCCTGGCTCATTTAAGCAGAAAAGGAGCTTATCAAAATGATATTGGGTAGCTCACAAAAGTGTTGAAAGGGCTGGAGAACCAGCTTTGAGGTTAAACAGCCAGGAAAAAACACCCCAAACCACAACTCAGAACTAGTTCTGGTGAGAAATCTGCTGTCAGTGCTGCCGACCATCTACTATCACTATTGTCATGAGTCACGGTCATTGTCACCAACACATTCTAAGTAAAATTGTATGGAAAAGAAAGAGGAAAGAAAAAGAAAATTACTAAAATGTCATAGAGTCCTCTTCCCCCTTTGCTCAGCCAGTACTTCAACCGATCAGGGATATTCACCTGGTGAGGTGACCTGAACCTTCATTCCTGAGGATTCTGACTCCTTGGTGATACCATCAGTATGTTTTGGGGGGTGGGAGCTTTGGGTACTCAGAATCCCCCAAATGCCTTTAGATGTTTCCATTCCAATTCTCAGGTTCCCAGTCTTACCTGTTTGTTTGTTTGTTTGTTTATTATTTATTTATAGTAATATCTCCACCTAGCGTGGGGGCTCAAACACAAAGGGAGGAGTGTGTTAAAGCCAACTTCATAAAGTTGTTTATAAATTTTTTTTAAAAGATTTTATTTATTTATTTGACAGAGAGAGAGACTGAGAGAGAGAACACAAGCAGGCAGAGGGAGAGGGAGAAGCAGGCTGCCCGCTGAGCAGGGAGCCCGATGAGGGACTCGATCCCGGGACTCCAGGATCATGACCTGAGCCGAAGGCAGTCGCTTAACCAACTGAGCCACCCAGGCGCCCCCACCCCGAGTTTCTTAAGCATGCTCTCGATTTCACATATATGACCTGGTGGAATAATTCGGCATCTTGTAGTATTGAAGTCTGAGGTTTCTTTGGAGCTATCTCAGCCTGTGGGTGTAAGAGATAAAAGATTCTTTTCACACTGTCCTAGAAAGGCAAGTTTTTCACTCATGTTTTGGGCCAAGAGTTTAGGTCTTTGAGCTCGTCATCCCTTTTCTTTAACATCTCCAGCACATTTGGCAGCAAATGCCTCATGCCCTTTATTGCTATTGTGTGGTATTGAACACTGAGCTCCCTCTCCCCATCCCACCCCCAGAAAACCCTTCTCTTCAAGGGGCCATTCATTTCAGGTAACTAGATGGTTATTTAATTAGGTGGCTAAAAAGCTGTTGTGGGGTCTACAGAAACAATGTTGAGGGAGACTGGAAAAGAAAGGGTATTCACAGAAATGTGGCAGAAGGGGAAAATATGAGGATGATTTTAGAGAAATAGCCAGTGGGACTTGTTGAGTGCTTAATTAAAAGGTATGTGAGAGGGAGAGGATGTCGAGAACGGTGATAGGCGACACCAGTCACAATGCAGCACTGTAAAGTAGCTTTGAAGGGATATTAATGGCCATCTAATTAAATGCTGGCCACATTGTGACCAGTCATTTGTTATCTGGACACAGACAGTGGCAGGAAACTGGTTACATAACGTGCTTTGCAGATAATTGTGTGACAGCTGTGACTGAGAAGCCAGTGTCCGTGGTACCTCTTTGCGAACCCCGCTCGCTCTTTGCCACCGTGAAAGAGCCCTGCAGGTGTGGTCCGTGCATTCAGCTACTCCTCCTGAGTCCCCGCACCATCCTGACAGCGTCTTCTGCCCCGGTGTCCGGGCTGAACGAGCTCCTCCATATTTAGAGGGCTGGGGCCGAGCCGAGCCGAGCACGATGATCACGTCTCGTCTGGATGCTGTGCTGCGGAGAAGGCAGCTGGAGATCCCATTAGCTTTGTTCTGGCAGCCGCGCTGTTGACTCACCCTGAGCTTCCTGTCAAGTGAACTGAGTTTTCCTCTGTGCTTTTGTTAAGCTGTCTTTTCTCCAGTCTGTTCTTGTGCTGTTGGTGTTCTGTTTTTCCTTTATTTTTTTATGTTCACATACAACATTACATTCGTTTCAGGGGTACAACAACGATTCCACGTTTGTGTACATTGTGAGGGGCTCACCACAATAAGTCTAGTTACCGTGTCACACTTTTTTTCCTTCTGCTGAGAACTTTTAAGATTTACTTTCCTAGCAGCTTTCAAATTTGTAATACAATATTATTGGCTTTAGTCACTGTTGCTGTACATCCCATCCCCAGGACTGCTGTTTTGTTTTGTTCAAGTCCAGGAACAGGACTTAACATTTATTCCTGTTAAATTTCATCTTTTTGGTCTGCAGTTAGTCTTCATGCCAGTCTGTGAAGATCTTTTTGGACTCTGATTATGTCATATAGGCACTGGGAGAAAACTAAGGTTAGGGCATACTGAGTCTGACATGACTGTGGGACATACGGCAGTCGTTTGGACAGATTTGTGCAGAGCTCAGGGGTGGTCTCTGGGGTATAGATAGATAGTAGTTGACATCATGGAGATAGAGGAGATTATTCAAAGAGAATGTGATGAGCAAGAAGGAAAGGGACCGAGGGTGGAACTTTGGGAGGCTAAGAGGAAAGGCGTCAGTGAAGCTGGGAGAGACGAGAGGTGAGCTTTTGCAGGGGAGTGCCAGCCGGCCCTCCTGCCTCCCAGGGCTCCAACAGACAAGGAGACAAGCCGCAGTGGAGACTGCCATAGTGGGGCTTCCTACTCTTTCTGGTGATGCTGATTCCCAGTAGTCCTAAAGTGGTTAAGGAAGAAATGGGTAGGGAGGACAGTAGAAGTGTGGTGGTGAAAGAGAAGAGACAGGAGATGCTAGTTGAAAGCAAGGGAGAGGGAAGCAGCTTCCACCACTGCTTTGTCCCATGCTGAGACACACCTCCCTGTAGATTGTAATAGTTAGCATCCAAATATGTTATTTTCTGAGAGACTTATGTAATGACTCCATCACCCATTTCCGTAGTACTCATGCCTTCTATAGGTGGTATTCTTGTTCTTCCATCAAGAGGGAGATCATATCTGGTTGTCTTTTTTTTTTTAAGTTTATTTGTTTATTTTTTTTTAAAGATTTATTTATTCACTTGGGGGAGAGAGAGTGTGCACATGCCGGTGGGGAGAGGGGCAGAGAGAGAACCCTGCAGCAGACTCCGCGCTGCAGACTCCCCACTGAGCGCAGAGCCCGACCCAGGGCTTGATCCCACGACCCATGAGACCATGACCTGAGTCGAAACCAAGAGTCGGACACCTAACCGACTGAACCACCCCAGTGCCCCTTATTTATTTGTTTTTGAGTAATGTCTACATCCAACGTGGGGCTCGAAGTCACAACCCTGAGATCAAGAGTCATGTGCTCTTCCGACCGAGCCAGGGCCAGGCGCCCCTGGTTGTCTTTTTGTGTTTGTAGCCGTCACTGATGCTTAATGCCTCAAGTGATGACTTCATTAAGGATTATAAATGGTGATATTCTTTTTCTCATTCACTCTTGTTTTAGAGACTTCGTTAGTGGTCAGTAAATGTCGCCAGTTAATATTTTACAACTACCACTATTAGGACTAGAACCACAGAATGATACTGGAGGATGTGGCCTTTTGCTTCCAACATCTGCAGCTCCTGTTTGGGGGATTGCTCTTGTTGTAGTAGAGACCTTTTGGGTTGGGAATCTGCACACCACACTCCTTACACGAGGAGCCCAGGGAGTGAAGACGAAGTAGATGTGGTCACAGAGGGGATGGGAGGGAGTGGGGGACTCCAGCAGGGCCTTACATGCGTACTAAGGCCTTTAGCTCTTCCTCGGAGGGTGGAGGGAAGACACTGGAAGGCTCTGAGCACAGAAATGACATGATTTCCCATGAATTGTAACAGGATCAGCCTGGCAGCTGCACTGAGCACAGATTGAAGAGGTGACAGGCGGCTGCAGTGACCCAGGTGACAGGGAGGGGGCAGTGCGAGGAGGTATATGCTGAAGGTAGAGCCATCCATTGGGGTTGGTTTTTGGTGACAAAAAAGAAAGGAATCAAGAATTCCAGGGTGTTTTGGCCTCTAGCATTTGGAGGGTGGAGTTGCCATATACTGAGATTTAGAAGTCTGTGCAAGGAACAGACCCAGAGGGCTACATTATAGAAAGATGTCTTGTGAAAAGCCTCTTCTCAGTTTTTTGACACTTAGCTTCTGTTTTAGAGTTAGGAACTTTATTCTTCATTTCACTCAGACTTGTAAGTGGGATGAGGAAATTGGAACTCAAAGAATGACAACAAAGTAGAGTAACTGGGGTACAGGGGGATATGTGTGTGGCTTGCATATTGATACCACAATTTATTCACCCTTTTGATAGATATTTAGTTTCTTTCTGATTTTTAGCCATTACAAATAACAACGTAAACGGCAATGAAGACACAGCATTCTGCACATGTTTGAACATTTTTTGCCAATCTGATAGGCAAACGTATCCCATTTTTATTTTTATTTTTTAGAAGATGTTATTTATTTATTTGAGAGAGAGAGCAAGCACACAACAGGGGGAGGAGCACAGGGAGACGCAGAGAAAGAATCTCAAGCAGACTCCCCGCTGAGCATGGAGGCTGTCACAGGACTCGATCTCACGACCCTGAGATCGTGGATTGAGCCACTCAGGCGCTCCAAGGTATCACATCTTTAATTAGCGGTGTCTGGATATATGATTTCGGGCTATCTGTGTATTCTGTCAAATGCTTATTCATATGTTTTGCTGATTCTTATTACTCATTTATATTTATCTTAGTGTTTCATAGAAGCTCTTTGTGTGTTTTGTTTATTAAATTGTAGCTGACTCTATGTTCATTATTTCAACTTTGTTCAAGGAGTCTTTCACCATGTAGATATTTTTTATTTTTTTGTAAGCAAATCTATAGCTCTGTTCCTACATAGTTTCTGTGAGTTGTCCAGCATCTCACAATTGTGTTCCTGTAATAATTAAACAATAAAAGATTAACGAAAAATATAGAAAAAATTTTTTTTTATAATCATGAAGTGCGGAAGGCTTCCAACTTGTGTCATGCTGGATATGCCCAGAGACCCTGTGTAACCTGGCCCTGAAGCATCTTGAGAGGCCCTGGCTGGGGTGGCTCCACATCTGCTGTCTCAGTAGCTAAGGGCGGGTGTTGGAGTGGAAATAGATCAAAGTCAGTTTCCTTCCCTTGCAGAGCACCCCCTCTGTTTACTTGTCTGTCTCGCTCCCTGCACGGTGAGCCCATGAGCAGATTTGCTCAGTGTTCTCTCCCCAAGTGCCTAGAGTGACTGACCTCAAAGTCAGGGTTCCTTCCCTTGCTGGTTGGTGCCCCGAGCCTGAAAATGCCCTGTCTTCCTGCCAAATGGAGCCTCTTCAGTCTGTCCCACTGGCTTTGCCTCTCTTCCGTCTGCCACGCTATACTGGGGTTATTTGTGTGACTTACTCGTGTCTGTATGCCTGTCACTGGAGACTTGCTTCTATTCTGGTAACTCCGCTTATTTTGCCTTCTTCACAGGTAAGAATTTTTCCTTGCCTCCCACGGAGACCAATAACCTCGCTGTTGCTCAGTAAAAGGCAGCGGCAGCGACATGCCGCCTGGGTCCCCCAGCGGGCTGCTCTGTGGTCCCTTTTCGGTAGTTGTTTCAGTTCATCACCACCAGTTCCTATTTCACAAGAAGCAAGTCTGTTACACTGTGGCTTTCAGTGCTGACAATAAGTCAGTGGTTTAGGGTCTTTGGTCGTGAGAACCATGTAATTAGAAATTAAACTGAAGTTGAAATGGTCATTTAACCTCACCCAAATTTTTACCCCAAATGAGAATTCTAATGTTGCCTTGCCAAAGTCTTAGGCCCTGACATGTTATCTGGCTCTATACTGTAACTATGAAAGAAATGAAATGAAACTTCTTCAATAACCCTGACACCAAGTTAGGTAAGGAGATTCCAGTACAAAGAAAGAAAAGAAAAAGAAAAAGAAAGAAAATTATAGCTCAATCCCATGTACTACAGATACGAGAAACTAATTGCAGATGTACTGTATTTAAATGTAAGAAAATGACAAAATTTCTAGAAGAGGTTGTGGAATGTCAGTCTGATCTTGGGACAGGGAAAACCTTTGCTATATGAAAATAAAACTTCTGTTTATTCATGTATTCATTCAGTTAGTCCTTCAACAGATACTTAGCGAGCACCTCCTAAATGTTGCCAAGCACTATTTTAGGCATTAGGTACTTCAAAAACAATATAAACTTCCGGGGCGCCTGGGTGGCTCAGTTGGTTAAGCGACTGCCTTCGGCTCAGGTCATGATCCTGGAGTCCCGGGATCGAGTCCCGCATCGGGCTCCCCGCTCTGCAGGGAGTCTGCTCCTCCCTCTGACCCTCCCCCCTCTCATGTGCTCTCTCTCTCTCTCTCTCTCTCTCTCAAATAAATAAATAAAAATCTTTAAAAAATTTAAAAAAAAAAACAATATAAACTTCCAAGGCAAATGACAAACAGTGAAACATTTTTGTATCATGTGTGGCAAGCAAAGAGTTCATATCCTTTACCTTCATGAATAATCCTTTTCAATCATTAGAAAAAGATCAGCATGGGCGCCTAGGTGGCTCAGTCGTTAAGCGTCTGCCTTCGGCTCAGGTCATGATCCCAGGGTCCTGGGATCGAGCCCCACATCGGGCTCTCCCTGCTCAGCAGGAAGCCTGCTTCTCCCTCTCCCACTCCCCCTGCTTGTGTTCCTGTTCTCGCTGTCTCTCTCTGTCATATAAATAAATAAAATCTTAAAAAAAAAAAAAAAGAAAAAGATCAGCATCCCAGTAGAAAAATGGGCAAATTATATGAACAGCTGTTTACAGAAGGAGGTCTACAAAGAGACATGACACATAAGAAATAACATCCAACCTCATTACACAAATTTATTTATTTATTTTTAAAAAGATTTTATTTATTTATTTGAGAGAGAGAATGAGATAGAGAGAGCATGAGAGGGGGGAGGATCAGAGGGAGAAGCAGACTCCCCGCTGAGCAGGGAACCTGATGTCGGGCTTGATCCTGGGACTCCAGGATCATGACCTGAGCCGAAGGCAGTCACTTAACCAACTGAGCCACCCAGACGCCCCTCATTACACAAATTTAAACAACCAGATACTCTTTTGCTTTGGTCTATGAGACTGCCAGAGCTTTAGAAGAGGTTTCTGAGAAAGCTGGCAGAAAGAAGGAACATATTTCTGAGTACATGTTTGCACATAATCCCCTTCTGTGAAACTCCTCAAAAAGAATGAAAAGAACCCAAAATACAAAAGGAAGATCCAACCAACTCATGGAAAGACCCTAGCTCAGTTGTACATCTCCTCACCCTCTTCGGAGGGCGCAGTTTTGAGAAAATAAGAAAGTGATTTCTCAAGGATTCCAGTGAAAAATCCTCAACTTGGTCCATTCCAGACTCTCGGAATCACAGTGATGGGAAGACAGTGGGTTTAAGGCGAGGGGAGATATGCTGAGGTGGGGGGGGGGAGCATCACGATGACCTGCTGGCACCGAGGGCCCATCTGAGCTGAGCACACTCATACACTGAATTGGAAGTGAGTCTGGTTAGTGTCATCTTGTCTGAGTGCATTTGTTCTGGACCAGTTCTCATCAGTTCACTCAACACACATTTCTGAACCCTGACTTGCACATGTGTTCCTAGGGGAAAGGAAGGGCATTTGGGTCAGCAGTGAGGAGGCCAAGGGGGTTTGCCTTAACTGTAAACAATAAAGGGTTCTTCCTCGCAGCAGATGTATGTGCCTTGAGCCAAGGAAGTAATGAAACCAAGTTGAAACTGAGAACGTTCTTTCACTCTCCAGGGATAAGTGTCCAGGCTGGCACCCTCTGGGATCTTCACTTCTCCCGTGCTGAGACAGGAGCTTAAATAAACACGGGTGCCCTGTGGTCTCTTGGGCGGAGTAGCTTCTATTGATTCACAGTTTGTGCTGGCCAGAGGCTGGGAGGTGGTTTTGGCAACTTCCTCTAGTCAGAAGAGTGTTTAGAGCTGTCGCTGACGGCTTGATGCCCCACCCGCCCTGAGGTGCTGCCACCATCCAAGCTGGACCCTTTGAGGATGGCTCCCTCCGTCTCCTGCTCACTTTCCTCTCTTCCCTTCCCTTCCACCTGCCTACACCCCAGGCTCACACGTAACACACGTGCGTCAAGCACAGACATCTCTATTTTTTAGGAATTCATCCGTGGCACTGTTTTCTCTTCAGCATTTCTGGCAGTGGTACCATGTTTTTAGGAAGCATTTCCAGCTGCCAGGGTTAGGTAAATGTCCACCTCTGTGTTTGCAATAGTGTTCTAATTTCCTTTTTAGTTATCTTATTTCTTTTTTTAAAAAGATTTTATCTATTTATTTGTCAGAGAGAGAAAGAGAGAGAGCACACAAGCAGGGGGAGTGGCAGAGGGAGAAGCAGACTCCTCGCTGAGCAGGGAGCCAGACGACGTAGGGCTCGATCCCAGGACCCTGAGATCATGACCTGAGCCCAAGGCAGATGCTTCACCCACTGAGCCATCCAGCCGTCCCTCTAATTTCCTTTTTAAATGTGAATCTTTAATCCAGGCAGAATTTAATCTGACACTACCTGCAGTGAAATAGAGAGATTCACTAATTTATTCAGCAAGGTTTACTGAGCTCCCTCTAGGCATCAGGCACTGTTGGGGCATTTTAAAAAGATTCTTCTCAGCATTAAAGCTCAGATATCTTTTTTTTTTTTTAAGATTTTATTTATTCATTTGAAACAGAGAGATACAGAGAGAGAGCGAGAGCATGAGCAGGGGAGAGGCAGAGGGCAAGGGAGAAGCAGGCTCCCCGCCGAGTCAGGAGCCAGACGTGGGGCTCGATCCCGGGACCCTGGGATCATGACCTGAGCCGAAGGCAGATGCTTAACCATCTGAGCCACCCAGGCGCCCCTAAAGCTCAGATATCTTATATCTAATAACCCAAGAGACCAGGTTTTCCAAATGTTTTCCAAATTCCTGTATTTGAGGAAAATGAGAAGATCTCTTGCTAGACTGAGCTCATTTTGATAAAATGGTGCTGTATTTTCTTCCTGACTCACTCTTGGGGCGTTCTAAGCTCCTTGACCTACACAGCTGTAGTCAGTGGATAGCAGCTTCTGATCTCACTAGAGCACACTGTTAAGACCCGGGCTCCTGAGGTAGATGGTCTGAGTTCAAAGCCCACTTCTGCCGCATGTTAGCTCACGCACCTCAGTTTCCTCATATGTATGAAGAGTGTGTACCTCACAGCGTCCATGCGAAGGTTAAATGATTTAATTCAATCCATCCAAAGCACTTAGAATGGTTCCTGGGACACCTGTGTTAACTATTATTATTGCTGTATATTTTGCGAAATCTGTGTCACTTCAGATCTTTCTGTTGCTCTGGTACTTCGGTGACAGTCCCGGAAGCCCTCGTACCTTGAGCAGTGGGGAATGTCCCTAGAGGACAGACACCCATGGATGTGAAAGTACTGTTTTGTCACTTTTTTATTGTAGTAAAATATACATAATATAATATTGGTTATTTTAACCATTCGTAAGTGTAAAGTTCAGTGGCATTAAATACATTAATGGGGCACCTGGGTGGCTCAGTCAGTTAAGCGTTGGACTCTTGATTTCCGCTCAAGTCGTGATCTCACGATCGAGAGATTGAGCCCTGAGTCGGGCTCCGTGCTCAACGGGGAGTCTGTTTGAAGATTCTCTCTCTCCCTCTGCCCCTCCCCCTGCTCTTGTGCTCACTCTCTCTTTCTCTAAAATAAATAAATCTTTGTTTTTAAGATTTTATTTATTTATTCATGAGAGACAGAGAGAGAGAGAGGCAGAGAGAGAAGCAGACTCCCTGCCGAGCAGGGAGCCCGATGCGGGACTCGATCCCAGGACCCCGGGATCATGACCTGAGCCGAAGCCAGACACTTAACCGTCTGAGCCACCAGGCACCCCTAAAATAAATAAATCTTAAAAAAATATATAAATACATTCATGATGTTGTATAACCATCACCATTATCTGTACCCAACACTTTGGGATGAGGATGATTTTTAAAAGTTTATTCTACGTTCATGCCTTTGCAGGTACCCTGCTTTAAAAGATTTCCCCATCAACCAGCTCAGTGGTCAAGTTGTCATTTCAAATGTTCCTTCAGACTTGATCACCTCCTTTGTGTTTCGGTTCTACCTCAGACTCTTAATCTATCACAGAAACTAGTTACTAGTTTCAAACAGCTGTTTATTCCTGTGTTGGTTTTGGCCCATTGTTCCAACCCATCATTTTGCATCCTGAGCCTGATACCTAATGTATTGGTGACCCTTCCAGGTTCACAACACCTGCAAAGTTGATTAGCTGGTCTTAATGACCTCTAAGAATCTGCCATGTAAGAACTAATGAGAAACTAGCCAGGACACTCAGTGGCACTTGGACTGACAATACATGAGGAAGGTCAAGTCCATGTCATGCAGTGTGGCACACTTATCTCTGCTGAACATTCCTCCTCAGGATTCCTCCTTCCAAGGCTCACCACATTGCAGAGATACGGGACTTTTCTGCCTCTGTTGACAACCATGGAAGCTGATCCTGTGGGCCAGGCCATCTCCAGGACAATCACAGGAAGTTATTCCATGCCTGGGACAAGTCCTAGCTCTATCTGGCAGCGAACAGAAGGTTACAGGCCATCAGGCTGAAGGGTCACCAGCAATCCCAGGGCCAGTGGCACTGAGCCAGGACAAAGAGGAGCAGTATAACATGCTCCTGGAAATTCCCAACCTGCTGCCCTTGGGTCCCATGGCTTTTGCGGTCCCCCTTGGCAAGGAAGTAGAAGGCGGAGAGAAAGTAGAACATTATCCAGAATTCTGTTTCTTTGATGATTTTCACCTTTTGCAACCCATAAACACACCCCAAACTTCCTGAGCGTTTTCATGGTGAAACCACTGGGAAGAGAATGGGAGCTCCAAGCCGTTGCCAAATGCTCCCCTTCATCTCAGGTTCTGGGACCACATCCAACATTCCTGGGGGCCCTTACAAATGGCAGGCAGTGACTGAGTTGTTAGGTTTTCTAAACACTAACTAGCATTCACTCAGTCCACTTCAACACACCACCAAGAAAAACCCAGTGGGGGAAACCTGCTCACAGGGGAACAGTGATGAGGAGGAATGCAAGAGGAAATGGAGTCAGTAAATCAGACAAGGGCAAGTCTTAGTTCTCTTGTCTTTTCTTCCTCCGTGTCTTCTGGACTCTAGAGAAGGATGTATGTAAAGAGACAAAAATATTCCACTTTGGAAGACAGAGCTAAATTAGGGGAAATGGTTTTGACAGTTCTGCGGGCTAACACGGTCTTTGCGGAAAGGGCTCTAACGAGTGACTTTGAGGGTAATACTCTGTCACTGTTTCCCCCCACACACCTCCCAGTAAACTGCAGGAGTGGTAGGAGCAACCAGCTTGAAAACCTGCCTGGTGACATTTTAAGATATCTTCCTGGGTCACCAACCAACTCCTACTGTTTTCTCTTTTCTTTCATTTCAATTGATGTTTTAAAGAGATTTTATTTATTTATTTATTACACATATATATGTCAAATATATATATATAGAAGAGAGAGAGCACAAGCAGGGGGAGTGGGAGAGGGAGAAGCAGCCTTCCCACGGAGCAGGGAGCCCGACACGGGGCTCGATCCCAGGACCCTGGGATCATGACCTGAGCCAAAGGCAGACGTTTAACCGACTGAGCCACCCAGGTGTCCCTAATTTCAAATAATTTTTATTCAATTTCTTAAGTTAAAGAATGTTCTTGAACACTGAAAGAGGAGCCATGAAACTTGGATTAATGGACAAGACACTTCATGTCTCTGAGGACCAGCTTCCTTTTCTGGAAAATTAGCTGCCTTGACCGCTTCACAGCACTATGAATATAAGTTGATAAACGTGTCAGAGAAAGAAATGCCATCAGTGAAATCTCATTTGCCCTTGTTCCATGCAGTTGATAACACATGACACAATAGTAGTAAACCAGAGCCTCTGATTCTGCTGGGAGCCCTCGCACTCCTCTAGTGGGCCAGTTCCTATCAGTTCTACCCCCACCACATCTTCCACCACCCAGCTGCCACCTCTCTAGGTTCGTCCTCTGTCTCTGCAGTTGTGAATTCATCCACGCAGCACATTCTGTCACGGCACTTGGCCCACAAGACCACTGTGAGCATTATAAAAGCAGAGCCTGCGTCCTATTTCTCTTTCTATCCCCTGCACACATCCCATTCAATAAATGTCTTTTCACCGAAGCCTTGAGTCCCTTTACATTTAATGTAAGTGTTGATGCACTTGGATTGAAATCAAGCATCTGATTTGTGCCTTTTGTTTGCCCCACGTCTTCGAGGTTTCCCTTTTCTGTGCTTTCTTGATTTCTTGTGGATCGAGGATCTTTTTGTAAACTTATTTAATGAGATCCCGAGGAGGCTTGGTGGCCTCTCATTCCCTTAGTGTCACTCATTCGCATGCGGTTTCAGCACATGGAGCTTCACGTGAGCCCCACTGCTGTCGTGTTCCAACACGAGGGTCCTTCCTATTAACTCCTTACAGCCACATGCTGCAGGCCGTCCGTCAGTCCACAAGCACACATCACGTATGTATTGCGTTGCCAAGACTGCTAAAGATGCTGGAGGCACTTCAGGGACCCAAACAGGAGATGTTCTTGCCATCCCAGGGCATACAGGTGAGGTCGGAACAGGCTTAAGTCGCCCAGAGAGTAGCTTCTTAGCAACAGTTCTCTTCTAATCGGAGGCATATCCTGCAGCCACTGAAGGAGCAGCTCAGGAGGAGAGCAATGCTTAGAAGCAATCGGAGCAGTCGGAATCAGAGCAGCAAATTCTGGAGCTAGGGATACTCTTGGCCAGGACAGAGTGGAGCACGTTGATGGATCAGAAGGCGAAGAGGCCCACACAGTCGCTTTGACAGGTTAAGTCCGAAACTGCCATCGCTGAGAGGACAGCAATGCTGAAGGGTCAACACCTCAGCTACATGTGGGTTTTGTTCCTTCAGCCTGAGTTGGAAAGCCTGGCTACGAAGGCAGGTTGCTGACCCATCCTGTGCGTATGTGGAGGAAATGATTTCATAGCTTTGGGATTTCACCACTGCAGAGGGGGCAGGGGGCCAATTCCGCTGAAACAAAGGGCCAGTAATCACTCTGGCCAGAAAAGAAGTTTAAACCCGAGGTGTCTTTTTACAGCCTCAGAGACTTTCAGGATGTTTCTCAGTTCATTTCAGTGTCTTTCAACAATGGACACAATCCAGACGGGCCACTGCAGTTTTATTGGAGTGAATTCTGGAGCCCAAGAAACTTGCTCGAACCCAGCCAGGTTTATCTTATTGTACAAGTAAAATTGAGTGCACGAATAAAGTGCTCAAACTTTTAAGGTCGATCCTTTATAAACTTCAGCCTTGATTATCTGTTGTAGTAACTGATAAAAGCTCATCTTAGGTATGCTTCACTGATCACTCTCACACCCCAGTTTAATCCTGAACAACATGCTGCAGTGTCTGGATAGAGCATTTATAGTGTTTGATTTAAAAGCCCAGTACCAGGGTGCCTGGGTGACTCAGTCGGTGAAGCATCTGCCTTCAGCTCGGTCCTGGGATCGAGTCCCACGTTGGGCTCCCTGCTCAGCGGGGAGCCTGCTTCTCCCTCTCCCTCTTCCTGCCACTCCCCCTGCTTGTGCTTGCTCTCTCTCTGTCAAATAAATAAATAAAATCTTTACAAAAAATAAATAGGGGCGCCTGGGTGGCTCAGTCGTTAAGTGTCTGCCTTCGGCCCAGGTCATGATGCCGGGGCCTGGGATCGAGCCCCGCATCAGGCCCCCTGCTTGGTGGGAGGCCTGCTTCTTCCTCTCCCACTCCCCCTGCTTGTGTTCACTCTCTCGCTGTGTCTCTCTCTCTCAAATAAATAAATAAAATCTTAAAAAAAAAATAAAGGTCCAGTACCAAGCCTTGCCTGACTGCCTAAAGTCCAGCTTAGAGATCATGTCTACCTGGTTCAGCATCACATCCCCAGTTCTTGGCACATAGATATATGAAGAGGAAATCCTGGTGATGAGGTTTGTTATGAACCCACAAAGCTAGTCCTGTTTCTCAAGAGTGGTATTTTAAACCTAGGTCTATGATACCGTGAAATTGTGTGGAATTCATTCATTCAACAAGTATTTACTGAGCAACTCTTCTGTGCCAGGCAGTGCTAAGCCCACAGAACAAAGCAGTGGGGGATGGGTGGTGGGGGGGGGAACAGACAGCAAATCTCGAACAAACAAGAAAAATACCAGGTATTGAAAGTGGCCTGGAGGGAATTAAGATAGGGTGATGTTGTGGAGAATGATTGTGGCTGGCCACTTTAATTTGGATGATCAGAGAAGGTCTCCGAGGAGATGACAATGAAGTTGAAGTCTCAGTGACAGGAACATCAAAAAGACCAGTGTGAAAGAGCAAGAGGGTGATTGAGATGGGCAGGGCCAGTTCATGTGGGACTTCCTGGGCCACGTTAGAGTTTGGATTTTACTATTAAGGCATCGGGAAACCTTCGGAAGGGGCTAATCAATGGAGCAATATGATCAGATTTAGGTTTTTAGAAGGTCATTGACTTCTCTGTTGAGAACGAATTTATTGGGGTTGAGAGTTGATGTGAGTGACTCGGACCAGGGTGGTTGTAGGGGATGCATAGAGAGAAGTGGGCTGATTTGGAATGTTTTGAAAGTAGAGTTAAAAGAACTTGTTAATGCATTGGATGTGGAAAGTGGAAGCAAGGATCACCCCAAGGTTTGGATTTAGAAAATGAATGGATGGTGGTACCATTTACTGAGGTATTGGAAGGCTGGAAGAGGAGTAGATTTGAGACGCATGAAACTGAGAGCTTAGTTTTGGGGCATGTTAAGTTTAAAAGATAGATATATAAGTGGAGATGTCTGATTGTTGGTTATATGGGTCTAAAATTCCTGGGAAAAATCCAGGTTGGAAACATAATTTTGTGAATCATCATCAAATACATGGTAGTTAAGGGACATGAAACTGGAAGAGGCCAGTAAAGGAGAGTGTTGTGTAGTTCTATAAGGGAAGGCAGTCCAGAATGGGGATGGGGGGTGGGGGGTGGGGGTGTGTGTGGGAGAGAGTGAGAGCAAGAGAAAGATAGAGAGCATGCGGGCGCTTGCGTGTTTCTGACGAGAGGAGGTCCGTGTATTTCATCATGTCTCTAAGGGGTTCATAACCCATAAAAGGTTAGAATTCTCTGCTCAAATTTTGTGCATGCTATGTCTCTTGACTCCTTCCTTTCTTCTCATCTCTGGCCACTTACCTTTAGAAAGGGGGGCTGCTAGGGGCGCCTGGGTGGCTCAGTTGGTGAAGCGTCTGCCTTCGGCTCAGGTCATGATCCCAGGGTCCTGGGATCGAGCCCCACGTCGGGCTCCCTGCTCAGCGAGGAGCCTGCTTCTCCCTTTCCCTCTGCTACTCCCCCTGCTTGTGCTCTCTCCTTCTCTGTCAAATAAATAAATGAAATTTTTTAAAAGAAATTAATAGGGGCATCTGGGTGGCTCAGTGGGTTAAGCATCTGCCTTCGGCTCAGGTCATGATCTCAGGGTCCTGGGATTGAGCCCCAAGTTGGGCTCCCTGCTCAGCAGGGAGCCTGCTTCTCCCTCTCCCTCTGTTATCTCTCTCTCAAATAAATAAATTTTTTAAAAATCTAAAAAAAAAGAAAGGGGGCTGCTTTTATGCATCCCTGTCTGCCGAGATATTCATTACAAATGCCTGCTGAATTAGTCTCTGTGCATTTTTAGCAGCTCCCTGAGTGTTTCTGTTCTCTCCCAGGTATTCTGTGTTTGACATTCACCGGTCACTTCTTCAGTGTCTAATATGCTGTTATACCCATCCAATGAATGTTTCATTTCAGATATGTATTTTTTACCTCCACAAGTTCGATTTTGTTCTTGTCTATTTCTCCTCTCATTATGAACATGTTTTCCTTTAAACCTCAAACAATAGAACTGTTTTAAATTCTTGTCTGCTTATTCTGTCATCTCTGTGATTTTTAGGCTTCTGTGTATTAACTGATTTTTTTCATGATTATGAGCTACATTTTCCTGACTCTTTCCATTTTTAGTAGTTTTGGGGGGATTATTTACATTGTAAATATTATATTGTAGAGTATCTGGATTTTATTATCTTCCTTTACAAAGTGCTGAACTTTGTTCTGGCAGGCAATTAAGTAACTTGAAGATCAGCTTGATCATTCCAAGGCTGCTGCTGCTGTTTTTGTTTTTTTTTTTTAAAGATTTATTTATTTAATTAATTATTTAAGAGAGAGAAAGAGAGAGAGAGCAGGAGGAGGGGCAGAGGGAGAGGGAGAATTTTGAGCAGACTCCCCGCTGAGCAGGGAGCCCCACAAAGGGCTCGATCCCAGGACCCTGAGATCATGACCTGAGCTGAAATCAGGAGTCGGACACTCAACCTACTGAGCCACCCAGGCGCCCCCTCAAGGCTTCTTTTTAAGCTTTCCTAGGGCAAAGCTAGGGTAGTTACACTCCAGGGCTAGTTTGGCCTATTTCTAACTCTAAGCTGTGGCCTTTCTAAGAGTATTTACTGAATGTTTCAGGTTTTTCTAGTCTAGCTGATCAGAACTTAGACATGTCCCAGCCCTGTGTGAGCTCTGGTGGTTGTTCAGTTTGTGGGTCTCCAGTAGCTGTTACTGCATTCACCTCATGGAGTTTAACCCCACACACGTGCTTGTTAGTATTCAGCTGAAGTCTTTTTTTTTTTTTTTAAAGATTTTATTTATTTATTTGAGAGAGAGAGAATGAGAGACAGAGAGCATGAGAGGGAGGAGGGTCAGAGGGAGAAGCAGACTCCCTGCCGAGCAGGGAGCCCGATGCGGGACTCGATCCCAGGACTCCAGGATCATGACCTGAGCCCAAGGCAGTCGCTTAACCAACTGAGCCACCCAGGCGCCCCTCAGCTGAAGTCTTATGAGGGAATTCCTATGTGGATTTCTGGAACTCTTTACTTACCTGGCTCCCTCCTCTCTGGTACTTTTCCCTGTGAAGTTCAGCCATCTCAACCATCCAGAATTTTTATTTCTGTCTTCCCAACTCTGCAACAATGCTGTAATCTGTTTGGGACACCTCCCTGTACTGTAGTCTGGAAATGGGCCTATAGGCTGAAAGCCAGGGTGGTCGTTGGGCTGACCTCTTTTGTTTCTCTTCTCATGCAGGTCCCAGCCCTGCACTGACTGTCATCCAGTGTTTAAAAGCAATTGTTGCATATACTTGGTGTAGTTTTCTAGTTGGTTTTATGGGTAGGAGATAAGTTCAGTGCCAGGTACACCAATGTGGCTAGAAATAAAAGTTCTCCCAGGTGGTTCAAATACATAATAAAGGCTGAGGAATGTATTTCTTTGCTGGATCTTAAGCCACAGAAATTGATTGTCTCATGATTTCAGAAGCTAGAAGTCTGAAACCCAGCTGTCGGCAGGGTTTGTTCCTTTTGAGAGCTGGGAAGATGGATCTATTCCAGGCCTCTTTCCTTGGTTTGTTGATAGCCGTCTCCTCCCTGTGCGTCTTCGCGATATATTCCTTCTATGTATGTGTCCAAGTTTTCCATTTTATAAGGACACCAGTCGTATTGGATTGGGTCCCACTCTAATGGCCTCACTTTAACTTGTCTCCAAATACAGTCACGCTCTGAGGCACTGGGGGTTAAGACTTCAGCATATGAGCTGGGGGGGGGGGGGGGGGGGGGACACGGAGAAGTTCAGATTCAAGTCTCAGCCCCCCTTCCCTAGATCACCGTTGCACAGCCCCACCTCAGCCTTGCCGGCACTTGCACTTTTGTTTAACCTGGTGGGTCACTGTGTATCGAGAAACAAACCAGGAGGTGTTTGTAAATTATGAAGTCAGCAAGTTGGGTTGGTTTAAGAGGAGAACAACACATAGCTTCTACTCTTAGAAGGATGAGATTCAGTTATTCCGCTAACAATTCCATAAAAATAAACAGACCTGTGACCTAGACACACCTTCCTGGAGGAGCTCAGTTTTAGCCCTTCTCGGATTCTAGGAATGAGCATAAACACTTTTCCGCAAGGTTACAGGATGTTGCAGGTTTTTGTTGTTGGAGATGATACTGGTGGGGTGGTCATGAGTCAGCTTGGTGGCTGTGGCAGGAAAGGCTGATGGGAAACAGATCTTTGATTATCAGAACTGGAAAAGCCCTCAGAAGCCACTATTGCACGGCAAGGGGTATGGGTTCCAGAAGAGGAGAAGCAGTTTCCCCAGGGCAAGCAGTGCCTTGTGCCCTGGTGACAAATCCCATCATCATTTTATAAGTTGCTTTCTTTTTTTTTTTATAATTTACTTTCAAATTGATAATGTTTTGCTGTCCATTTCTCATTGCTTCACTGCAGGCCAAGGCATATCATGTCCATTTGCAGATGCTGAGGTTCGCAGCAGTCAAGTTAACTGCTCCAGGTCACCCAGAAAGTCAGACGTAGAATCAGAATTCAAATGCAGGTCCTGACTTTTAATCCAGCCCCCCCTTCTTGTACTCTGTTTCTCTGAGTCATAATTGTGGCTAATTGTTTGCATAGTGGTTTTGCTTTCTAGATCCTCTTGGTGCAGGACATGCTCGTCTTCACAGTCTATCCAGAACTGTTGACTCCCCCCCCTTTCCATCTTGGCTTCCCGAGTTGCTCATGAGCTGCCCAGCAGAGGAGGTCCAAGGGGAGAGAAGGTGGAGTTCAGTGCAGCCATGGAAACCAGCTCCCAAGGGAGAAGAGACAGCAGCAGAGGATGTGAGGCCCCTCTGTGGGCCTAGAAATTCTCTTCTTCCCTTTGTGCACAGTGCCTGGCATGTGGTAGGCAATTAATAACCGTTTATCGAATGGATCCGTGAACATGCCCTCTCCAGAGGACTTGTTTTTTTTTGTTTGTTTGTTTGTTTTTAAAGATTTTATTTATTTATATGACAGAGAGAGACACAGCGAGAGAGGGAACACAAGCAGGCAGAGCGGGAGAGGGAGAAGCAGGCTTCCCGCCGAGCAGGGAGCCCGACGCTGGGCTCGATCCCAGGACCCCGGGATCATGACCTGAGCCGAAGGCAGACGCTTAACGACTGAGCCACCCAGGCACCCCTCCAGAGGAATTGTTTTAAAATCCTTTTTATTGGGGCACCTGGGTGGCTCAGTCGGTTAAGTGTTAAGCATCTGCCTTCAGCTCGGGTCATGGTCCCAGGGTCCCGGGATCGAGCCCCGCATCGGGCTCCCTGCTCCGCGGGAAGCCTGCTTCTCCCTCTGCCTGCTGCCCCTCCCCCCGCTCGTGCACTCGCACGCTCTCTCTCTCTCACACACACACACACTCTCTCTCATATAAATTAATAAAAATCTTTTAAAAAATAAAATCCTTTTTATCACAGAAGAAAACACAAATATAGCAAACCACATAGAACAAATTATGGTTTAATTATTATTAGATGAGCCCCCTTCTAACCACCAGCCAGTTGGAAAATAATTTTACCACCCCGGGCTGAAACGTCTCCATGTACCTCACCTCAGTCACGACCTCCTTCTCCCTGTAGGTTAGTTCTACCCTGGCATGTGTAGAAATCTCTTCTTTGCAATTTTTTAATGTTCTTGTCACTCCAATGAGCATCCCCTAAGCACTATAATTTAAAGTTTTGATCTCGGGGCACCTGGGTGGCTCAGTCGGTTAAGCGTCTGCGTTCAGCTCAGGTCATGATCCCAGGGTCCTGGGATGGAGCCCCACGTCGGGCTCCCTGCTCAGTGGGAAGCCTGCTTGTCCCTGTCTTCTGCCCCTCTCCCCGCTCATGCTCGCTCGCTCTCTTTCAAATAAATAAAATCTTTATTTTTATTTTTCTAAAGATTTTATTTATTTATTTGAGAGAGAGAGAGCATGAGCAGGGGGAGCAGCAGAGGGAGAGGGAGAAGCAGGCTCCCCGCTGAGCAGGGAGCCCGATGCAGGCCTCGATGCCAGGACCCTGAGATCATGACCTGAGCCAAAGGCAGATGCTTAATTGACTGAGCCACTCAGGCACCCCCAAATCTTTATTTTTTTTAAAGATTTCATTTATTTATTTGACAGAGAGAGAGACACAGCGAGAGAGGGAACACAAGCAGGGGGGAGTGGGAGAGGGAGAAGCAGGCTCCCTGCTGAGCAAGGAGCCCAATGCGGGACTCGATCCCAGGACCCTGGGACCATGACCTGAGTTGAAGGCAGATACTTCACCGACTGAGCCACCCAGGGGTCCCTAAATAAAATCTTTAAAAAAAAAATAAAGTTTTGGAGTGTCTGGGTGGCTCAGATGGTTAAGCGCCTGCCTTCGGCTCAGGTAATGATCTCCAGGAAGCCTGCTTCTCCCCCTCCCAGTCCCCCTGCTTGTGTTCCTGCTCTCGTTATCTCTCTCTCTCTGTCAAATAAATAAATAAAATCTTTAAAAAAAAATAAGAAATACAAAATAAAAGTAAAATAAAACCCTGAGGGAGGGCGGGCTGGTGAGTTATGCTGCTTCCTATTGAAGTTACTGGGTGATTGTCATTTTTCCTTCTGCTTCCATGCCTGCTGCACAGGCCTGCCAACTACCTGCCCTTCTCTGTTCGTGCGTCTTCCATCCTGGTGCCTGTCAGGCCGGTCTCAGCCCCTCAGTAGCCCTTGTGGTTCTTACTATGATTGCAAGATGCCCCTTAGCAACAACCATTAGGAAATTTTGAAGAAATAAAAGTGTTTTACTTACGAGGCCTGGAAATGACACAGAACACCTGGGGCTACACAGCAAGGTCGTCAGTAGAGAGAGTGCTCACGGGGGCCTGGGGTTATGCGTTTATTAGGGTCAAGGGTGGGGGCATAGGGTTTCATGGGCTTACTATCGGTGAGTTTGAAACACAAGCGTGGGAAGAGAAAAAACAAGCGGCCCAAATGGTCAGTTACCAAAATCAACCGCGGTGCCTCGGTGGGGTGAGGGGCCCTGCTCTCCATCTTGTTGTTGTGGCCATGTGTTCCTGGGAGAAAGTGTCTTTGAAGTAGAAGCCTCTTTGAAATGGATGCCTCAGCAATCAAAGCTTAAGTCAGACACTTGCATTACAAAAAAGAAACAAAATAACTGGAATATAAGCCCTCACCACAGTGCCTTTGCCCTGGCTGCTTCTTTGGCCCTTCTTCAGGCTCAGCTTAGCCATCCTGGAAGCTTCCCCAGGCCCACCAGTCTGATAGAGTTGTGTCTTTTGTGTGTTCCCCTAGAATTTGGGCTTTCCGTTATCATAGTGCTTACCTCCCTAAACAATTGTCTGTTTATCCGTCTGCCCGCCTCCCCTGCTGCCCACAAGACTGAGTGGCAGGGCGTGTGCCTTGTGCACCTCTGTTTTCCCACGGTCTGCATGGTAGGCCATCAAGAGATAGTTGTTGAACAAATGAGTGGAGCCGAGACATGTCCATGTCATTCTCCTCTTGGCACGCCTGCTGCTCCTGGCTGACCCCTCTGCCACTGCAGTCATTGCCCGGGTTGAAATCTACCCATTTCATATTTCTACCTCTTTACCATCCCAGCCAGAGAGCAGGCTCTTTTAGGGACCAGCTCTCACCCCCTTCTCTGTCTCCATCATCTGGCAGGATGCGTGGTGATTCTTGATATTACTTTCCCCCCCAAAACTATTAAAGGATGAGAAAGCTGTTCCCATAAAACTAAGAGCAATTAAGTTGAAACTTGGTTCTGCACTCGGTTTGACTTCCTCTTTTAGAATCATTTTTGGGAAGTACAACAAAGTTCCTCTTCACATTTCCCTACCAAAGTCGCCTTTGGAAAGTTTGGGGTACCCCAGGATCTCCATGAAGGCTTTCCTTAGCAGGCACATGTGGTGTTCCCTCATCCTCTGGACCCCTTCCCTGGGCCTGCACCATCTCGGGGAAGCCAGGGATTAGGGCTCATATTCCTGTTTGCCCAGTTTCCCATCCCCCCATGTTCCAAAGCCCATAGTGATGCTTGAGCTCCTTCTCTCCTGTTTAGTGGCCCCACCCCATCCGATGCCATGTTTTTGCAACAGGAATTTATTGAATCAGTAATTTTTCTCGTCCTCCTGCATCATTCCCATGAGCACACAAACATGCTGTTATTTCTCCTGTCTCAAAAAGAAGGACTTGGGCGCCTGGGTGGCTCAGTCGGTTAAGCGACTGCCTTCGGCTCAGGTCATGATCCTGGAGTCCCGGGATCGAGTCCCGCATCGGGCTCCCTGCTCGGCAGGGAGTCTGCTTCTCCCTCTGACCCTCCTCCCTCTCATGTGATCTGTCTCTCATTCTCTCTCTCTCAAATAAATAAATAAAATCTTAAAAACAAAAAAAAAACAAGGACTTAATCACACTGTTTTGTCCCTCTTCCGAGTGGACAAACATCTCAGAGGTTTAGTGTCTGTAAAGGCAGAACCAAGCCAGGGCTCACCTGCCAGGCACCGTTTTCCCCTCCTTGTCCCAACCCAGCGTGAAGCGGCTGCCCACCTTCTCATGGCTGCCCCTTGCTTCAAAAGGGTTTTCTAGTCTGAGGAGACATAGGCCATTTGTGATGATTGGCCTTCCCCCTTTCAGTGCTTGACCAGGTTCTCTGCTGCCTTGGATCTCATGTGCCCTGGGCAGGGAGGGATCTGAGAACACTCCAGACGGCAGCTTTTCCTTTTTCCCTGGCATCCTGGTCTAAGCTGGTGGGCTTATAAATGTGTCAGGCATACATGAAGCTCGAGATACAAGACTTCCTGTCCCAGTGGTCACCATGCCTCCTGGCAGAAGCCCACACTTCCTGCTGTCACACATGCCCCTGCTCAGAAGAGCAAACCACAGAGCTATAAATCTCTCCACTTGGCATTTGCCAACTGCAACAGCGAGTATCTCCAATGGTTAAGAGCCCTGCTGCTGGCCTGTCAGCCTGTGAGAAAATGGGGAACTTGAGGAAGTTCTCCAGGAGAGGGCAGGGAAGTTTACAGATACTGAGGACTCCTTAGAATGGCGGGGCCACGGTCAATTGCAATAAACATCTTTTCCTAGGCCTCATACCCAAGGACGTAGCTCATTCTAGGTCAGGGGTAAGTGGGGAGCCGAGGAGCCCTAGGTCTTCCCTAGTAGATCCCGTGGCATGCAGAGCCATGCTTCTTTGGAACATCATTCTCTTTCCTGAGCATGGACTAAGCTTTCCCTGATCATTTTACCTCAATGCTTGGCTCTTTCTGAGATTCCTGTTGCACTGAGGAAAGTTCCTTTTAATTGTTTTAGTGTTTCTCAACAGGGCATGATAGCTTTGGGCCAGACAATTCCTGTCCTGCTCCACCCCCAACCTTTAGGACATGCAAAACATGCCTCTCGTCAGATGCCCTCTGGGGCGTCCCAATCCCGGATTGGGAAACACTGTGATTTACGAGGTGAATGCTTAAGTGTCTTCCATCTTTAAAAAAAAAAAAAAATTCAAGGGGCACCTGGGTGGCTCAGTCGTTAAGCGTCTGCCTTCGGCTCAGGTCATGATCCCAGGGTCCTGGGATTGAGCCCCACATCGGGCTCCCTGCTCAGTGGGGAGCCTGCTTCTCCCTCTGCCTCTGCTGGTCACCCTACTTGTGCTGTCTTGCTGTCAAATAAATAAAATCTTTTTTAAAAAATCCTTTGGGGGCACTGGGGTGGCACATACGGTTGAGTGACCAACTCTTGGTTTAGGCTTAGGTCATGACCTCAGAGTCATGGGATTGAGCCCTGAGTCGGGCTGTGTGCTCAGCGTGTAATCTGCTTTAGATTCTCTCTCCCTCTCCCTCTCCCCGTCCCACTGTTTGCTCTGTCTCTAAAATAAAATTTAAAAAAATCCTTTGGCCCAGAGCTCTCCCACTTTATAGTCAGACATCCCTAAAGAATTGGCTATACTCCCCCTCTCTACTTTTTCTTTTACCTCACACTCATTACTAGTTCTTCCATCCTCACTTGAGTTCAAATCCCTTCCTCCAGCTGGACACCTTAGTTAATTTCTCTGAACCTCAATGTTCTCATACAGAAAATGGACATAAAAATAGTTACCTCTCCCATAGGATATTTTTGGAGACTAAATGGGTTCTGGTAGAGCACTTGGGGGTTTACAGAAAGACAGTCGTCAACTTCAGATGATGAAGTCAAATGTATATGATTCTTCCTTTCTTGTTGAGCAACTCTCTAGAAGTTAAATAACAGTGTTAGATGATACAATGGTGGGCACTCCTCATCTGTGTCTGATTTGAATGTCTGATCTTGGCTTTTGGACTGGGCCGGATGGTGGTAAGAAAGCTTTCTTATTCGTCACTAAGGTTTTTTTCAGCGTGAGTATACATCCGTTTCTTTTACGTACCTTTGCCGCATCCATGGTGACGATTGTACGACTCCAGTCCTGAGGACCCGTCCTTACAGTCATTGAATAAAACAGACTCGAAGATGGTGCATTAGTCGTTTCATCCAAAGCTGGGTGGACTTGCATTTCCTTGTTGAGTTTTCTGCCGTCCTTGTCACGAAGCAAGCGCCGTGGGTGCAGTAACTCCCTGTCGCTTCGCCTCTCCGCAGGCCTGGCGCAGGCGCTGGTTTGTCCTCCGGCGGGGCCGCATGAGCGGCAACCCCGACGTGCTGGAGTACTACAGGAGCAAGCACTCGAGCAAGCCCATCCGCGCCATCGACCTGAGCGAGTGCGCCGTCTGGAAGCACGTGGGCCCCGGCTTCGTGCGGAAGGAGTTTCAGAATAACTTCGTGTTCATTGTCAAGACGACTTCTCGTACCTTTTATCTGGTGGCCAAGACCGAGGTGGAAATGCTGGTGTGGGTGTACAGCATCAGTCAGGTCTGCAACCTCGGCCAGCTGGAGGATGGCGCAGGTGAGAGCAGAGCTGGGGTTCCTGTGCGCGGGGCGGGGGTGCGGGGGGTGGCCGCGGGAGGGGCCGGGGACCAGGCCCGCCCGCCTCCTCAAGCGTGTCTGGACAGGCTGCTTGATATCAGAATTGTTCCCACAAAGTACACGGCTAGAGGTGCCTTCCTTTCACCTGGTTCTAGATTTCAGGCCTGAACGTGCCACATCCTGAACGTTACAAGTGACTTCAGTGGCTTCGAAGCCACTCCACAGCTTTGCTTGCATCAGCCACAGACAACAGATGCAGTAAAAGTAGAATGTGGGTGACGATGTCCTGGAGGGCTCTGGTTTTCCCCACGCTGTTGCTGCTGCTGATTTCCAGGAAATATTAAATATCAGTGTTTTTCGGTAATTCACGGAACTCCAGTTTTTCTGTTGTCGACTGGGTTGTTCAGCCCGCGGAGGTAGAAGGACAGAACTCGGCTACTTCTCATAGGCAGGGAAGAATTTCTCATATCTCCAATCGGCTTGAGCTGTGTGCAGGACAAATTAGCTCTGAGGTTGCCCTGGGCCACTCCTGGGCTTGCTCACTCTTGCTCTCTCTTTCATACACATGCAAGCACATGTATTCCTATGTATTGTGCACCTAGCGTTACATTTCACTTACCTTCATGGAGTTTGCTGGGGAGCCCCTGATCCTCAACCTCTTGAGATCTTGACTCTGATTTCCTTTAGCATGTTAATCAGTCCTAAGTTCCAGTGGCCAGTGGCTTCAACGTCTCCACCCTTACTGTATGCTTATCACCTGCCACGGAAACACACACTGGAACGCTAGGTGGCGGTGGGGAGTCAGCTGCAGCTCTCTAGGGTGGCACAGGACCGTGTGCTTCCTGAGGACAAAATCCTTTTCTTTTCATGAACCTGGGAAGCTTAGTAAGTGCAGTTAGCTATTCAGTCACATTACTGAGCTTCGAAAGCACTGAAATAAAAGGAAATGAAGTGATGGCAAGCTCTTTATCCTTGCTACAACAGATGAAGCTTACTTGCAAAGTTGCAGTGAATCCTTCCCGGCCAGAGTCCAACTCAGTGCAAACAGACTGTCCCTGACCAATTCTTCCAGGCTTGCCGCTCGCTCTCTGCCACCTTAGTCCCTACCTTCAGCCCAAACTACATAGATATCCGTGTGCAATGTTATGTGTCTCCTCTATTTCTTTCCTCATCCGGGAGTTATCCTAAAACATAGATATATAACATGTTTCCCAGTATCCAAAGTGGAACAGGAATGAGTCAGACACCAGGCAGAAAGTGGACAGGTCTGGTGGGAATTTGGAGGAAGCCAGAAACCACCCCCTATGATCTTTATCATTCCCTATACCCCACCCCCCCCCTTAGTTTTTAAGAGGATGTAAGAGTAGAGTCCTCTTCATCTGAGAACCACGCCCAGAGGCCTTTCTTGTGGCTTTTAACATACAGTGTTTGGTCCTGTATCCAGCAACCCTAGCTAGTCAACGCATCATGTGCACTGTAGCCAGGAGCTCTGCTAAATGCTCTTGTGTATTAGCTCAGCTTATCCTCAGAGCGATTTTGTGGTGTATGTACTTTACAAAGAAGGAAACTCGCAGCAGGTAGGTAGCAGGCCTACGGTTCCAGTAGAGCCTGGACTTGAACTCAGGCAGTTCTTGGCCACTCGGCCTCAGGAATCCTGAACTTCTGCCAGCATGGTTCAAAGGGAAATAAAAGCCGGCTTTTCATTGGAAGTCTCTGAATATCATGCTCCTTGAGAAATGTCGGCTTTACCAGCCATCACACCCTATTTCTTTCTTTCCTTTTCCTTACACATCATTACCATTATTCTTTATTTATGTTTTATTTGTCTGTCTCCTCTAGCGGACTGTAGACTCCAGTGAAGGCAGAGTCTGTCTTGGCAGAGTTAGAACAGTTCTGCGCGCATAGTAGGTGCAATAGGAGGTATTCTGCCTAGACAGAAATGCCCATATATCTGCATATGCAGATGTACATATCTGCACACATGCATATGTAAGTATGTACATACATGTTATGCATAAATATACGTGTGTGTGTGTGTGTGTGTGTGTATTTGTTGAGTGAATAAACAGTAATGCAGGGCTACGGCCGAGAGCCATAAAGAAGCTGTGAGTAGACTATGTTACTGCAGATTTTTAGGCCAAGAATGCTTGGCTTTTTTTACTCTTAATTGATTCAACACTTCAGTCTTGGAACATTGGCCTTCTTCCCCAGACATTGTTTATAGCTTGGGGAAATGGTCTCCTCCATCAGTACAAACACCAGCTGTGATTTGCATCTTCTATTTGGCCTCGTAGATGCTGTTTGAGATTTGTGAGTGAGTGCTATAGCCATTCTTAAACGTTAACCCAGGAAATGATTTCTCCAGCAGATTCCATGGAGAGCTTCTCTCGCATGCCCTGCTCCCTCCAGCCATCCCCTGCCAGCTCCCTTCCCACCTCCTTGCCGAGAGATGACCTAAGCACGAATTCCGTAGCCGCCGAGGAAAGCAGAAGTGAGTCAGAGTTTCTCTCCCTTCCTGATTATCTGATTCTGTCCAACTGTGAGACTGGAAGACCGCGGCACACCAGGTATGCTCATGTGCACGTCTCTCTGTGTCTGTGGAACCTCCGCTGCCTTCTCTGGCGGGCTCTAGTGCTGACATGTGTGCTCAGCATGCCTGACCAAATCAGTCCATTTAGCTGTAGCATCTGCTAGCGGGTGTGTCTCCCCTCACCTCTTCCTGCGGCAGCCAAGGTGGGGACAGATCACCATCAACCACTATGAGGGCTGAGTCATGCATGTGGCTTTCATGTCTAACCTTGAATTTTCATATGTATCTGACACCAATAGGATGACAAAAATCAACAAACCATTGGTTCCTGCATCCAGGGATTGGTGAGGGCTGTGGAGGGAATATGGAAGCATGGGAAAGAGACCAGCATGGGTTTTGTCGTGGATAGGTGGCCTTCCTCTTCTGACTTCTGCCAGGGACTTGCTCCATTTCAGTCACATTTATATGCTTTTTTCCCCGCAGTCTGCCCACCAGATGTGATAGCTGGTCAAACTCAGACCGCTCATTGGAACAGACTTCATTTGATGACGTTTTTGTTGACGGCCTGCAGCCCGTGCCCCCCAGTAACTTGGCCCACCCCTCACGCCATGGGAGTGGCTCTCAGAAGGCGCCTTCCCTGAGGCCTCAGGCTGCCCTGATATGGAGCAGAGATATCAATGGGCCAACCAGGGATCACTGTTCTTCACCATTGCCAGAAACTTCCTTAAATTCCACCATTCAGGTAGATAAAAACCAAGGTTCCTTGCCCTATGAGGCAAAAGAACTAGACCTCATGTCCAACATGCCACCTCCCCGCCCCCCGAAGCCAAGCCATCTCTCTGAACGGCGCCCAGAGAAGCAGCTCAAGAAGCCAGAGTGCACTATGGCACCAAGAAGAATCTCTCTCTCCGGTTTAGATAACATGAGGACCTGGAAAGGTAAGTGTTGGATGCTGACAGTGAGAGTGAAGCCTGCCTCCTCTTTACTCCTTGTGTCCTCCCAAGTCTGGCCACCGGCAGAGATCCTTAGGTCCCTGTGGCCACTGAAGGAAGTCAGAGCCCTTGTCCCTTAGCCATGCCTCTGTCTGTGTGATGGGCTCCCTACCTGAGACTAAGCTCCTGGTGTTTGTTTGGAATCACTCAGGGTCCCACTCGGTACAGAAGGTGATATATTTTGCCTCTGTTCAGCCAGATTCCATTCTTTGGCTCTCACGTGCTTAGTGAGAAGTGTGATGGTAGACCGTAGCTCTTTTCTTTTCCAGCAATCCCATCGGCCCTATTCCTCCTCCCACCTGACACGTTCTTTCCAGGTTTTAGTGGTAGAGCTTTTTACCAAGTTGTCACCATTAAGATAATTCTCACCCAGCCCTATCAGCTTGGTCTGTTGGCATGCCCTCCTGGAGCCCTCTTTTGCCTTTCTCTGTAAAGCTGTTTATTCTGATGGGGTTGCCTTGCTGCCTCCTCTCTCCCCTCTCCCTCCCTCTCTCCACCCCCGCCCCCCCCCCCCGCCAGTGTTCCAACCAAATAGGATCAGTGTAATCACTCCCACACTGCTACCTATAAGGTCATATCTTAAAGGAATTCTGCAAGTTTAAGGAATGCAAACCCATTTCAAATTGTGTCAATTTCTCATTCTGACTGTGGAGCTAAGGCACTCTGGCAGAGACCTCCCCCAGTGCCCCTAGTGATGCGACCTTTACACGTTACTTTCTGCCAACCTCGATGAGATGAGTGTAGCTGAGTACACAAAGGGTCCTAACGTGCTGACGTGTGAACAGTGGGCAAAAGGGGAAAACTGAAAGAGTATGTAAGCAGATTTTGGAAAGTGAAATTGAAGGAGTGCCTGACTGGCTCAGTTGGGAGAGCATGCGACTCTTGATCTTGGGTTTGTAAGTTGAAGCCCCACATTGGGTGTAGAGGTTACTTATAAAATCTTTTTTTTTTTAAGATTTTATTTATTTATCTGAGAGAGAGAGAATGAGAGACAGAGAGCATGAGAGGGGGGAGGGCCAGAGGGAGAAGCAGACTCCCTGCCGAGCAGGGAGCCCAATGCGGGACTCGATCCACGGACTCCAGGATCGTGACCTGAGCTGAAGGCAGTTGCTTAACCAACCGAGCCACCCAGGCACCCACTTATGAAATCTTTTTAAAAAGGTCTCAAATTGGAGAACAAAACATTGAAATAATTTAAAATTTCAAGACAGACCTAAAACAATTAGGTTGTATTCTTTTACATGAAAGCAACAAAGTCTCATCAAAATGAAACTCATTGAAACAGAGGTTTTGGGGCGCTTGGGTGGCTCAGTCGTTAAACATCTGCCTTCGGCTCAGGTCATGATCCCAGGGTCCTGGGATTGAGCCCCGCATCGGGCTCCCTGCTCGGCGGGAAGCCTGCTTCTCCCTCTCCCACTCCCCCTTCCTTGTGTTCTCTCTCTTGCTGTCTCTCTCTGTCAAATAAATAAATAAAATCTTAAAAAAAAAAAAAAAAACCACAGAGGTTTTGACCATGAAACAAAGACCCAAAACGACAGTGATGGATAGAAGCAAAATGGATCCAATAAAGCAGAGGGAGTACGTCAAATTGATTATTCTGCCTAGCCCGTTGAGGTCTCCCTGGAATCAATGGTTGTGTGTAACAGCAGAGTGGAGTCAAGGTTCATTATTGTCCACATGGATCTCTGTCCAGTGACCCAGCACCCTCGATTGCAAAGGCCCTCGAATTCCCAACACTCTCCAGTGCCCCCCCTGCCATAAAGGAAATGCTGTGTATGGGAGGGTCTGCCTCTCAGCTCTGCTTTCTCTCCCATTGGGCCCCATGGTCCAGTCTGCACCAATGCCACAATCCCTTAATTATTGACATTTCTGTCTTGAAGTCTTCCCCATCTGTTCTTTTTTTTTTTTTTAAGATTTTATTTATTTATTTGAGAGAGAATGAGATAGAGAGAGAGCATGAGAGGGGGGAGGGTCAGAGGGAGAAGCAGACTCCCTGCTGAGCAGGGAGCCCGATGCGGGACTTGATCCTGGGGCTCCAGGATCATGACCTGAGCTGAAGGCAGTCGCTTAACCAACTGAGCCACCCAGGCACCCCCTTCCCATCTGTTCTTAAAGAGTACCATGCCTATTCTAGGCCAAGTTTATTTTTTATTTATTTATTTTTTTTCGACAGAGAGAGATAGCGAGAGAGGGAACACAAGCAGGGGGAGTGGGAGAGGGAGAAGCAGGCTTCCCGCCGAGCAAGGAGCCCGATGTGGGACTTGATCCCAGGACCCTGGGATCATGACCTGAGCCAAAGGCAGATGCTTAACGACTGAGCCACCCAGGCGCCCCTCTAGGCCAAGTTTAGAGTCAGCTGGTCAGGTTCCAAACATACAGACACAAATCCAACTTGTGAAGATTTGACATCCATACAATGTTGAGTTTTTCAGCTCATGAACAGGAAATATCCTTCCATTTATATAGGTCTTATTTGATTTCTGTCTATAATTTGATTTATAGTTTTTAGTGAAGTCTTGCATATCTCTTATTAACGTAATTCCACATATTTCTTCTTTTTTAAATGTTATTGTCAATGGTATTTTAATAACTTTTTTGCTACTATCTAAAAATTAATTTAGGGGTGCCTGGGTGGCTGAATTGTTAAGCGTCTGCCTTGGGCTCAGGTCCTGATCCCAGGGTCCTGGGATTGAGCCACGCCTCGGGCTGCCCGCTCAGCGGGAGCCTGCTTCTCCCTCTCCCATTCCCCCTGCTTGTGTTCCCTCTCTCGCTGTCTCTCTCTGTCAAATAAATAAATAAAACTTTAAAAAAAATTAATTTAGTTTTGGGGCACCTGGGTGGCTCTGTTGGTGAGCGTCTGCCTTCGGCTCAAGTCATGATCCCAGCATCCTGGGATAGAGCCCCACGTTGGGCTCCCTGCTTAGCAGGGAGCCTGCTTCTCCCTCTCCCTCTGCTATTCCCTTGCTTGTGCTCTCTCTCTCTCTCTCTGTCAAATGAAGAAATAAAATCTTTAAAAAATTAATTTAGTTTGATGTTTTGATTTTGTATCTAGCTTTTCTAAACTAGAGATTATGTTGCATTTTCTTTGTTTACAATCATATCACATGCAAATACTAATAATAACTGCATTTCATCTTTTATAACACATACTTTCATTTACTTTTTCTCCTGTCCCTGCTTGGGCTAGGAAGTCTAGGACATTGCTGAATCTGAGTGGTCATAACAAGGATCCTTCTCTTATTCCAGCGTTTCACCATTATAATGCGACCTGCAGATTTTTGTCAATACCATTCATACCATTCAGTAGATTAAAGACATTCTCTGATAACACTACTTAGCCAAGTGTTTTTTTTTTATTTTTTTTTTTAAAGATTTTATTTATTTATTTGAGAGAGAGAGAATGAGAGAGAGCACATGAGAGGGGGGAGGGTCAGAGGGAGAAGCAGACTCCCCGCCGAGCAGGGAGCCCGATGCGGGACTCGATCCCGGGACTCCAGGATCATGACCTGAGCCGAAGGCAGTCGCTTAACCAACTGAGCCACCCAGGCACCCCCAAGTGTTATTTTTTAAAACTCATAATGGATATTGAATTTGTTGAAACATTTTATTTTATTTTATTTTATTTTTATTTTTTTAAGATTTTATTCATTCATTTGACAGAGAGAGACACAGCGAGAGAGGGAACACAAGCAGGGGGAGTGGGAGAGGGAGAAGCAGGCTTCCCGCCGAGCAAGGAGCCCAATGCAGGGCTCGATCCCAGGACCCTGGGATCATGACCTGAGCCGAAGGCAGACGTTCAATGACTGAGCCACCCAGGCTCCCCGAAACATTTTATGATCATATGATTTTTCTCTTTTATCTTCTTAATGTGAGGAAGTTTATTGGTTGATTTTTTTTGAATGCCAAACCAACCTTGCATTCCTAAAATAAACTCAACTTCATCATAAAGGGTATCCTTTAAATAAATTACTAGATTTGTTTTGCTCATATTATGTTTTGAACTTGTTTTTTGATCTGTGCTTCTGAGGGGGATTGTCCTATACTTTTCTTTTCTTCTGATAACTCTGTCAGGTTTTGGTAGGAGAGAAAAAGGTTATGCTGACTTCATAAAACAACCTAGAAAGTTTTCTTCTTTTTTAGTGTTTAGAAAAATTTGTGTATGATTGGTATTATTTCTACCTTAGTTGATTGCTAAAATTTACTAGAAAAGCCCCTGGGACGTGGGGTTTGCTTTGAGGAAAGATGTTTAAAATAAGGAGTCAGTTTCTTTCTTTAGTCTTTAATAGACTATTCAGATTTTCTATATTTCTCAAGCAATCTGTTTATTTCTCCTAATTTTTCAAATTTATTGTCATAAAATTGATTATAATAGCCTCTTGCTATCTGTAGGATCTGTAATAATAGCTTCTTTTCATTCCTGATATTCATAATGTTGGCCTTCATCTGTTTTTCTTAATCAGTCTTGCTGGCAGTTTATCATTTTTACTAGTTGTTTTGTTTCAAGTAAGCTCTACGCCCAAAATGCGGCTTGTACTCACGATCCCTAGATCAAGAGTCACATGCTCTACCCACTGAGCCAGCCAGGCACTCCTGTTTTGCATTGGTTTTTGTTTTGTTTTGTTTTTTGTTTGTTTGTTTGTTTACCAGAGTACAAATTTTGGCTTTGTTGAATTTTTTTCCAGTTGTATATTTGTTTTCTGTTGCATAAACTTTTGCTCATATCTTTATTCTGTCCTTCCTTCTTGGGTCAGCAAACTGTGGCCTATGGGCCAAATCTGACCAACAGCCTGTTTTTTTACAGCCCACCAACTAAGAATGGTTTTTACACTTTTAAGGGGTTGTAAAAAATATATATATACCATTTGGTTCTTTCCAGAAAAAGTTTCCTGACTCCTGTTGTATGTCCTTGGAGGTAATTTGCATATTTCCCTAAATTCTTTTAATGGATGGGTGGCTTATTGAATTTCTGCCTTTCTTTTTTAACTAACATACATGTTTAAGGCTACAGATTTTCTGTAAACATTGTCTTAGCCACATCCCACACATTTTGAGATGTCATATTTTCATTTTCATTCAATTCAAAATATTTTCTAGTTTTCATTGTGGTCTCTTCTTTGCCCCATACATTATTTACAACTGCATTTCTTAATTTCCAAACCTGAGAATTTTCTAGTGATTTTTCTCATTGATTATATTTTGGTTAGAGAACATCCTCTAGTTCAGTCCTTAGAAATTTGAGATTTCTTTGCAGCTCAATACACAGGTATTTTTGTGAATAATCTGAATATACCTGAAAAGTATGCATACTCTGAAATTGCTCAGTGAGGTATTCTATGCAGGTCACTCAGGTCAAGTTCTTCAGTGATCATGTCATTCATCCCTCCTCTCTCTGCACTGTTTTTCTGTTTCCTTTATTGTAGCAGTTACCGAGAGGTATGTTCAAGTCTACCCCTATGATTGAAGAGTGGGTGTCTCTTTCTCCTTTATAATTCTGTCAGATTTTTCTGTGTATCATTAAAAGCTATGTTATTAGTTACATACGTCTTAGGATTTTATATTTTCCTAGTGAATTGAAACTTTTATCAATTTGTCATGACTCTCTAGTAATGTTTTTGTCTTAAAGTCTATTTTATATGATATTAACATAGCTATGCCTGTATTAAGTACTAAATACTACTAATAAATACTAACCAACAGGTTAGTATTGGCATGGTACGTATTTTCTCAGTTTGGCTTTCATCTTTCCCATGACTAAATTTTAGATACGTTTCTTATAAAAAACATACAGCTATTTTTTGTATTGTTATTTAAATTTTTCATCTATTCTGACAATCTTTCTCTTTTAACTGGAAAGGTTAACCTATTTACATTAATTAGATTCATTTTTACCATTTTATTTTGTGGTTTCTGTTTTTCCTGTTTGTACAAAATTTCTTACATGTAATCTCATTCCTTGCTTTCTTCTGAATTGAGTTTGCTACCTCTTTTCAGTTTTGTTTTTTACCTCTTTTCAGTTGTAACCTCTACTGATTTGGGAGTTATACATTCCATTTCTACTTTTAGTGATTACCTTCTATATTTTTGTCATGCATACTTAATATCTGAAATTTATCAATATCCTTACTCTTCTCCCAATGTAATACAAAGACATTAGAATGCTTAAGACCTAATTACCTCTCCCAACTTAATATGCTAATACCATGTAGTATTTTTTTTTATTTTTTTATTTTTTTATTATTATGTTATGTTAATTATCGTACATTACATCATTAATTTTTGATGTAGTGTTCCATGATTCATTATTTGCGTATACCATGTAATATTTTACTTCTATCTTTAAATCCCATAGGATAAACATTGGTATTATTTTATACAGTCATTTTTTTAAAAAGATTTTATTTATTTATCTGACAGAGAGAGACACAGCTAGAGAGGGAACACAAGTAGGAGGGAGTGGGAGAGGGAGAAGCAGGCTCCCCGCCGAGCAGGGAGCCTGATGCGGGGCTCGATCCCAGGACCCTGGGATCATGACCCGAGCCGAAGGGAGCCGCTTAACTGACTGAGCCACCCAGGCGCCCCTACAGTCATTTTTTTTAAGCTTCACTTACATTAAGTATTTTGCTAGTTTATCATTGCTTCTGGCATCTCCTAACTTCATTCTGGGATGATTTTAATTCTTTTTGTGGCTTATAGATTCAGTTACTATATCTTCAAATATTGCCTCTCCATTGTCCCTATTTTTCCTCTGGGGGTCCAATTATATGTATTATAGATTTCACACTCTGTCTTGTGTGTCTCTTGAATTCTCTTTTACATCTTTCATCTCTTTGTACTGAATTCTAGTAATTTCTTTGAATTTTTGAAGTCTCTCTTCGGTTGTGCCTAATCTGTATAACTCATATTTTGAGTCCAAATTTCATTTAATTTTTTTTTTAAAGATTTCATTTATTTATTTGAGAGAGAGAGAATGAGAGACAGAGAGCATGAGAGGGAGGAGGGTCAGAGGGAGAAGCAGACTCCCTGCCGAGCAGGGAGCCCGATGCGGGACTCGATCCCGGGACTCCAGGATCATGACCTGAGCCGAAGGCAGTCGCTTACCCAACTGAGCCACCCAGGCACCCTCATTTATTTAATTTTTAAAGGAATATTTATATTTCAAACTCACTATTATAAGAAAGTACATAGTGCTTACTTTGGCAGCACATACACTAAAATTGGAATGATACAGAGAAGATCAGCATGGCCCCTGCACAAGGATGACTGGCAAATTAATGAAATATTCCTTATTTTGCTTTCCTTTTCTAATGTTTATGGGTGGAGAAACAGGCTCTGATAAGTGACTACCTAACTGAGGGCCCTTCTGGTTTCAAATCCTACCCCCAATTCTTCCTCCTCCAGAAAGCAAAAAGTTATACAATGAAAAGTCTCCTTTGTACCTCTGTCTCCTGTTTGCTCTTTCCCTATCACCCATATCCTTCTTGAGAGTTTTCTGGGTATTCAAGAAAATATGCATATATAATCTACTTTTTAATGCAAATAGTAGCATTCTTACACTCTACCGTATCCATTGATATTCCTCTTAAGAATATATCTTGGATATTATTCAGCCATAAAAAAGAATGAGGGGCGCCTAGCTGGCTCAGTCAGTAGAGCATGCGACTCTTGATCTTGGGGTTATGAGTTTGAGCCTTAGGTTGTAGAGATTACTTAAAAATAAAATAAGAAAAAGGAATGAAATCTTGTCATTTGCAATGACATAGAGCTAGAGAATATAATACTAAGTGAAATAAGTCAGTCAGAGAAAAACAAATAGCATATGATTTCACTCGTATGTGGTATTTAAGAAACAAACGAGCAAAGGGAAAAAGAGACAAACCAAGAAACAGACTCTTAACTATAGAGAACACACTGGTGGTCAGCAGAGGGGAGGTGGGGTGAGGGGTTGGGTGAACTAGGTGATGGGGATGAAGGCGGGCACTTGTGATGGGCATTGGGTGATCAAAATAAAATCTTTAAAAAACTTTAAAAATTTTAAAAAGAATATATCTTGGTGATTTTTTACATTAGTAGAAACATACCTTATGGCCCAGCAATTTCGCTTCTAGGAATGTAGCCTACAGTTGGGGACTGTATAGTATTTGTAATTTTGGTAGATGGTGTAGATTGGTTTAACTCCTGTGAAGGGCAATTTTACCTACAGAAATGGGGCACCTGGGTGGCTCAGTCGCTTCAGTGGCTGCCTTTGGCTTAGATGACGTCATGATCCCAGGGTCCTGGGATAGAGCCCCGCTCCCTGCTCCGCGGGGAGCATGCTTCTCCCTCTGCCTCTGCCCTTCCCCTCTGCTGGTGCTTGCTCTCTCTCATGCTGTCTGTCTCTCTCTCAAATAAATAAATAGAATCTTAAGAAAAAAAATGCTTTCACATGTAGAAAATTATATGTGTACATGGTTGGTGATTGAAAATTGTGAAAGATTGGAATTAACCTTAATGTTCATTAATAGAGACATGGTTAAATACATTATTCTATATCCATTCAATGCAATGGTTCATATTTGTAAAAAAGTCAGGTAGTTCTCTGCTTATATTAGATAATAATATTATATCAATGTCGAATTTGCTGAATTTGATAAAAAGCACTGCAGTTATATAAAAGGATGTCCTTTTTCTTTTTTTTAAGTTTTATCTTTTTCTTTAAGATTTTATTTATTTAGGGGCGCCTGGGTGGCTCAGTCATTAAGCGTCTGCCTTCGGCTCAGGTCATGATCCTGGGGTCCTGGGATCGAGCCCCGCATCGGGCTCCCTGCTCGGCAGAGAGCCTGCTTCTCCCTCTCCCACTCCCCCTGCTTGTGTTCCCTCTCTCACTGTCTCTCTCTCTGTCAAATAAATAAATAAAACCTTAAAAAAACCCTGGTTTTAGAAACTAAACCCAACATTTCCAGTAACCGTAGAAACCGTTAAAATTTGCCATGAAAGCCCTTACATCGTGCTTGATATAGGGAGGTAGGAAGATGCACGAACCAGGACACATGAGACATGACATTTTATCTACAATGCCTGTTCGCTTTACTGAGGGTGTAGTTTCAAAATTCAGTCACCTTCTTCAGCTTCAGACTCCGATTCTTCTTTAACACCTTTGAGCCACTCTACAAACTTTTTCATTTGCTCAAGGAAGACACTTCTCCCCTTTGCAACATGTGCATCTTTATACAACTTCAGAATGGGCTTTTCACTCAGGACTTCAGGTTTATAAAAAAGCACCACTATTTTCTGGAAGGCTGTCCTGAAATGAATGTTGTCATAGCAATACTCTTGAATCTTCAGTAACAGTCAGCTCAGACTGACCTTGGGTAGTAAAGGCAGCAAGTAAAGGGCTGTATTGCTTCAAGTGCCTGATGGCTTGCTCTGCTACCAGACTATTCCAATGACAACGGGTTCTGGGATGTTGTTTTTGTTTTTGTTTTCATCTCCTCCTTGACATACGAAATTATATCCTTACATGGATCACCACAGGACATCTGTTCTTGCAGTTCTTTCTGGAGTTCCTCTCGAGCTCTCGGGTTTGCTAATTCTGAACATATTCTGAAAGTTCTTTCAAGCCTGCCTCAGTGAAATACTTGGTGAAGTGTTCAACGCTATGTTTATTGGCAGGAAAAAAGACTTGCAGCTACTGCATAGATATCTTTTTCATGTATTCATGATTTAAAGAGCTTTACGGCAAAAGCTGCTGAAACCCCTTCTTTAACCAAATTCTCATTAGAAAAGCTATTAAGAATGGATGCATTAAGTGTCCCATTAGCCAGAAGAACACCGATCAACATAGCCAGCTTGTTCTTCTCTGACTCTGAAAAACCCTTTAAGAACTGCAGCAGCTTTTTTACTTCATCTTCAAAACCTTTCTCCAGGTATTTGTAGCGCCTGATTGACTTGTTAAAAACCTGAGCAAATGTTTGCATGGTCTCCAGGTCTTCTTGTGCTGCGAACACACAAACATCTGCGCGCATCGTGTCATCCGCCAGTATACCGCGTGGGGCCAGCGTTCCGCCGGCCACCAGAATGTCCAAGAGTGTTTCTGCATGTCGGCGGTAATCAAGTTTTGCTCCAGAAGCATCGAGACACTTTGCTACTGCTTCCAAATCAGCACCAGTTTCAGTGAAGCCTTGAATAGCACAGTCTTGAAACTGAGTATGGTCATACCTCTCTTTTTCATCGCTTTTTCTGGTTTTAAAACGCTGGCCTGATAGCGCTGACTTTTGCTGCGTTTGATTATTCATAAAAGACATCCGAATTTAAGGCGACGAAAAAAGAGCCGGAAATCCCCGATGCGGCGGCAACTGTGGAGGTGTCTCTTCTCCCCAAATAAGTTTTGGATTATTGTTTTATGCGTTTGTCTTTTAAATCAGTTAAGAGAAGAAATGAGAAAATTATATACTTCTACAGTCTTTTATATTTACCCTACATGATTCTCTTTAGTTCTTTGTGAGGGTTTGCGTTGCCATCTGGTGTCATTTCCCTTTCAACCTGTATTAGGGTCTTCCTTTAGTATTTCTTATAAGGAAGATCTGCTAGCAGTAAGTTCTCTCGATCTTTGTTTCTCTGGGGATGTTTTTATTTCACCTTCATTTTTGAAATACAGTTATGCCAGATGTAGAATTCTCGTTTGACAGATTTTTTTTCTTTCAGCATTTTGAATTTCTAATCCTACTACCTTCTGGCTTTCCATTGTTTCCGATGAGTAGTCTGCTATTAATCTTACTGTGATTCTCTTGTACCTAGAGAGCTGGTTTTCTCTTACTGCATTCGAGATTTTCTCCTTGCCTTTGATTTTCAACATTTGACTATGATGTGTCTAGGTATTGATGTGTTTGTGTTTAGCTTACTTGGAGTTCTTTGAGCTTCTTAGATGTAGATTAATGTTCTTCATCAAATTTGGGAAGTATTCTGCCATTGTTTCTTCAAAAGAATTACCTCCTTTTTTTTTCTCCCTTCTCTCCTCTCCTTGTAGGACTCTAATTACATGTATGTTAGTACACGTGATGGTGACAAGTCTTTGAGGCTTTGTTCGTTTTTCTTCATTCTCATTATTTCTTTTTCAGACTGGACAATTTATATTGATCTATTTGGAGTTCATTGATTTTTCTATCAGTTCACATCTTCTCTTGACTTCTTGTGAATTTATATTGTAGTTATTGTACTTTTCAACTCCAAAATTCCATTTGCTTTTTTCCAATTTCTAACTTTTTATTGATGAGTCATTGTTATATTACCTTACAACTTTTTTTAAAGATTTATTTATTTATTTTAAAGATTTTATTTATTTGAGAGAGATAGCAAGAGAGAGCATGAGCAAGGTGGAGGGGCAGGGAGAGAGGGAGAAGCAGACTCCCTACTGAGCAGGGAGCCAGGCATAGGGCTCGATCCCAGGACCCTGGGACCATGACCTGAGCCAAAGGCAGATGCTTAATGACTGAGCCACCCAGGCACCCCTAAGGATTTATTTATTCATTTGCAGGGGAGAGGGAGAAGGACAGAGAGAATCCTGAAGCAGACTCCCTGCCGAATGCAGAACCTGATGCAGAGCTCTATCCCAGGACCCCAAGATCATGACCTGAGCTGGAATCCAGAATAGGCAATTTAACCGACTGAGCCACCCAGGTGCCCCTATCTTGCAATTTTTTGAACATGGTTTCCATTTGGTTCTTTGAACATATTAATAATAACAGTTTTGGGTGCCTGGGTGGCTCAGTCGTTAAGCAGCTGCCTTTGGCTCAGGTCATGATCTCAGGGTCCTGGGATCGAGTCCTGCATCAGGTCCCTTGCTCAGCAGGGAGTCTACTTCTCCCTCTCCCCCTGCTTGTGCTCTCTCTTTCTCCCTCTCTCTCAAATAAATAAACTCTTAAAAAAGTAATAGTTTTGAAGTCTTTCCTGCTAATTCCAATATCTAGAACTTTTCAGAGACAGTTTTTATTGACTGATTTTTTTTCCTGTGTATGGATCATTATTTTACCCCTTCTTTGTGTCTGTTTTAATTTTTTGTTGAAAACCGACTATTTTAGATGCACCTGGGTGGCTCAGTCAGTTAAGCGTCTACCTTCGGCTCAGGTCATGATCTCCAGGTTCTGGGATCGAGTCCCATGTCGGGCTCACAGCTCAGCGGAGAGTTGGCTTCTACCTCTCCCTCTGCCTCTCCCCCTGCTTGTGTGCTCTCTCTCCCTCTCTAATGAATAAATAAAATCTTTAAAAAAAAATAAAATAAAAATTTCTTTAAATGGGACGCCTGGATGGCTCAGTCGGTTAAGTGTCTGCCTTGGGCTCAGGTCATGATCTCAGGGTCCTGGGATTGAGCCCCGCATCGGGCTCCCTGCTCAGTGGGAAGCCTGCTTCTCCCTCTTACTCTCCTCTGTGTACTCTTTCTCTCTCTCTCAAATAAATAAATAAAATCTTAAAAAAAAAAAGAAAACTGACTATTTTAAAGATTTTTATTTAAGTAATTTCTATCCCCAAATTGGGGCTCAAATTTACAATCCCGAGATCAAGAGTGGCATGCTCTACTGACTGAGCTAGTCAGGAGCCCTTAAAAACTGGCTATTTTAGATAATATAGCAACTGCATTCTGATTCCACCTAGGATTTGTTATTATGGTGTATGTTTGTTTAATGACGCTCAGACTAATTTTCTGGAGTCTACTTCTGCACACAATGTGCAGCTGCTGAAATCTCTGCTTCGTTTTTGTCTTTTGTGTTCCTTACTTTTATTTTTAATTCTGGCTTCCCAGAGGTCTGGGCCAGCATAGTTTACTGGTCAGCCAGTGGTCGGTCAGAGTATATGCTGAAACTCTTGAGCCAGCGAGGCTTCCACCCTTTGCCAGCGGATCACTGCATGGGATGGGAAATGCATTCAAAGTTCAGTCTGTTTACAAGTCTGTCCCAGCTCTTACTTTCTATGTGGGCAAGGCCTCATGTAGCTACCTACCTCTTTGACCTCTTCTACATGAGTGTACCTCGTGCGTCCACACAGCTTCCCAGACCTGCCAAGGGAGTGCGGGATTTCATCAAGGTACACTTTGCTTGACTCATTGCCTAGATCATCTTGCTGTGTTTCTGGCTGGTCCACTTGTTTGCTGCTCACCATGATTGTCACTGGTCACCTAGAGGGTGGGGTGTTTATATGCTTGATCCAAATCAAATGAGTCCCCTTGGACAGCAGAGCTGTTGGTCTTCATGAGGGGGTTGGGAGCTCCCCAAGCTCAAATGCCACAGACTCACACTGTTCTTATCTGGTATCCAGGAGTTTTTCTTGAATAAATGCTTTTCAATTTGTTGTATGCTTTCGGTAAATTTGAAGAGTCCCCAAATAGTTGTTTTTTTATAGTTATGTACTGTTTTATCATTGCTTTTGGGGGCATGGCTTTGCTGAGCTCTTTCTTCAACCAATTTAATAGTCCTCCCTTCCTCTGTTTGCTGATAGTTTATATAGGATTTTTACATTGATAATCACAAGTGATATTAATCTGTAGTTTTCTGATTTGCTTTATCATGATCAGGTTGAGCTACCAAAGTTATACTTCATAAAAAGAATTAGAAATATGTTTTTATTTTTCTATGCTTCGGAACAATTTGTGTAGCACTGGTCTTTGAAAGGTTGGTAAAATTCTCTGTGGAAATCATGTGGTCCTGGTGCTTTGGGGGAGGTAGCACCATAGTGATTTTTTCTATTCTGTGGTACTTTATATGTGTAAGATTTCTATTCCTTTTTTTTTTTTTTTAAGATTCTATTTATTTATTTGAAAGAGAGACAGCGAGAGAGGGAACACAAGCAGGGGGAGTGGGAGGGGGAGAAGCAGGCTTCCCGCCGAGCAGGGAGCCCCATGCGGGGCTCCATCCCAGAACCCTGGGATCATGACCTGAGTGGAAGGCAGACACTTCACGACTGAGCCACCCAGGTGCCCCAAGGTTTCTATTCCTATTTGGGTCACTTTTGGTATACTTTATTTTCCTAGGAAATTATCCATTTCATTTAGATTTTAAAATTATATAGAAATTGGTACAGAATTGTCTCTGTGTTTCTTTTAATTTCCTGTGCTTCAGTGATAACTTGATCCTTTTCAGTTCTTATTTGGATATTTGTGCTTACCCCCGCCCCCCTTATTGATTAGATTGACTAGTCGGTTGCCTTTTGGTTATTTTTTTCTCCAGAAAACAAAGATTTTGATTTTTTTTTTTAAGATTTTATTTTTAAGTAATCTCTGCACCTAACGTGGGGCTTGAACTCACAGCCCTGAGATCAAGAGTCACAAGCTCCACCGACTGAACCAGCCAGGCACCCCAAAGATTTTGTTTTTTAAAATTAAGTCTACTCGGGGCGCCTGGGTGGCTCAGTTGTTAAGCATCTGCCTTCGGCTCAGGTCATGATCCCAGGGTCCTGGGATCGAGCCCCCGCATCGGGCTCCCTGCTCCGCGGGAAGCCTGCTTCTCCCACTCTCACTCCCCCTGCTTGTGTTCCCTCTCTCACTGTCTCTCTCTGTCAAATAAATAAATAAAATCTTAAAAAAAAAAAATTAAGTCTACTCTTGGGGCGCCTGGGTGGCTCAGTTGGTTAAGCGACTGCCTTCGGCTCAGGTCATGATCCTGGAGTCCCTGGATCGAGTCCCGCATGGGGCTCCCTGCTCGGCAGGGAGTCTGCTTCTCCCTCTGACCCTCCCCCCTCTCATGTGCTCTCTCTCATTCTCTCTCAAATAAATAAATAAAATCTTAAAAAAAAATTAAGTCTACTCTTTCTCTACACTCTATTGTTTTCTTTTATCTTATTTTGTAATGTCTTTTGGTTTTCTCTGTTGTTCTTTCTCTAGCTTTGAACTGGGTATTTAATTAATTAATTAGTTTTTTAAAAAGATTTTATTTATTTGTGGGGCGCCTGGGTGGCTCAGTCGTTGAGCGTCTGCCTTTGGCTCAGGTCATGGTCCCAGGGTCCTGGGATCGAGCCCCACATGGGGCTCCTGCTCCACGGGAAGCCTGCTTCTCCCTCTCCCACTCCCCCTGCTTGTGTTCCCTCTCTCGCTGTGTCTCTCTCTGTCAAATAAATAAATAAAATCTTAAAAAAAAAAAGATTTTATTTATTTGTTAGAGAGGTCGCGAGAGAGAAAGAGCACAAGCAGGGGGAGCAGCAGAGGGAGAGGGAGAAGCAGGCTCCCCGCCGAGCAGGGAGCCCAACGTGGGGCTCGATCCCAGGACCCCGGGATCATGAACTGAGCCAAAGGCAGTCGCTTAACCGACTGAGCCACTCAGGCGTCCCTAATTTATTTATTTTTATTCTGGCATTTTATCAATATAGCCGTTGTAATAGAATTTACCATTTTAGGTAAAATTGACCATCCAGTTAATCCAGGTACTTGGTGGGCCCTTTCAATATGCAGCGTCAGGTGTTACTTTATCTGTGGACTTTTTCTTGGATTATAGTTTTTAATATTAGTACTATACCATTGTTTGGTTTTCCTTCTATGAGGAATCTAATAATAAAATGTATACTGCATCTTGTTTGCCTGTCTTCTATTTCAACCATTTTTTTTCTGTGATTCTTTTTCTTTTTTATTCTCTTAGCTGTTTTCTGGCATTTCTTCAATGGCATTTATTGAATTTTCACTTGAATCTTTTTCCCTGGGAATCTTGTGACTTAGGCTTCATCTCTGAGACTGGTTTTATCTTTCTCTTCACTTTTTTCCCTGAGTACAGTCATTCAATTCTTATTTCATTATGTCTATTTCTGTCCTTTGTTTTAATGATTTATTTATTTATGTATTTGAGAGAGAGAGAGAGCACGAGCAGGGGAGGAGCAGAGGGAGAAGCAGACTCCCCGCTGAGCATGGAGCCCCATGCTGGGCTCAATGCCAGAACCCTGAGATCATGACCTGAGCCAAAATCAAGAGTCAGACAGTTAAACGACTGAGCCACCCAGGTGCCCCTATCCTTTGTTGTTGTTGTTGTTGTTGTTGTTTTAAGATTTTATTTATTTATTTGACAGAGAGAGAGTGAGCACAAGTAGGGGGAGGGGCAGGCAGAGGGAGAGGGAGAATCAGGCTCCCGAATCAGGCTCCCGCCGGACACAGGGTTCAATCCCAGGACCCTGGGATCATGACCTGGGCCGAAGGCAGACGCTTAACCGACTGAGCTACCCAGGTGCCCCCTATCATTTGTTTTAAAGCAAAGTGTTAGAAATAAAATTGATACCTAATATTAGAGGAATACTCAAATTATGATCCATCTGTAGAATGAAACACAATACCAGTGAATAAAAGAATGAAGAAATTCTTGATTGTGTTTCTCTGCCCTGATCTCCAAGATATTAAGTGAAAAAATCAAGTTGCAGAATTGGGAGTATAATATGGTACCATTTGTGTTAAAAAGGAATATATAAAGAAATAAAAATATGTGTGTATGTATACATATATATGTATACAGATGGTCCCTGACTTATGATGGTTCAATTTAGGATTTAAAAAAGAAAAAACGAGGGGCGCCTGGGTGGCTCAGTTGGTTAGGCGACTGCCTTCGGCTCAGGTCATGATCCTAGAGTCACAGGATCGAGTCCCGCATCGGGCTCCCTGCTTGGCAGGGAGTCTGCTTCTCCCTCTGACCCTCCTCCCTCTCATGCTCTCTGTCTCTCATTCTCTCTCTCTCAAATAAATAAATAAAATCTTTAAAAAAAAAAAAGATTTATTTATTTATTTGAGAGAGAGAGAAAAAGTGCACATGTGTGCACGAGCGGGGGTGGGGGGCGGGCACCGCAGAGGAAGAGAGTGACAAGCAGACTCCCCACTGAGCAGGGGCAGGGGTGGGCAACATGGGGCTTGATCCCAGGACCCTGAGATCATGACCAGAGCTGAAATCAAGAGTCGGACACTCAACCAACTGAGCCATGCAGGCGCCCCCAATTTAGGATTTTTTTACTTTATGATAGTGCAAAGGCAATATGCATTCCATAGAAAATGTACTTAGAGTTTTGAATTTGGATCTTTCCCAGGCAGGAAAATAAAATAAAAATAAAATGAAATAGGCTTGTGTCTTAGCTGATTTTGCCCAACTGTAGGTGAATGTTAGTGTTCTGAGCACGTTTAAGGCAGGCTAGGCTAAACTATAATGTTTGGTAGGTTAGATGTAGTAAACACATTTTTTATTTAGAATATTTTCAATTTAGGGTGGCTTTATCAGGACATCACCGATAAAGGAAGTTGAGGAAGATCTGTATATAATGCACAATCTCCCATTACATCTTTCTGAGCTGGGGATTATTCTCTCACTTTAAGATGATGTTGACTCTTGGGGCACCTGGGTGGCTCAGAAACCAATCAGAAACCAAATCCGATTCTTGGTTTCAGCTCAGGTCATGATCTCAGGGTCATAAGATCAAGCCTTGCGTTGGGCTCACATGCTGGATGTGGAGCCTAAGATTCTCTCTCTCCCTCTCCCTCTGCCCCCCTCCCCGAAAAAAGATGACGTTTACTCTTCAGTATATTTTTCCAAGGCAACTTGACTTTTCATATCTCCAAGTCCTTAAGGAACACTTCCCTGGTACTCACTTGCTGGGAGCACTGGACTTTTCTAACATTATTCTGTGGTTGCTCATCTTCCTGCTCTCTGAATATTGGGATTCTGTAGGGTTTTGTAGTTAAACTGCTCTCAACACTTGCAACTTAGATGGACTCATCTACTCTTATGGTTTTGACTGCCATCTCTAAGCTGCTAATTCCCAAAAATCATATCTCATTTGAGTCTAGGCCCATTTATCTTACTGCTCTGCTTTCTGGACATGTCTTCTTTCAGTTCAACAATTATTCTAAATGTTTATGTCACGCTGTTTGTCACATCCATCTGAGAAGTTTCTAGTCCTGGATTAACCCACCTTTCCTCTTTCTCCATGCCTGTACCTGAGTGGCTGGCTATTGCTGCAGAAACTCATGATCACAGGTCTCCAGTTCACCCTCAGTGATGCTCTGTGGTGCTGCCCCTTGTCTGTTTATCACAAGGGATCTTGTACACCTTCTCTCTTCAAACCTCCCTCTCTGTCTCTATCATCTCTATGCTCAGAAAATTCATATAATAAATGCAACGGGCATTTGTTAACTCTTTGCTATATGTCCTCCTCATTCATTGAGAGAACTGAAGCCATGATACAGAAACTTCCAAATCTGGTCTGATTTCCATCTGTTGGTGAATGTGCTCTGACTGCCCAACTAGACGTAATAGCAAGCCTTGCGTATAGAAACTGTGTTATGCTTCCCTTCCTCTCCAGAGCTGAGCATAGGGCCTTGAGGTCCATAGGGACTTGGAACCTAGTTTCAACTGATACCGTCTTGCGTTTCTCACCACCCTGGCTTGTTTCTTACAGCTGATGTAGAAGGCCAATCATTAAGACACCGAGACAAGCGGCTTAGTTTAAATTTGGTAAGTTTGGCACTTGAGTTCCTTTAAGCCTCAATTTGACCAAAAATAGCCTGACCAACATATGTTCCCTTTAGGTCTTTTTTTTTTTAAATGTTACAGTCTTTTTTTTAAAGATTTTATTTATTTATTTGACAGAGAGACAGCGAGAGAGGGAACACAAGCAGGGGGAGCGGGAGAGGGAGAAGCAGGCTTCCCACTGAGCAGGGAGCCCGATGCGGGGCTCGATCCCAGGACCCTGGGACCATGACCTGAGCCGAAGGCAGATGCTTAACGACTGAGCCACCCAGGCGCCCCCCCTTTAGGTCTTTTGAGACTCAGCACTGAGTCTCTGAGGACCCTTTCAGTCTCCCCTAAGGCTTGCACTTGTCTGGGAACTACTGGACTGAGTGTTCAGACCCTTGTCTGGCTCGGGGCAGGACTTCGGGCATCACATTATATGGAGAGCATCTGCAGACATTCCTAACCCACTGTCTTCTAGCATCACCTTCAGGAGAGTCTCGCTCACCTCATACAATAGGTGCAGAAGCAGAGCTGGAGTTGGAAGCTCATTGGACTTTCCTAAGGAAGTTCGAGGTTATTCTTGGATAATCTGCAACCAGAGCCCCGTGTGCAGCCATTTTCGTGACCGTTCTGTTTTCTTGCAGCCGTGCGGGTTCTCCCGCATGTCCCCTCCGGCTTCAGGAGGGGCTGAAGACGGCTACGTGCCCATGGGCCCCCAGGCGGCCGTCTCTGGCCTTGGAGCCTGCTGCAGCCATGACGACTACATCCCGATGAGCCCAGGAAGCATCTCAAGCCCGCTGCCTGAGCTGCCTGTGGACCTGGAGCCTCCGCCAGTGAACAGAAATCTCAAGCCTCAGAGGAAACGTAAGCCACTTGACCAGGCAGGAGAGGGGGTACGGGTCCTAGAGGCCATGTGAAAAAGTTTCCTTCCTGACACTCTGGGAAGAAAGCACTAGAGGAACCACCTCCGAGGGCTGGGAAGTGTAAGGAGCAATGGCCGGGACTGCATGGGAAGGGCTGGGAAAGCTTGCCACCCCAGACTGAGAAAAGGAGGCATAGGACTTAAGGCACTGTGGCCCTGCAAATACAGCCTACAAAGCCAAGTTCATTCCAGAGGGCTCACCTTCAGCTGCTTCCCTAACAAAGACCCAGAACTAAGCGATGATGATGAAACCCGCCTGGTGTCTCTTTGTTTAAACAGACTTGAATATAATCACAGTGAGGTAGCCAAGAATGACTTTTGACAGGAATTCCTGAATGCCAGACCTGGTCACATGCAATTTCTCACTCACTGCCTTGCACATGCCCATCAGCAGAGGTGTCTGGGGGCAATGAGCAGTCTGGATCCTATAGGCCCAGAGCTCCTCGAAGCTTCTGCCTTGTTCCCAGGCAGCTTCTCTGGTCTGCAAACAGCATGGACAGAGAGGGAGAAAGGAGAAGAGGGAAAGAAAAGCAGGTCAAAGTAACTTGCTAACTTCATTCTTGCCCATTGCCACCTGCCCAGTAGGTGTGTGTGATTACTAGGAACTATTTGGTACAATGACTGTGATCTCTGGTTGGTTCCCACCTCTGTTCGCTCTTTGGAAAAACTACTGCTTCAGGCAGCCCTGCCCCAAATTGGTAACCAAGGCCCCTACTCATGCCTGGTCGTTCTAGTCTCCCCTCCTTCAGTTCGAGTCAGATCACATCTACAGCACCTTTGCCGTGGGTATGCTGCTGTGCTAGGCACTGGGTGGGAGGTAAAGATGAGGAAGCAGGTTCTTCAGTGGGAGGGGGAGGAAGATCGGTAAGAACCAGCTGGAGGAAGAAAAATGATCCAGTCAGTACCGAATAAGAGAACGAACGCTGTCTTCGGAGTTTCAGAGGAAACAATCATTCATTCTGGTCAGGAGTGATTTCACAGGGACATGTAACTTTGAGGTCGCTATTTATTTTGCTCCATTGATTTTCTGTAGCAGTGTTATCCAACAGAACTTTCTGTGATGATAGAAATGTGGCTATTGAACACTTGAAATGTGGCTAGTACAACTGAAGAACTGAATTTTTTTGACTATATTCCCCATGCTATACCTTTCATCCCCAAGACTGAATTTTAAAGTTCATTTACTGTTAAGAAATATCAATTTAGATAGCCATGTATGGCCAGTGCAGCTCTATGGGACCTGGCAGTCCGAGGCATGAACACGGTGGATGGACTCAGGGCTGGGGATTCACTGGGTGGCTGTGAAGGTGGACACCTGGGCCAGGAGGACAGGTTCTGACAGGGGTGGCTACAGGGGTGGACCCTGGGGCCCAACAGGGAGAGGGCAGGGGGAGTAGCCATGAGTTGGCTGGTCGGTGAGACGGATGCCAGGGTGTCATGCCACCAGGAGAGACCTTCTCGCCAGGGACTATGTGACTCACATGTCCTTTCCAGCTCAGTACCTCACCCAGCTTAGAGGCTCCTGGGAAACTGAGGCTCTGATGATATGGAGGGGACTGAAATAGTCTCTACCATGTAGTCTAGTGGGGGAAACAAAAGGAACCTGGTCAAGGCCCTGGTAGAGGGATGCATGCATCACCCACTCAACAAGGTGGATGACTGAGGTGGAGTAACACATGAGCCAAAAAATCCCTGTCCTCCCAGAGCACAGTCTAGACCTGAATCAGATAATCACAGATGAATATATCATTACAAACTGCAAGGAGCTCTATGAAGGGTAAATACAAGAACTCATGAGAGCCCATGATGTGGGGCCTGATCTTGTCTGGAGGTCAAAGAAGGCCTTCCTAGGCAGGAGACATTGAGCTGAGATCTGAAGATGACTAACCAGGCAGAGAGATGGGGAAGAATGTGTCTAGGTAGAAAGACTATCAGGTAGACAATGAACTGAAAGAGGGGAAGACTAGAACCTGGGTGATCATCTCTGCCTGTAGTAAGAAAGGTAGAATTTCCATTTTGGACATGCCGAGTGTAAGGTCGGTGTTGGGATTACATACGGTCAGAGGCTTTCATATGTTTTGCTCACACTGTGCCTCCCAACACCTAGAACCATGCATGTCTTTCGATTCTGGCCTCTAACTCCTGAGAACTTACTGTACTGTATTATCTTGTAGCACGGCCACCTCCCCTGGACCTGAGAAACCTCTCCACCATCCGGGAACATGCGTCTCTAACCAGGACCTGCACTGTACCTTGGTATGTCTTTGATTGCTCAAAGGGACCTCATCCAGCACAGGCACTCCCGGTTTTAGTTAAGACTCTGACTAAATGTAGCTGAAGCCCACTTGATCTAGCTTAAGTCAAAGGAGAGATGGGGTTTGTTATCATGAGCCAGAAATATTTTGTAGATCACAAAGGAAGGAATATAACTGGATGTCCCAGGATGCTGGAGTTAGGAACGAGCTGTTGGGAACCCAAAGAACTCTCCACCTCTCACGTCTGCTTCTCTCTTCACATGACCGTAGATCCTGAGCTTATTTACATGCTATAATTCCAGTACCAGCAGAGATAGGCTCTTTTTTGACCCCAACTCACATTTCCTGGGAGAGGGAGTTGGCCTGCCCCAGCCTGAGTGGAGTACCAACACAGCTTCCAGAAGCCCAGCCTTGTGAACAAGTAGGAGGAGGGACTTCTCAGAGAAAGAGGGATGGTGCATGGACCTGGCAGACAAACCCCAAATGTGTCTGCACTCTCTCATCTCATCTTTAAGCAGTAGTATTTTCAGAGTCGTGGGCCTGGCCCAGGAGTTTCCTGGTTCTCTCTCTAGGCCACAGGATACAGTTACTTTGCAAAGCACACCTCTGCAAAGAGCTCTATTTCCAGTCATGACTGCAGAGAGATGCAGTCTGTGCTTCTGACTCAGGAGTAGGGTGAAAATTGATTGGCAGTCTTGTTCTCATCCCATCAGAGGAATGGTCACATCTCATTACTTTTGCCAGTAACTTTGAATGGAAACAAGAGCCCCAAAGGAGCGTTTTGTTTTTGTTTGTGTTTTTTTTTTTCTAAATGATATGATGCCTTGGTCTGTTTCTAGAAAGCTTGTGAGCTCTAACACATGGAGGGTCTGGAAAAAAGTAACCCTTGAGAATTGGGAGCCATTCGCCCCAGAATGAGACAGAAGCTGGGCAGTCTCTACTGCTTCAGGAATCGCTTTGGCCAGAAGGAAATTGTATCTGGAAGGGGAGGGCCGAAAAGCCCATGGGGACCATGTCAGTTCCTGGCTGGCTTTCACAGCAGCTGTAAGACATTGCTTTGACCTCATCTATATTTTTGTTCTCAGCAATCGAACCAGATTTCTCTCTCCAGAAAGAAACGGTATTAATTCTGCAAGATTTTTTGCCAATTCTGTTTCCAGAGAAGAGGAAGAAAGCTACATCCAAATGGTAATCCTCTGTTTCACACTCTTCATATGCTTCACCCCAATGTATATTCTTAAGAGTTCATTATAAAGGAAACATGAACTTGAGAAAGCCCCCTGCAATCTGAAAACAGTCACTTGAATGTGATACCAGGTTACTGGGAACAAATCGATTTGAAGCTGGTTTTCTTTCCTGCAATATCCAGCTCCTCCTAGCATTTGGAGGCCTCCAGGGAGCACCCAGGGTTGAGGCACGTGTAATGGGAGAATGGAAATGTCGGGCGTTCTTTTCACCAAGACTGTGATATCCTGTTTGATCTCAATGACTTTGTAGCTCCTTGGATGTGCAGAGCAAACTCACATACCCTGTGTTCCTTTCTGCCAAACCACCTGAAGGATGAGTCACTTGAGTCCCAGTGGGAGGGAGGACAGTGTCCTGGGCTGTGAATGTGTCTTAGTCTCTGGAGACTCGGGCTATAGGGTCTTTCTGTAGATCTGAGCAGATAGAGACGTGACACCTCTATCCTTTAATTAAGTAATTAATCTCCCCTTCCTGCCCTGTGTTGTTCCTTCCGTTCTCTTTACCTTGGATTCTATTGGCAGCATGGGTTTTTGAAGACAGAGGGATTTTTAGCACCTCTGGGAATTATGAAGCATGTTAGCCAGGACCGAGCCTGTTCTGGAACTTAATGTAGAGAACTCCAGAGAGAATCTGTGTTTGACCGATGAAGTTTTGAAAAGAGATCATAGAAGACTGCTATTCAAGGCACTGTGACTATATGTACTTTTGAAAAGACAGTTGTGGCCCTCCTATGCGTGAGGTTAGTAGGCAAGTGAAAATCTAAACACGGTCATCTCCAGTGAAACAGTAATTAAATGCTTCATTTTGCCTTTCTATTTGATAAAAATTGTGCTGTAAGTTCACTTAACCATATGCAGATGGAAGGTGACTCATATACAAATCTGCTGTGGTCTTCCCGATGTTTTTCACACTTAGTAATGGCCCTTGGGAAACTTCTAGAAGAAAACACTCTTATAAAGGATACTGACCAGCTGTGCTCTGTCTCCAGAGAACAGAAAAGGGAAGTGAATCTCTAACCTAATAGAAGCAAGTGCAGAGTCATTCCAGATACTAGCAGTTCATCCCTGATCTTTGAGGTTATGAGAAAGCCCAGTATTTAATTAACAGCATAGTTATGGATTGATTTCTTGCCTAAGTTTATAATCAGTAGTTAATGACTGTCTGGGCATTATTAGGCCATATGACACGGTAGATTAAGAGCCCAGAATACTGGCTGAAGGCAGGTAGCTGTGGGGAAAGCACCATATAGGTGTGTTTAAAGCCTATCTAAAGCCTATCCCATCTCATTCAATTGTATGTCTCTTCAACTGTAGTAATATAATAATTTCAAATGACTTTGAGTTACATCATTTCACTTGTTCCACGTAACAAGCCTACATGACTCATAGGGTTTGATTTTGATTTTGCGCATAATCGTATATGTTAACTTTTTTTCTCTCTGAGAACAGGGTCTGATCTGAATGTAAAAATTTAGGCCAGAGGCTGAAATACAAGTTTTGCTTTATTAAAGTTATGTATCATTTTTTAGTTTCTTTCAATGTTTGTGAAATTATAGAAAATTTAGAAGAATGAAAATTTTAACTTACGTGATCTCTTTTTTACAGGACTTTCACATTCTATAATTTCAATAGTTTTGTAAGACTTTTATGGTAGAATTCTAAACCCTCAATCTCACATTAAATGTTTTATTATGGCATTATAATACTTTTTAGTTTTTAGATTATCTTACAGTGAAACTGACTTTCTCTTGGTGTGCGGTTCTATGAATTTTAACATATACGTGGATTCACGTAACCGCCACCACAATCAACTTCGAGGTACTCCTTCGTGCTGTGTCTTCATAGTCACACCCTCCCACGACCCTAATCCCTGGCAGCCACTGATCTATTCTTCGTCGCTGTAGTTGTGTCTTTTCAAGAATGCCACATAAATGGAATCATAGAGTATGCCATCTTTTGAGACTGGTTTCTTTCACTCAGTATAATGTCTTTGAGATTCACCCAAGTCGTAACGCATGTCAACAGTTCTGTTTTATTGTCGAGTACGATTCAAGTGTATGGATGTGCCACAGTTTATCTACTTACCCACTGAAGGACATTTGGATTGTTTCAAGTTTTTTGGCATTTATGAATAGGATTGTTACAAACATTGTTTTTTTGTTTTGTCTTAAGTAAGCTCCATGCCCAATGTGGGGCTCGAACTCCCAACCCCGAGACCAAGAGTCGCATGCTGTGCCGACTGAGGCAGCCGGGTGCCCCAGCAACGTTCTTTTACAGATTTTGGTTTTTTTGATATCTTTTACTAAAGTGGAATAAACAGAACATAAAATGTACCATTTTAACCATTTTTAGATGTACAATTCAGTGGCATTAAGCTATGTTCACAATGTTGTGCAACCATCGTCACTATGTGTTTCCAGAACTTTTCCATCATCCCAAACAGAAACTCTGCACCCATTAAACTATAACGCCCTAGGCCCTCTCCAAAAAGCCCCTGGAAACCTCTGTTCTACTTTGTGGCTTTGTGAATATGCCTATTCTAAGTGCCTCGCAGAAATGGAATCATATGACACTTGCCTTCCTTCATGTAGCAGAGTGCCTTCAGCGTTCATTCATATCGTAGCATGTCTCAAAAGTTTCATTCCTTTCTAAAGGTAATACTCCATTGGATAGAGAGGCCACATTTCGTTTACCCAGTCATCTGTTGATGGACATTTGGGTTGTTTCTGCCTTTTGGCTATTGTGAGTAATGTTGCTAGGAACATGGGTGTACAAGTATCTGAGTCTTTGCTTTCAATTCTTTTGGATATATACCTAGAGGTGAAATTGCTGCATCCTATGATAATTTATGTTTAACTTTTTGAGGAACCACCAAACTGTTTTTCACAGCAGCCAAAGCATTTAACATGTCCACCAGCAGGTGCAAAAGCTTCTGATTTCTCTACATTCTCACCAGTACTTGTTATTTTCCCTTTGTTTGTCTGTTTGTTTTTAATTATAGGCATCCTCCTGGGTGTGAAGTGGTATCTCATGGTGGTTTTTGTTTCCATTTCCCTGATGACTAATGATATTAAGCATCTTTTCACGTGCTTATTGGCCATTTGTGGCTCTTTGGAGAAATGACTAAACAAGTCCTTTACCCATTTTGAATTAGGTTGTTTGTGTTTGTTGTTGTTGCCTTGTAGAAGTTTTTTCAAAAATATATTATGGATATTAACCCATAATCAGATCATGATTTGCAAATATTTTCTCCCATTCTGTGGGTTGTCATTTCACTCTCTTGGTAGGGTCTTTGGGTGTACAGAACTTGTAAATTATGATGAAGTAGAATTTCTTTTTTTCTTCTATTGCCTCTGCTTTTGATATCGTATCCAATAAGTCATTGCCGAATCCGATGTCATGAAGTTTTCTCTTATGTTTTCTTCTAAGAATTTTATAGTTTTAGGTCTTATGTTGAGGTCTTTAATTCTTACTAAGTTAATTTTTATGTGTAGTCTAAGGTTAGGATCCAACTTCATTCTTTTGCATGTGGATATCCAGTTTTCCCAGCATAATTTGTTGGAAAAACTGCCCTTTCCCCACCGAGTGGTCTCAGCACCTTCACTGAAAGTCAGTTGACCATATATGTGAAAGTTATTTCTGGGCTTGTTGGTTTTTATGTCTGTCCTCACTCCAGTATCACACTGTTTTGATTTATAGTAGCTTTACAGTAAGTTTTGAAATCAGAAAGTGTGAGTCCTCCAACTTTGTTCTTTTTCAAGATTGAGTTGGTTATCCAGGGTTCCTTGAGATTCCAAGGGTTTTAGGATGGGTTTTTTTATTTCTGCCAAAAATTCCATTGGGATTTTGATAGGGAATGCATTGAAGCTGCAGATTGCTTTGGGTAATGTTGTAATCTCAACAATATTATGTCTTCCGGTCCATGAACATAGATGGAAATGTCTTTCCATTTATTTATGTCTGCTTTGCTTTCTTTCAGCAGTGTTTTGTAGTTGTCATTACAAGTCTTTGGTTAAATTTATTCCCAAATACTTCATTCTTTTTGCTGTTGTTGTAAATGATACCGTTTTCTTGATTTCCTTTTCTCAGATGGTTCAGCTAGTGTATACATGTATGCAACTGAATTTTGGGTGTGATTTTTGTATCCTGCAACCTTGCTGAATTTGTTTATTTTTTTGTTTATTATTAATTTTTTGCATGGAATCTTTAAGAGTTATAAGACCATGTTGTCAACAGATTATTTGGCTTGTTCTTTTCCAATTTGGCTGCCTTTTTATTTTTTTCTTGCCTAATTGCTATATATAGCTAGAACTTCCAATACTTTGTTGAATAGCAATTGCAGAAGTGGGCCGCCTTGTCTTGTTCCTGATCTTGAGGGCCTTTAACAGATTTTGTGTGGGCATAAGTTTGCATTATCTAAGTTTTCATTTCTCTAGAGCAGAAATGGGGGATGACTTAGCCCCGTAAGGGACATTTGGCAATGTCTAGAGACATTTTTGGTTGCCACAACCATTTTGGTTGATACAGAGGATTGTGGTGCTAGCATTTTAGCAGGAAGAGTTCAGGGATGATGCTATACATCCTAGAGTGCATAGGACAACTCCCCACAACAAAGAATTATCGGACTCCAAAAGTCAATAATGCCACTGTTGAAAAATCCTCGTCTAGGGTAAATACCCAGAAGTGAGATTGCTGGGTTATCAATTATGTTTAACTGGGTCATCAATTGTATGTTTAACTTTACAAGATACTCCAAAACCTTTTCCATAATGGCTGTACGATTTTGCACACCCATCAACTATTTATGAGAGTTTTAGTTGCTCCACTGGAGCATGCTTGGTCCTGCAGTTTTTTGGTTTTTTTAATTTAGACATTCTAACATGTAGGTAGTGGTATCTCATTGTAGTTTGAACATATATTTCCCTCATGGCAAATGATGTCAGACTCATTTTTGTGTGCTTATTCGGCATTTATGTATCTTCTTTGGTGGAGTATCTATCGGTTGGATCCTTTTGCCCAAGTTTTAATTGGGTTGTTTGTTTTCTTACTTTGGGTTTTAAGAGCTCTTTACCTATTCTGTGTACAAGTTACCTGATGGATATGTGACTTGCAAAAATTTTCTTTTGAGTGTGGAGCTTGCCTTTTCATTCTCTTCTGTCTTTTGCAAGCAAAGGTTTTAAATTTAATTAAGCCAAATTTATTTATTTGTTTTTATTTTTATTCCAGTATAGTTAACATACAGTGTTATATTAGTTTCAGATGTACAATATAGTGATTCAACATTTCCATACAACACCCACTGGTCATCACAGCAAGTGCCCTCCTTAATCCCCATCATCTGTTTAACCCTTCACCCCACCCACCTCCCCTCTGGTAACCATCAGTGTGTTCTTTATAGTTAAGAGTCTGTTTACTGTTTTGCCTCTCTTTCTTTTTTTTTCCCTTTGTTCATCTGTTTTGTTTCTTAAATTCCACATATGAGTGAAATTATATACTATTTGTCTTTCTCTGACTGACTTATTTCGCTTAGCATTATATTCTCTAGCTCCATCCATGTTGTTGCAAATGGCAAGGTTTCATTCTTTTTTATGGCCAAATAATATTCCTGTGTGTGTGTGTGTGTGTGTGTACCACATCTTCTTTATCCATTGATCAGTCAATGGACACTTGGGCTGCTTCCATAATTTGGCTATTGTTGATAATGCTGCTCTCAATGTTGGGGTGCATGTATCCCTTTGAATTCGTGTTTTTGTATTTTCTGGGGAAATACCCAGTCGTGCAATTACTGGATCATAGGGTAGTTCTACGTTTAACTATTTGAGGACCCTCCATACTGTTTTCCAGAGTGGCTGCACCAGATTGCATTCCCACCAACAGTGCAAGAGGGTTCCTTTTTCTCTATATCCTCGTCAACACCTGTTGTTTCTTGTGGGTTTGTTTTGTTTTTTTGTTTGTTTGTTTTGTAATCTCTACACCCAATGTGGGGCTTGAACTTACAACCCTGAGATCAAGAGTCGCATGCTCTACTGACTGAGGCAGCCAGGCGTCCCTATCTTGTGTTGTTGATTTTAACCATTCTGACAGGTGTGAGGGGATATCTCAGTGTAGTTTTGATTTGCATTTCCCTGATGATGAGTGATGTTGAGCATCTTTGTGTGTGTATGTTAGCCATCTGGATGCCTTCTTTGGAAAAATGTCTGTTATGTCTTCTGCCGCATTTTTTAATTGGATCATTTGTTTTTTGGGTGTTGCGTTGTATAAGAAGTTCTTTATATATTTTGCAAATACCTTCTCCCATTCTGTAGGTTGCCTTTTAACCTTTTGATAGTTTCCTTCCCTGTGCAGAAGCCATTTATTTTGATGTAGTCCCAGTAGTTTATTTTTGTTTTTATTTCCCTTGCCTCAGGAGACACAGCTAGGAAAATGTTGCTACGGCCAGTGGTGGAGACATGACTGCCTGTTGATTAAGCCCAATTTATTGACTTTCCTATATATATATATATATATATATATATATATATATATATATATATATGGACTTTTTTCATTGATGGATTGTTATCATGTCAAAGAACTATTTGCCTAACCCTACTAGGTCATTGGGATTTTCTCATATTTTCTTCTAAAAGTATCATGTTTTTAGGTTTTATGTAAGGTCTGTAATCCATTTTGAGTTACTTTTTATATAAGGTATGAGATGGTGTTGAGGATGATTTTTTACATATGACTGTCCAAAATGTTCCTGTATCATTTATTGACAGGACAATCTTTTCTTCATTGACCTGCCTTTGCACTTCTGTAAAACATCATTTGGGCATATTTTTGTAGTCTTTATATTCTGATCCATGAATCTATGTGTCTATTATTTTGTCTATACCACAGTCTTGATTACTGAAGCTTTAGAGTAAATCTTAAAATGGGAAGCATATTTTCTCCAATCTCATTCTTGTTTAAAAAATTTTTTTGTTAATTCTGCCCCCTTTGCCTTTCCAGTTTTGGAAATAAGCTTGTCATTATCTAACAAAATAACCTGATGTGATTTTGATTGGAAATGTATTAAATCTATGAATAAATCTGAGGAGAATCGCTTCTCGGCCTTTTGGCTAAGACCAAGTGTGAATAAATTTGAGGAGAATTGACATCTTTACTATGCTGAATCTTCTAATTCATGAATACGTCATGTCTCCATTGATTCAGATTTTCTTTATTTCTTTCCTCAGATAACATATAGATGTTATCATGTTTTATTAGATTTCTACCTGTGTATTTCACCTTTTGGAGCTATTGTAAATGGCATTTTTGTAATTTCAGCTTTCAGTTGTCCATTGGCAGTATATACAAATATGATTGTTTTTTGTGTGTTAGCCTCATGTCCTGTGACCTTGCTAAATTCCCTTATTAAATATGGGAGGTTTATTTTCTTTAGATTTCCCTGGGGTTTTCTGTTTACATGATCATCTCATCTGTAAATACAGTGTTTTATTCCTTCCTTTTCAATCTGTATGCTCCTTCATTCTTTAACTTGCTTTATCACCAGCCTGACACTTTTAGTACAATGTTGAATACATGTGGTGAGATGAATCTCTTTGTCTCCATTTCAGGGGGAAATCATTCAGTCTTTCACTATTGAGTATGTTAGCTGTGGGTATTTTATAGTGATTCTTTATCAGGGTAAGAAAGTTCCCTTTTACTAGTTTTCTGAGAGGTTTTTTTTTTATCATGAATGGATGCTGGATTTTATCAAATGCTTTTCTGCATTTATTGATATGATCATTAATTTTCTTCTTTAGACTGTAAATATTGTGGACTACACTGGTTTATTTTTGAATATTGAATCAGTCTTGTATTCAGTGAATAAATCCCATTTGGTCATGGTGTAGTATTCTTTTTATGTATTGCTGGATTTGATTTGCTAACATTTTGTTGAGGATTCTGTATCCATGGTCACGATGGATATTGATCTGCAGGTTTTTCATAGTGTCTTTGCCTTGTTTTGTTATCAAGGTAATGTTGGAATCCTCAGGAAGTGTTCTCTTCTATTTTCTGGAATAGATTGTGTAGAATTAGTATTATTTATTCTTTAAGTTTTTTGGTAAATTTATCAGTGAAACCATGTGGGTGACTTCAATTTCTTTAATAGTTGCAGGACCATTAACATGATCTATGTAATCTTGGGTGAATTTTGGTTATTTGCCAGAAGCTTTATAGTTGTACCTTTCCCGGTTAGGTCTGCAATGCACCTGGAATTAACTTCTGTGTATGATTTGAGGTAGGAGTCAAGTTTCATTTTCCCTTAATGTGTTTCTCTAATTGATCTGTCACCATTTATTTAAAGTTACTGTAATTTGCCACTATCCTGCAGTGCTATCTTTGCCAGAAATCAAGTATCCGTGTGTGTATGGGTCTTTTTCTGGGCTCTCAAATCTGTTCCAGTGGTCTACGTGTCTATCTTTGGACAATACCACACTATGCTAGTTACTGTAGCTTGGTAAGTCTCAGTATCGAGGAAAATAGGTCTTCCTGCTTTGTTTATCTTCCTCCAGGTTTCTGTGGCTATTTTGGTCCTTTAGAAACAATTCACCAAATTCTACCAAAAATGAAATATTGTTCTTTGCAGGAAGGGTGGTCAAGACTATTTAATCCAACATTAGAAGTAAAACTACATTGGGGCGCCTGGCTGGCTCAGTTGGTGGAACATGCAGCTCTTGATCTCGGGGTTGTGAGTTCGAACCCCATGTAAGGTGTAAAGATTACTTAAAAACCCAATCTTAAACAAAAGGAAGTGGAACTACATTTGTTCTATTTTTTTTTAATTTGATGGGGAGCTTCAGTAGGCAAGCTACCATGAAAATCACAGACCACCACATCAAATATCTTAAAATGATAGAGAATATATTTTTGTAAAACAAAACTCACCTGACAAGAAAGGAAGGGGAGGGGCGCCTGGGTGGCTCAGTCGTTAAGCGTCTGCCTTCGGCTCAGGTCATGATCCCAGGGTCCTGGGATCGAGCCCCGCATCAGGCTCGCTGCTCCGCGGGAAGCCTGCTTCTCCCTCTCCTATTCCCCCTGCTTGTATTCCCTCTCTCGCTGTGTCTCTCTCTGTCAAATAAATAAATAAAATCTTTTAAAAAAAAAAGAAAGGAAGGGGAATCTCTGGGACCAAAAATATCAAGGAATTACAAATCCTGAGAATTGATACAAATTACAAACAATAGAATCAAATACAGAAGTAAGCCATTATTGGAAATAATTGGATTTTGAAAATAAAATAGTTATGTTTGATATATTTAAAGAAATAAGATAAGTTGAAAGTTGGACTAACAAGATACTATTAAAAAATGACCAGGGGCGCCTGGGTGGCTCGACTTGGTGAAACGTCTGCCTTCTGCTCAGGTCATGATCCCGGGGTCCCATGTTGGGCTCCCTGCTCAGCAGGGAGCCTGCTTCTCCCTCTCCCGCTCCTCCTGTTTGTGTTCTCTCTCTCGCCGCCTGTCTGTCAAATAAATAAATAAAATCTTTTTTAAAAAATGACCAGGCAGATTAGAAAAGACCATTTAGAACTTCTAGAAATAAAAATTGGGATGAAATTAGAAACTCAGTGGGGGCGCCTAGGTGGCTCAGTCTGTTAAGCATCTGCCTTTGGCTCAGGTCATGATTTCAGGGTCCTGGGATTGAGCCCCGCAACCAGCTCCCTGCTCAGTGGGGAGCCTGCTTCTCCCTCTGCCCCACCCCCCTGCTCATTCTCTCTCTCTCAATAAATAAATAAAATCTTAAAAAAAAAAAAGAAATTAGAAACTCAATGGATGGGTTGAGCAGATTAAACCCAAAGAAGGATTTAGTGAACTGGAAGATCGTTGTGAAGAAGGTACTAGTAAATCAGGACAAGGAGATAAAAGCGTAGAGAAATTTGAGACATGGAAGATAGTATGAGAAGATCAAACATTTGTCTAGTCAGAGTTCTAGAAGGAGATAATAAAAAAGATGGAGAAACGATATGTAAAGGGATAATGGCAGAGTTTCTCACGATGCATGAAAGATACTAGTCCTCAGTCTGAAGACTCACGAGCAATTTAATGTAGTCATATGTTAGTGGTAGAATGTAAATGGTGGGGATATGGGTGTTCACAGTATATTTTCTTCAATTTGGCTGATTATTAGGACATTTTCTTTTTTTTATAATTTTTTTTTTTTTAAGATTTTATTTATTTGAGAGAGAGAGCGAGAAGCAGCATGAGAGGGGATAGGGTCAGAGGGAGAAGCAGGCTCCCCGCCGAACCGGGAGCCCGATGTGGGACTCGATCCCAGGACTCTGGGACCATGACCCGAGCCAAAGGCAGTCGCCCAACCAACTGAGCCACCCAGGCGCCCAGGACATTTTCATAATAATAAATTGAAAAAAATTAACCCCACAAAGGGAAAATGAATAAAGGCAAGAACAGAAATGAACAAAATAACAAAATTAGAGAGGATCAACGCTGACCTAATTGGCTCTTTAAAAACTAAAATTAGGGGCGCCTGGATGGCTCAGTCCATTAATCGTCTGCCTTTGGTTCAGGTCGTGATCCCAGGGTCCTGGGATTGAGTCCCGCGTCAGGCTCCCTGCTCAGCGGGGAGCCTGCTTCTCCCTCTGCTGTTCCCCTGCTTGTGCTCTCTCTGTCAAATAAATAAAATCTTTAAAAAAAAAATAAAGACTAAAATTGAACATAACTAATCAAGAAAAAGCAATGGATACAAATAAACAATATTAAAAATGTAAAGGAGGTAATAATTGCAAATATGCCAGAGATTGATGATAAGAGAAAATTTTGAACTCCATGCCAGTGAATTTGACAACTTTGGTGAAAATAGGCAAATTACCAGAGAATATCCAAAAACACATTCAAGTAGAAATAGAAAACCTGAATGATTATATAACTACTAGAGAAACTGAATCAGTAGGGAAAATTCTACTACAAAGGATCATGAGGCCCAAACAATTGTACAGACACTTTCTACCAAAAGGAAGAGATCATTACAATCTTATACAAATGCCTCCAGGGAATAGAAAAAGAGGAAATATTACCCACCTTATTTTATAAGGCTAAAATAACATGATACAAATAGCGATAACATAAGTACAAAATTATAGACCAATTTTACTCATTGACACAGATTAAAATATCCTAAAGAAGAATATGTCCAACCAAATTTTGCACACAAATGTTCATAGCAGCACTTTTTTTTTATTTGACAGAGAGAGCACAAGTAGGCGGAATGGCAGGCAGAGGGAGAGGGAGAGGCAGGCTCCCTGCCGAGCAGGGATCTCAACGTGGGGCTCGATCCCAGGACCCCGGGATCATGAACTGAGCCAAAGGCAGTCGCTTAACCGACTGAGCCACCCAGGCGTCCCTAATTTATTTATTTTTGTTCTGGCATTTTATCAATATAGCCGTTGTAATAGAATTTACCATCTTGGGTAAAATTGACCATCCAGTTAATCCAGGTACTTGGTGGGCCCTTTCAATATGCAGCGTCAGGTGTTACTTTATCTGTGGACTTTTTCTTGGATTATAGTTTTGGGTTTTTTTTATTCATTTGAGACACAGATACAGAGAGAGAGAGAGCATGAGCAGGGGGAGAGGCAGAGGGAGAGGGAGAAGCAGGCTCCCCGCTGAGCAGGAGCCCAATGCGGGGCTCGATCCCAGGACCCTGGGATCATGACCTGAGCCAAAGGCAGACACTTAACCATCTGAGCCACCCAGGCGCCCCAGATTATAGTTTTTAATATTAGTACTATACCATTGTTTGGTTTTCCTTCTATGAGGAATCTAATAATAAATATGTATACTGCATCTTGTTTGCCTGTCTTCTATTTCAACCATTTTTTTTCTGTGATACTTTTTCTTTTTTATTCTCTTAGCTGTTTTCTGGCATTTCTTCAATGGCATTTATTGAATTTTCTTTTTTTTTTTTTTTAAGATTTTATTTATTTATTTGCGAGAGAGAGAATGAGAGACAGAGAGCATGAGAGGGAGGAGGGTCAGAGGGCAAAGCAGACTCCCCGCCGAGCAGGGAGCCTGATGCGGGACTCGATCCCGGGACTCCAGGACTATGACCTGAGCCGAAGGCAGTCGCTTAACCAACTGAGCCACCCAGGCGCCCTTGAATTTTCACTTGAATCTTTTTCCCTGGGAATCTTGTGACTTAGGCTTCAACTCTGAGACTGGTTTTATCTTTCTCTTCACTTTTTTCCCTGAGTACAGTCATTCAATTCTTATTTCATTATGTCTATTTCTTCAACCATTTCTGTCCTTTGTTTTAATTATTTATTTATTTATTTATTTATTTATTTATTTATTTGAGAGAGAGAGAGCACGAGCTGGGGAGGAGCAGAGGGAGAAGCAGACTCCCCGCTGAGCATGGAGCCCCATGCTGGGCTCAATGCCAAAACCCTGAGATCATGACCTGAGCCAAAATCAAGAGTCAGACAGTTAAACGACTGAGCCACCCAGGTGCCCCTATCCTTTGTTGTTGTTGTTGTTTTAAGATTTTATTTATTTATTTGACAGAGAGAGAGTGAGCACAAGTAGGGGGAGTGGCAGGCAGAGGGAGAAGCAGGCTTCCCGCCAAGCCGGGAGCCCGACGCAGGGCTCAATCCCAGGCCCCTGGGATCATGACCTGAGCCAAAGGCAGATGCTTAACTGAGTGAGCCACCCAGGCGCCCCAGCAGCACTTTCTTAATAGCCAAAAAGTGAAAATAGCCCAAATGTTCATCAGCTGTTGACTTGGTAAATAAAACATGGTATAGCCATCCAATGGAATGCTATGCAGCCATGCAATGAAACATTTGTGAACCTTGGAAACAGTATGCTGAGTGAAAGGAAGCCAGTCCTCTCAGAAGACCACATACTGTATGATTGCATTTGTATGGAATGGCTAGAATAACAAGTCTTTAGAGACAGAAAATAGATTAGTGGTGGTTGCCTAGAGCTTGGGGAGATGGTGAGACTGGGGGTGACAGCAAGGGGTGCAGGATTTCTTTTTGGGGTGATGAAAATATTCTAAAATTAATTGAGACAATGATTGTGCAAATATGGGCATATGCTAAGCACCGCTTTAAATGGGAGAATTGTATGGTCTGGAATTATAGCTCGATAAAGTTGTTAGAAAAGAAGCCCTAAAGAAGATTTTAGCAAAATAAATCCAGCACTATGAAAAGCTGAGAATATACACAAATAAGTTGAACTTATCCCAGGTATACAAAGTGGGTTTAACATCTCAGATTCTGTTCTTGGACATCTCCGTAAAGATGGCAGATTGACCACAAGCTTCTGTTTTCCCTCCATCCCAAAACAGCCTCTAAAATGCCAGTAAAGGGATTTGTTAAAGGCATAAACCCGTAAGGGCGTAGAGAATTAAAGAAGATAATAGCAGTGGTACTGGAAAGTGGAAAGCAGATGGATGTGTGGTAAATGACTTATCAGACCCACGAATACACCTAAATACACCGGGGTAGGGGGGTAGGCAGAATATATTACAGAATACCAAAAGGTTCAGGACTTGTCCGTGCACATAGTTCTGGAAGTGGGGCTGAAGGGAAAGGAAAAGAAGAGGTAGTGGTCCAAAGTCCGCCTAAGCAGCAGGTAAATCTCAAAATGCCCCTCCCTCACTGCATGGTGGTGGACCTCTATGACTTCCCGTCTCTACAGAAAAGTTGAAGTATAGTCTCTGGAGAGAGTAAAACAAGGGTTCTCTGGACTGGTAGGGGGAGACATTAGACCCATATGACCAAGAATACTATACTAAACACGAGGTGATGAGGTAAATATGCCTAATGGATATGAGAACCATTCCCGAACCTTTTCCCTAGCCCCTCTTTTCCACAATGTTGACAATCAGACCTTTCCATTTGAGTCCTGGAGATCGGAAGATAGTTCTCTGGGCTATTTGAGCAGCCCGAGGAAGACCTAGGTCCTGACATTGAGGGTTACCCAAGTAAACCATCCAGTAAGATCCCCCTGAAGTGAACCCCGCAGTTGAGAAGTACCACCAATGTACTCAAAGCTTCCAGTCAACTTTAGGGTCTCTGGCTCTTAAATATGAGCAGACAGCCAATGATTTCATCAGACCTTTCTGGAAAGCTCTGGCATGAAGGGTAGAGACCAAAACAGATCAGAGGAAACAAAAACTGTGCCAGAAGGGGAAACGTTTTTTAAAAATCTATTATTACCCTTTTTTTAAGCTTTAAGTTTAATTCCAGTTAGTTAGCATACAGTGTTATATTGGTTTTTCAGAGTACAATATAGCGATTCAAACTTCCCTACAATACCCTGTGTTCATTGCAACAAGTGCACTCCTTAATATTTTCTGAGAGATGAGCCATAACAACTATAAATTAAAAGAATCTTTTAAGTCAGTCAAGACATTAACATATTAAAGGAAAAAATGACGTGATTATCTCAGATGCAGAACAAGTATTTGATAGAACTCAACATCTATTCACATATGGGAACTTAATATGTGACTAGAGGTTGCATCACAGGAGAAAGGATGGCTATCCATGTGGGGTAAAAACAACAAAAAAGGAATGGATTGTATCCCTATTTCTTTTTTTTTTTAAGATTTTATTTATTTATTTGACAGAGAGAGACACAGCGAGAGAGGGAACACAAGCAGGGCAAGTGGGAGAGGGAGAAGCAGGCTTCCCGCGGAGCAGGGAGCCCGATGCGGGACTCGATCCCAGGACCCTGGGATCATGACCTGAGCCGAAGGCAGACGCTTAACGACTGAGCCACCCAGGCGCCCCTGTATCCCTATTTCACCACCATAGGTTAAAATCAGCTCAGGCTACATTATTACTTAAATGTGAAGGGCAAAACTTTATAATTTTAGGAGAAAATATGGGGCAACAAGTTACGACCTCAGCATCGGAAGGATTCCTTAAAATACAAAAACAAGCCACTCAGGAAAATATTACATTAAAAGTGGGAATGACTCTTCATTTAGAAAATATCATAGGGGCACCTGGGTGGCTCAGTCGATTAAGTGTCTGCCTTCGGCTCAGGTCATGATCCCAGGGCCCTGGGATCGAGCCCCGCATCGGGCTCCCTGCTCAGTGGGAAGCCTGCTTCTCCCTCTCCCCCTCCCCCTGCTTGTGTTCTCTCCCTCGCTGTGTCTCTCTGTCAAATAAATAAATAAAATCTTAAAAAAAAAAAGAAATAGTTTGGTGATAGTAAAGTCGGAGATAAAAGTTCAAAACAGGCAAAACTAAAGTATGTGATTTAAGGGTACTTACACACTGTCAAAACCGTATTTGAAAAGAGTGGTAAAGGCAAAATTCAATATAGTGCTTAGTCTCTGGTGAGGAGAGAAGGAGGTCGTAGAAGGGCAACAGGTGCTTCTGAGGCTGAGTGGGGAGTCCACGGGTGTGTGTCTGAGTGCATCTGGGGCAACTTTACTAGAACTTTAATAAATGGGATTGATCTTTTGGGGATTTAGTCTCTAAGGTATCTTGGGCCTGTCATATCCTTAAAACAGTTTCTTCTTGAGGGAGATTTTGGCCAACTGTTTCCGTGGTGAATAAAGGTATAGCTTTGTGTGAAAGCTGAATTGTCTATATTGTATTTCAGACAGGGAGGCTGCTCTGTGCAGTTCTCATTGTGATCTGATGGCCGATGCTCAAGTGGAGATGTGACTCGCCCTCCTTCCCTTGGGCAGCCCGGCCAGATATCCTTAACCTGAGTCCTGTGATGTTGGTTTCTAGAATCACAGAACAGCCAACTCCCTAAGCAGCGGTGCTCTGACATGGACAAAGAAATTCAGCTTGGATTATTTAGCTCTGGACTTCAATTCAGCATCACCAGCCCCTATACAGCAGGTAGGAAGTACCTTGTGTCTGAGAATTCCCAGGAGATTCCTTTTCTGTTTAGATTTTCTGATGATTCAACCATGCATGTTCTCTTTGGAAGGTCTTAAATGTACCGATATGTATCGGCATAGGAGGGGTCTGCTTAGGGAAGAAGGAATGGCGTAGTTTGGTTAGACTCTGGGGAGCTCTCAGTTGGAAATGGCACCCCTCAGTAAAGAGCCTCAAATGCCAGGCCGGGCAGTTTTGACGCCTTTATATAGTATTCTCACCTGTAAAGTGGGGACCAGAAGTAATAGCATCGACATCGAGGCCTGTCGTGAGAATGAAAGGAGTTAATACATGTAAGCGACCCTGGCTGGTCACCCACTACACAGTGTAAGCCACGGAATGAATGATGGTAAGCAGCGCAAAACAGCTAAATATTTTCGAGCAAGGGGTGGTTGTAATCTAAAATGTGCTGAACGATATATATTGTTTGATGAGAGAAGCAATTTAGCTGAACAGGATATACAGTATGACTCCATTTTGTGTGTGTGCGCAAGAAAAAAATCTGGAAGATTTCCCTTTCCTTTTGCCAAATGAACTCCCACTTCTCCTTTACCTTTAATTTCATTCCCCAAACCTGAACTGATATTCCAGAAAAACCAGTCAGAAGGGGTAGACCAACAAGTACAAAAGGTGCCTCCGTCAGTTTTGGTGCAGGGCTCTGCAGTCAAGACCGACAGCCCCCAGGCTTGGTGGCTTGCAACTGCCAAGGCCTTTTCCATTATTGCCCACAGACCCGTTGGCTGCAGGCCAGGTCATCTTCCATCCAGGGCCCAGGAGAAGCAGCCCCCCCAGCTGAGGCACGCTGGTCTCGTGGCAGAATCACGTGCTAGGTCTTTTCCCTTTCGGGTCAGCATGTGTCACCTCCACTCACGTTATATTGGTCAGAGCGGGCCGAATGGCTAGAGCGAAGTTGAAGGGAGCCCAGGAAAAGAGATATTTAACCATCTACCCAAAGTGTAAGGATTCTGCAGGGAATGACCCAGGAGGAAGGGGCAGCAAATATTTAACGACGCTGTAATCTACCCCAAAAGGACTGACATTTTCCTGATTTTTTTTTTATTCAATGTAATGAAAACCTTTTTGTTCTCCCCCTTTAGAAACTTCTCCTTTCAGAAGAGCAAAGAGTCGACTATGTCCAGGTGGATGAGCAGAAGACCCAGGCCCTCCAGAGCACAAAGCAGGAGTGGACGGATGAGAGGCAATCTAAAGTGTGAGACATGTGCTTGGGCCGTGTATGGGGCAGGGAAGCTCAGGGCTTGCTCTGAGTTTTTTTGCCAGAATTGCACCAATGGTCAATGCAGATCAAGATCCAGAGAGAATCTATAATTTCTGTGGGCTTGGCAAGAACCTTGGGGAGAGAGGATGTATTTGTACACACTGAATGGGGAGGAGGAGGAGGTAGTTTCCCAGCCCCCGCCCCCACCCCCACCCGTCTCGGCAGTGGCCTTCCCCAGCCATGCTAGCCCAGAGCCTCCGGGATGCTTGGAGTTGGCTCCGCAGACAGGAGAGGCAACGATGGAGGATTCCAGAGCCACGGACTGTAATGTAGAAAATTCCATTCATTCCGGCAGGGTAGGATCAATAAAAACAAGACTTGGGAGCATATTTTCCCCAGAGTTTGGTTGAGAATCTCTCCAGCGGGGCATTGGGAGTTCAGATCAGAGCCAGTATTTCCCACCAGAATCATTTGACTCTCATGCTTGAAAATTCTGACCTCTCTTCTGTGCTTCCTGGGTCACAAACTATACTGGCAGAGAGGCTCCTGGAGACCATCTTGCCCCAGCCCCTGAAGACCTGATTGAGGGGATCAAACCCAGAGATGGTGGCAGAATCTGCATTCCTTACTCAAAGAGTCCAACAGACAAATCATTTCTATCCCCAGAGAAAGACAATTCAAGTGACAGGGGCAGTCAGTCCCGGGCTCTGTGATAAGCACATCAGATGATACTGGGACTTGCATTGCCACCGGCCTTTCTCGGCATGTTTTCACATGCATCATCTCATCTCTTTCCTAAAAAACCTCAGAAGCTAGGCTTGGCAGAGATTGTTGCCCCCACTTGGAAGAAAAGAAAACCGAGAACCAGAAGAAGGAACACTGCCTAAGGTCCCTCACAGAGCCAAGACCCAGAGTGAGGCCTAGAATAGAGTTGGCCTGGCTGCCCATCGCAGGCTCATTCCACCATCTTACACTGCCTCAGAGGATTTTGATGAAATCTATCAGTTTGGTCACCCTTGGAGACATGAGGAACCTGTGCAGACACGAGATGAGTCATCATCTCCTCTCCCTTTCATAGGATTTTGAGCAGGTGCTTTCTTACTTGAAAGGTATGCATGTCAAGCCAGGTTTTCTTTGTGTGGTGTTCAAATGGGAAACTCTCACATAATCAGTAGTTACCATTAGAAATACCTCTTGACGATCACTGTGAAATCCGTTCTTGGATTGCGTGGTACCCTTGCAGTGTGTTTCCCGTGAGCTGGCTAGTGCTGATGGAAGAATTTTTTGTCACCTCGGGAAGGCACGAATCGTCCCTGGCTGTCTTATGCTGGACCCAAGCTTTTGAGTGATAGACAGTTATGACCAGAAAACAAACACAACACGACAAAACAAAAAACAATGAGTTCCATCTTCAAATTTCCCGATGAATTTTTCCCTTCTGTTTTAGCAACGACTAAATCCTGAGAGCAAACAGTCCCACTCTGTCGTGAAGGCATCGTGTCACCCCTTCTTTGATGGGGCACTGGGGCCCAGGGGACCCAGACAAAAGTCTCAGTCGGGCACAGGGTTTTATTTAATGGCCCTTCTTGATTGTTCTGAGCACCTGCAGCCAGAAGACAAATTGAACACCTGGGAAGTAAGCGGATACTGGTCCACCATTCTGCCTGGCTTTGTGTCTTGTAGGAGGATGGATTGACTAGGCAGGCAGGTTGATGACAGGGCCAGTCGGGGCAGTTGTAGGCTTTGCTATAGGGTTTTCGGGTTTCAAACTGCCCCAAAGGTAAGTAAATGTCAGTATTGGCTTTTCAGACCATTAAAGAAGTACTTCTGACGTTCAAAGCAGCAGGACCTGGTGACCTCATTTTCTTCCCGGAAGAAAGTGGGGGGAAATTGTTGAATGCTTTAAATGATGTAAGAGTCCTTCATGAGCCGGGGCGGAGAAATGAGAGGTCCCTGCAGCCCACACCATGACACAACACACAGGTCGGAGCCTGTAAGGAGCTGCCTTCTTCCCTGTGTGACTTGCGAAGAGTCACAGAGCCTCAGGCAAGAGGCCAGGGCTGTCAGTTCTAGATGGTACCTGCCTTTGGGGCGGGGGGCACCTGTGTTTAGATTCCCGATTACCTGACAGGGGCTGGTGCAGAAAAGTTATATGCCCAAGGGCCAAGAACAACCCCAGACTGAAGACAGATCAGAAAAGAAACTACAGCTGAAATTGTCAGTAGTGAAATGGCAGCCGATTGCCCACACCCAAAACCTCTTTCTACAGAATATTTCCTGGAAGGAGTGACACACTCGACTAGTGTGACTGTTGGGGAGCAATTAATTAGGGATTTTACAAAAAGGATGCCTTTAACGCTCCTTCCCAGGGTGTGTGTGATTATGTCCCGCTTTGATAAGGCTGCTAATGGATGGTTACCCAAAAGCACGAGGACTCAGGGATACGACGTAGAGGTAACTTTGAGCTGACAGCAGCGCATGCTCCTGAGAGGCACCGTAGGTCAGAACGGTGCCGGCCAAATCCTGCTTTCCTGCGGAGGTAATGCAGGCGTAACGGGGCTACAAATCTGACCGGGGCTGAGGTTTGGGGTTGTTTGAAAATGGAAATGATCCCAGATAGCATTCCGGGTCAAGTGGACACGGCATGTGCGGACGCTGCACCGGGTGCCCTCTCCCAGAAGCCAGCGGGACAGCGCAGACATCGATCCCACGGTTTTCCGTAGTTCCTTTTTGCTTTATTCCATCTCGTTTCGTTAGGAAATTCCTGCACATCGGGATGTGCAGTGCAGAAGGGTTTCAAGCCTGCAAGTCCCTAAGGCCACAAGCCCAGGCACTTTGGGAGTTAAGCTTTCCTTGGGGAGGGAAGAGCTCCAAGGCACAGAATCATCCTGTGGAAGTCCGTGTCCAGGCCTCTCCCTTAGAGCAAGGATTCGCTGAACTGTGACCTTTAGATCTGAGTCAGACTGAAGGCTCCCCTCAGGCCTGACTTCTCCTCTCGAGGCCTTCTCGGTCCTTGTTAATACCATCCTTGTACCGATAATCATGCTGATGTTAAAAAATTCATTATGTTCTTACTGTTTCATTTCTGGCATTAATAAAAGTCTTATAAGGGGGAATCATACTCACGCTCTCTCTTATTTGTTTAAAGTGAGGACATCCGATGTAAGTGCAGAACACACTTGGAAAGGCGAGTATGTGAACGTAGGCCCCCATTGCCATTTGCAAGCACAGCAAACCTAACCGAACTCGCAGGGAATCACCAAATGCACGGTCTTTTGCTGCGAACAGTTGAGCACTGCTCCGCCGAACCGCACCTTGACACCCCTTTTCTTCATCGGAAACGAACTGCAGTAATTGGCAAAGTCCGTGACCCTCCCTGATCTTCCTCATCACCGACCTTAAAAAGCCGCAGCTCCAGCCTGCCTCTCCCCAGCAGAAGTGTCCTGGGCCACCACCCTCTCTCCACGGCTGAGGCTCCCAGCTGCTCTGGATACTGGGTCAGGGGCCTCTCTACGCCGTGAAGCAAGGAAGGGACAACCGGAGTGGTGGGGGCTCAGGCTTGGGGCGGCAGGCCAAAGGCAGAGCGAGGAGAAGAAGCCACATGAAATGACTTGCCCCTGAGAAGTACGGGGCTGAGCTCGTGACTGCTTTTTCCCAGCACAGCCCGGCCCGAGCCCCTGACCCAGAGAAGAGCAGGTTGGCCCACAGGGCTGGTGCTCTCTGGGACAGGCCCCCTAGGACCCAGCCATCATGCTGTGAGGAAGCCTGCACCACATGGAAAGGAACCGAGGCCATTGGCCCGTAGACTGCGGGACTGGGGCCTCTTGGAAGCAGATTCTCGGAGCCCAACACTCAGCCACGGCCGGTGCCATGCCGTGGAGCACACGCGAGCCTGACCCCCGGGGACTGCCCAAGCAGGAGCTGTGGGCACCAACCAACTGGCTGGTTTAAGTCACTAGGTTTGGGTGTGGCTGTTAGGTAACTGTAGTTACTAGACCACCAACCCAAGACAGCGGAGACAGGAATTGAAAATACTAAAGTTGTACATTCTACTGTATTAGAAGGTAGTGAATGGCATGGAAAATAAAAGGCAGTGGGAAAGGAATTGCCTGTGTGTGGCTCTGTGGGGGGCCAGCTGCTTGAGGAAGTAGGGTGAGAATATGAGCTTTGGGAAGACTTGAAGGAGATGAGGGAGTAAGCCAGGAGCTGCAGGTGACCAAACACTCACGGCAGGGAGAATAGACCGCAGGGCCCTAATTCAGAAAACCTAGAATGTTGAAGGCACAGCCAAGAAGCTTTGTTGGTCAATGTTAAGACCTTTGCTTATGTTCTGGGTGAGAATGGAGCCAGTGAAGGGAATTGAGCAGTGGAGACACATGATCTGACTCAACATTTTGAAAGCAAGAATCACTGTAGCTTCTCTGTTCAGAGAACAGAGTGTAAGAGGTTAACACTAGAATCAGGGAGAGCAGGTGGCAGATTACTGCATTCACACCCGCCAGAAGACAGCTGCCTGGACCCCCACGGGGGTATCAATAGAAGGCGTGAGATGGCGTATTCTAAACAGTTGGAATAGAAACAATCTGCTGAAGAATTGGACGGGTGCCAGGAGATGAAGAGGCGTCAAGAAGGATTCTGGGGGTTTTCCCTAAGCAACTTGAAGATTGAGCTCAACATCCCAAACAAAAGTTAGAAAGACTGGGTGAAAAAGTCTTCTAGGGATCAAGAGCCAGAGACCCAAAGCTTTTCAGAACCACCAAGACCTACCCTGGAAAAGGGGAAAGACTTGGGGTACCCAGTGGCTCAGTCAGTGAAGCCTCTGCCTTGGTCTCAGGTCATGATCCTGGGGTCCTGAGATCAAGCCCACATTGGGCTCCCTGCTCAACGGGGAATCTCCTCCCTCTTCCTCTCCTTCTGTGATCTCTATCTCTCTCTCTCTCAAATAAATAAAATCTTAAAAAAAAAAAAAGAAAAGAAAAGAAAAAATGAGAAAGACTTTGTAAAAGCTCAGATCCATTTTTGGATGCGTGGGAGAGTTGCTGCTAAGTTAGATAGGATTGGACTTGGGAAGGTTAAGCTAAGTAGAGATGTTTATTTGGCAGGTGGATATAGGAGTCTGGAGTGTGGGGAAATGTCTGGGGTGGAGATAC
>NW_023270210.1:1055032-1119455 GCF_011800145.1 Mirounga leonina
GTATCTCCACCCCAGACATTTCCCCACACTCCAGACTCCTATATCCATCTGCCAAATAGACATCTCTGTTTGGATGTGAAATAGATAACTCAAATTTAACATGCGAGAAATAATATCTGCTATTGCAATGTTTAGCCATAACAATAATAGTATTGAGTGAAACAGCCTAAGGCAAGCTACAGAAACCTAAGAAGAAAACTTAAATATGCATTGGTAAAGTGTTTTTAATAAATACTTCCCCGTTTTTTACATGTTTAGAATATCAAATTTTTGTCATAGCTGGAAAATACTCTTCTTCCTAATTTTTCATTTTATCTTTGTTCATGGTCCTTTTATATATAGTGGTTTAAAATTTTTTATGTGTTTACGTGATTGTCTTCATTATAATTTCCGGGTCTTGTTTCCTATGAAAAGCCCTCCTCTGTATAAAATTACAAAAATGTTCACTTAGAACATCTTCTAGTACTTTAAAATTTTTATCTAATTGTAATTAATTTTGGTGAGAATGGACATTGGATTCCAACTTTGTTTTCTCTCCAAAGTCTTAGTCGAGTGTCCCCAAACCATTTATTGAATAATTCTTATTTGCCCCCTGGGTTGAAATGTCATCTTCACTAAATTCTAAATCTTCATCTGGGTTTTTTCTTGCGCATATGTTCAAATGGCTAATATAGGTTCGGTGATTCCAGGATGGCCTCTCTGAGAAAATTATTTGAAGAATACAGTAGGGACGGTGGGGAACAGGGTGAGATCGAGAGACAGAGACACTCTTACAAAAGAAACCTTTTGGAATGCCAGGAGGAAAGCTCACAGAAGTGTCAGCCAGGTGACATTTCAGAGGGATCTATGGTTCTCCAAGTCTTCCAAACAATCTCAGATATTCTGGTGACAACTGTGAGGACACCTCTTTGGTGCTTTTGCATTAAGGACAGAGACCCAGTGAGGTTGGAGATCCAGCTGCCATTGCAATCAGAATCCTTTTCTGAGTTGGGTTTTCTTGACATCTCCACATTTTGGCTCCATGCACTAAGGGACCCCACCAGCAAGGTCGGAGAGAGGCCAGAAGGTTCCTTCTGGGTCTGGAGGCAATGATGTCAAGACTGGAGTAGTGGTTCCCAGGCTCTAGGTTACCTGAGACCATCAGAAGTGACTGTCTACCCTGCGGTCACCTTTAAAAATGGTTTCACAGCAGCATATACCCAAACCCTAGAGTTTGCCTTCAGAAGACACCTGGTCCCAGTTGCCTGCAGGGGATAGCTGGGTTCTCTGCTTCCTTCTCCCATGATGTGAATGGGAGTCTCTTGGCCTTCCCCAACTTCACCCAATAAGTAATTGCAAATCACCCAAATCCCCCTGCATTTCCCGAGTTTGTGGCTGGAAACCTACTGACTATTCTTATCTGTGAGTTGGAGCATTTTGGTTGTAAGTGCCAAAATGCAGCTCTGACTAAATGGGGGGAGGAGGGCTCATTGGAGAGAAGCCTGCACATCCCCAGAGGGTCCGACTGGAGTAAGCTACAGACCACTGACCAGCACAAGTAGGTGAAGAAACTACCCAAGGCCAGGGAAAGGACCATGTTCAAGAATGAAAGGTAACCCTGCCCAACGCTCAAGCCAGGCAGCAAATAGTGTCTAACTCCACCAACCGGGAGGGCAAACCTCATAAGTCAGGAGGCAGGGGCGCCTGGGTGGCTCAGTCGTTCAGCGTCTGCCTTCGGCTCAGGTCATGATCCCAGGGTCCTGGGATCGAGCCCCACATCGGGCACCCTGCTCCGCGGGAAGCCTGCTTCTCCCTCTCCCACTCCCCCTGCTTGTGTTCCCTCTCTCGCTGTCTCTCTCTCTGTCAAATAAATAAATAAATAAATAAAATCTTTAAAAAAAAAATAAGTCAGGAGGCATTGGGCAGGACACTCAGAAAGGTCTTGCCTCAGTAGTGTGGGGGGGAAAAAATGAATCCTACAATGAGCTGTTCTGGTCCCATGTAGCAAATCTTCAAAGCAAGACTCAAGGATCAAACTGTTTCCATTCACTTTTTTTTTTCTCAAGATTTTTATTTATTTATTTGACAGAGAGATAGAGAGAGAGCTCAAGTAGGCAGAGTGGCAGGCAGAGGGAGAGGGAGAAGCAGGTTTCCCGCTGAGCGGGAAGCCCGATGCGGGGCTCGATCCCAGGCCCCTGGGATCATGACCTGAGCCGAAGGCAGACGCCCAACCAACTGAGCCACCCAGGCGCCCCCCATTCACTTTTTTAAAAGATTTTATTTATTTTGAGAGAGAGAGCACAAGAACGGAGGGGAGGGGCAGACGGAGAGGGAGAAGCAGACTCCCCCCTGATCAGGGAGCCCTATGCGGGGGCTCGATCCCAGGACCCTGGGATCATGACCTGAGACAAAGGCAGATGCTTAACCAACTGAGCCACCCAGGGGCCCCAACTGTTTCCATTCACTTAACAGCATCCCTGAACAAAGCTCATGAATGTGTTTAGGAATACAAAGGTATCCAGAACCTAAGGAAAAATCATAATGTCTGGTATCCAATCCAAAGTTACCAGGCATGCAGAGAAGCAGGAAAATCCAACCCATAATGAGAGAAATCAAGCAATAAATGGCATTCAGACTGGAAAGAAAGAAGAAAAACTGTCTTTATTTGCAGACATGATCACCTGTAAAGAAAATCTAATGGAGTCTACAAAAGAGCTACTAGACTAATTAGGGAGCTTAGCAAGTTTTCAAGATACAGCATATTTTAGAGAGAGCTACTTTAAGAACAAGTACAAATTAAAAATAAGAGGCTTAGGGGCGGAGCACCTGGGTGGCTCAGTCGGTTAATCTGCCTTCAGCTCAGGTCATGATCTCAGGGTCCTGGGATTGAGCCCTGCATCCAGCTGCATAGGGCTCCCTGCTCAGCAGGGAATCTGCTAATCCCTCTTGCTCCCTGTCCCCCCTCCCCCTCGTGCTCACCCTCCCCCCTCATGCTCACCTCCCCCCCACCATGCTCACCCTGCCCTCCGCTCACCCTCGTGCTCTCGCTCAAATAAATAAATAAAATCTTAAAAAAAGAGGCTTAGGGGCACCTGGCTGGCTCAGTCAGTAGAACATAGGACTCTTGATCTTGGTTGTGAGTTGGGAGCCCCACATTGGGCATAGAGAGTATTTTAAAAAAATAAAATAAGAGGCTTAATTCTCCCTGTTGAAGATATGGGAAGAGATGGCCCCTTTCTTAAAGCATTTACTTTAGAAAACTTAGAAATTCTTTCTCTGTCTCTTTGAAAGTATGTAAATATTTTTAAAGACTAGAAAAGCTCCTTGCCAGGTTTATGATCCAGGAATGTCTTTTTCAAGGACCTAGGAAACATCTCTTTGGAATGTAAACATCCAGCAAGACTGTGTCCCTATGTCCAGTTTCGGTGGGAGGGTAGAAGCCTAACTTCAGTGGGCACCTGGCTCCAAGTTGCAAAACTAGCTCCTGTCATAAAAACATGAAAAGCTTATTTTTCCCTTGGATAAAGCCAATTGCATTAGTCTGCTCAATCTGCTATAGCAAAATACCTCACACTGGGTGGCTTAAACAACAGAAGTTCATTTTCTCACAGTTCCGGAGGCTAGAAGTCCATGATCGAGGTGCCAGCAAATTGGGCTTTTGGTGAGAATTCTCTCCCTTGCTTGTAGAGGGCCACCTTCTCCGGCATCCTCACGTGGCCTTACCTTGTGCAGTTGGAGAGGGTGGGGGGGAGGGGAGGGGAGGGGGGGGTGGGGAGGAGCGCTCGCTGGTGTCTCTCTTATTAGGACACTAATCTTATCAGACCAGAGCCCCATTCTTATGAGCTCATTTAACCTTCCTTCCTTCCTTCCTTTAATGTCCCATCTCCAAATACAGCCACACTGGGGTTTAGGGCTTCAATATATTAATGTGGGGGAGGGAACACAAACATGCGGCCCAAAACACCAACTAACTAATACCTATGGTCACCCCAGTTACCAGGTAAATTCAGGATGAACTATGTGTGGGACCTGGTGGCATGAAGTCCTCTTACTTGAGGTCTAGTTATGGTCAATCTTGAGAACATGTAATGAGTTGTATCTGCTGAGCTACACAAAAGGGTGAAATTTCTCTCTCTGGAATCTCTTAGCAGATTGCCTGTGATGTGCATCGCATTCTAGTACAATGCTTATTCAGGGACAGAACTGTTTTTCTTCTACCTTTGTGGAGACATTTTCTGGATTGGCAGAAGATTTGGTTCTATTTTTTCTCAGCTCCTGGAAGTACCTGAAAAGAGCCCTCTTCATAGTTGAGGAGAGGGGGCAAAGGGGGCGGGAAAATAGGTACCATCACTGTACCCTCTATTTCAAAGAGGGTCAAAGGAAGGTTTCAAGATACAAAAGGGCCTGGGAGTATAGGGAAGCCACTGGAAAGCCAGGATTGCGGTTCTTATCAACCTTGTCTTCTCCTCAGTTCTCCTCTACTTTTCCTGTATTTATCCATTTCTGCATTTTTCATTAGTCACAAGGGTGGTCCCTGGAGCCAGCAGAAGGAAAAGCACAATCCCAGCCTCCCAGTGCTGAGGGTGGCGTGATAGCTTGGCTAAGAGAGTGGGTGCTTGAATCGAATACACCCAGCCTCTCTGAGCCTCAGTTCTTCCCCTACAAAAGGTATAATAAGGGTAGTACCGAGATCACCAGGTTGTCGTGAGAATTACCTACGGTAATGTGGGTCAAGAGCACAGCAGAGTACGTGCACACCAGAAGATTTTGGTTTTAATTATATTTTCCCCGAGTGGTCATGGAGGTCGCAGCAGGCAGCAGCGGCCGAATGTTGGCTCCAGTGTTTAGCCTAATTGGCAAGCAAGCAACTTCCAACTCAGTGTCTGTAAGAGCATGTGGAAGTGTCATGAAGAGTGAATACTATGCTCTCCTGAGTTCTGTCGACCGGGGTGACTATCCACTGCCCAATGTGGCCCACGGCAAGAACTTCTGCCAGCCAGAAGTCCTTCAAAGGGAAGAAGCCTCCCTGGAGCAGCCTCTCCACTGATGAAAAAGTTGAACTACACCACATTCAGTTCAGCGAGAGCTCTGCTGAAACAAACAGGAGCACGAACAAGTGGAAGATGGTTGTGGGCGCCACCATGTTCTTCATCAGCTTCACCACTCTCATTCTGATCTGGGAGAAACACTATGTGTACCACCCATGGTGCACACCTCTGACGAGGAGTGGGTGGCCAAGCAGACCAAGAGGATGCTTGATACGAAGGTCAGCCCGATCCAGGGCTTCTCAGCCAAGTGCGACTACAACAAGAACAAATGGAAGAAAGAGGAGCCCGCCACTCACCCATCTGAGCCCTGCCTGTTCTGCCACCTCCATGCAGGAACCTGTTACGTTGCAGTATCGATGCTAATAAATGAGCAGTTTATGTAAAAAAAATATTTTCCCAAGACTACACTACACTGCCTCCATCTGCCCCTCACGCGCCCCAACCAACGACGTGTCCCAGCACTTTTCTTCTGGGATCTGAAACAAGGCCAGTAAAGCACAAAATTCTTACTCTAGTGGTTCCAAATTCTTTGCTCATGCAAACTGAGGATTTTTGTTTTTGTTTTTTTGTGGCAGGAAACAGATCCAGCTGTGACAGGGATGTGGGGAAAGCAGCATTCTGGTGGGGGCGGGCACATTTTCTGGAGAGCGATTTTGTATTGTAGATCTACCTCTTGGAATCTATCTTAAGAAAACAACCATTCATACAGAGACTTACATACAAGAATCCCACTGAAACTTTATGTATAATAGGAAAAAAATTTGAGAAAAATATAAGTGTTGAACCAATGCATTAAAACGCATCATGTATGTATCCATTTGATAGGATGTTTTTGAAGTTTTAGACAGAGGTAAAGTCCAAACTTCATATGAAAATTATTTCAGGAAAAACACTAATGCTAAACTTGAAAAACCTTACTCATTCATATGATTGCTCTACATTTATTGTATTATTCCTACAAACCTAAAACCACAAAAGTATTCCAAAATGCTGACATTAGTCAATGCTGAACGATAGGACCCAAGCAATTTTCTTTTTTTTTCCCATTTTTTCAGTTGTCTTCAACTGCCTTGTAGAAGTTGAATATCTGAATCCCAGAACCTCCCCACCAACCTGAGGACAAGGGGGAGAAAATCTGGATGCTGAAAAGAAACTCAGACACGTAACACTGGCTCAGTTTTATTATCAGTGGTAACCAGTATTTAAGCAACAATGAAAACAGGTGAGTAAAGGCAAACAATTATGCCCCCCAAACAAAGGAGCAACTACTGCCAAAATCGTGCCCCTAGGGAAGGCCACACTGCCTAAAATGGGACTCTCTTGTGGACTCAGCCCCTTGTTTCAGGCCGAGGCTTAGCAAAAAAGTGGGGCACAAAGTGCTGCATGGTCTGCACTACCATGGAAAGCTGGTTGAGCAAGAAGGCAGTGGAAATTTGCAGGAGGGCAGAGTCTTCGGCAGTTATTTTGCTAAAAGTGAGGGGGAAAGGAAGTAACTTTAGATTTGATTAAGTCCCAGCCCTCCTCAGTCCAATCCCCGCCCCAAGGTTACTCCTTCAGGTCTCCCTCAGAGCAACCCCTGAGGCTGCGACAGACCGTGTGCCCCATGTGCCTCCTTAGACCAGGCCTCGGGTGTCTGCGTATCTCCAAGAGTGTCCCTCAGGCAGAGATTGGCCCAGGTTCCCGCCTGCTCCCACAAGCCCCTTCTAGAACTTACATCAGCAGGTCACGGCCAGTCACTGTGAGCTCCGTCTGAACGGCCCCGTGGAAGAGTTCGGCACCCAGGGTCAGGTACTGGCGGGCCACCTCCGCATCCATGTGGCACAGGAAAGGCACCAGAAGGGTGCTGGTGGAGATTCGGTTAAGGCACCATCTACGCGGACTTTATGGCTGAGGCTCCCCTGCCCACCGGAGGCCTGCTTTCCCCCAGAGCGCCCCTCCGGGCCCCCCAAGACCACCCTGGCCGCTGCTTCAGGAAATCTGCATCACAAGCCCCCTGTGTCCTCCAGCCACCGGCCCTCCCCGCATCCCCTTCTGTGCCCCTGCAAGTCCCCCGCTCACACTCCCTGAAACCCCTCCTACCCATCCTCCTGCCCCCCTCCCCCTCCTGCCTATCCCCCCCAACCCTCCCGATCCTGGGGTCTCCTTGGAAAGGATACAACTCCGACACTTGGTTTCCTGAGGCTTCGCCCGAGGCCAAGGCCAAGGCTGAAGCCTCTTCATCCTGCCTTGGGGAGAACGATGCCCCCTCGACCTGGGGAGCTCCTCCAGCCACTGTGCCCTCGGCTGCGGTGCCGCCCCAGCCTCCAGGTTCTCCGGGGCTTCCAGGGCCAGTGGGCGCTCCAGCACCACCCTCCGCACCGCCCGCGCTGTCATCTGGGGCCTGCATGGCTGGTGGGCCCGCCTCCTCAGAGCCCACGCCGGCGACACTGAGGCTCCCTCAAGAAGCTCCGCCCCTCCGCGCGCAAGGCTGCTGGGGATGCCCAGGGCGCCTGCGCAAACAGACCTCGGGTATGGCTCCTGGCATGTGATTGGTTCCCGCCAAGTCGGCCCTGCCGCCCTCAGGTCGGCAGGGAGACCCTGTTGGCGCGGGAGAGCCCGCTCCCTCACGAAGCCCCGCCCCTAGCACACGATGCAACTCGGTTTCCCTAGTGCGCCTGTGCAAACAGGCTCCTCCCATCCTGGATGGAGAGGTTGGAGTGGAAGCGCGTGGTTGGGGGAAGGTGGAGTGAGTCTAGACAAAGAGGCACAGATAAAAGGGGCAAATGTGGCAGGGGGAATAGGGGGTCAAGGCATGGCCGATTTAGCCTTGTGGGGACACTCGACACCATGGTTAAGACTTGGAGAGGTGTGCACTGAGGGAAAGAGACTGTCAATGTTCCTGTGACCCCTCTGTGTATCTAAGCTGCCCCATCAGTAAATTGCGAGGGGAGGGTGGCAAGCTGGGGGAAAGTGGATCATATTAAAAAGTCTCTGTCAGTCTCAAACTTTTTAGATTCTAAGAATAACAACATTTCTAAGTTGTAAGAGCTATTATATGTTCTGGACTGTTACAAGTCTCTTATCAAACATGAGTTTTAAAATGTATTCACCCATTTTGTAGGTTGTCGTCTCATTTTCTTGATTGGTATTGTTTGCAGAACAAAAGTTTTTAATTTTGATGTAGTCAATTATATTCATTTCTTTGTCACTTATATTTTTGGCCCCCATTCTATACAGAGAAAGACTGATACTCTGCAATATACAGTCGCCTTGGGCAGTCACTCGTGTGGAAGAGCAATCACTATGTGCATGCTGAGGTCCCACTCCCAAGAGCAGATGGCTCACTAGGTGTGATAGCTAATTCTGTGTATCAGCTTGCCTGGTCACAGGATACACATTATTTCTGGGTGTGTCTGTGAGGGTGTTTCCATATGGGGTTAGCATTTGAATCTGTGGATTCAGTAAAGTAGACCCCCAATGTTGGGCGGGCATCATCCAATCACTGAGAGCCTGAATAAAACAAAAGGTGGAGGAAGGAGGAATTTGCCTCCCCCCCACACTTTCTTCTGCCTCACTGTTGAGCTGTGAAGTCTCATCTCATCCTCTCCTGCCCCCTTGGACTGGGATTTACACCACTTCCCCCTCCCTTAGTTCTCAGACCTTCGGACTCAGGCTGAATTATACCACCAGCTTTCCTGGGTCTCCAGCTTGCAGTCAGCAGGTCATGGGACCCCTCAGCTTCCACAATCAATCTATCATCTATCTATCTATCTATCTATGGGACCCCTCAGCTTCCATAATCTGTCTATCTATGAATGAATGAATTGACTGTTGGTTCTCTTGGTCCTACTTCTCTGGAGAACACTAACTAAAACATATTTGATACCAGGAGTGGTTCTAGAGGAACAGAATTTAATTTAATTTTTATTTTTTAATTTTTTTAAGATTTTATTTATTTTTTGACAGAGAGACAGCAAGAGAGGGAACACAAGCGGGGGGAGAGGGAGAAGCAGGCTTCCTGCCGAGCAGGGAGCCCGATGCAGGGCTCAATCCCAGGACCCTGGGACCGTGACCCGATACGAAGGCAGACACTTAACGACTGAGCCACCCAGGCACCCCTAGAGGAACAGAATTTTAGGGATGAGTTCTCTGAATCTATTCTCGGGTTTCTGGAATTGGCTTTCAAACCTGATTAGATTTAAAGATGCTCGTGTCTGTTTCTAGTAGTAAAGAGAACACTGATAGCCCATGTCGTGAGCTGATAGAGATAAGCAAAATATCTGCACTGGATACTCCTAATCAACCACTTATAAGAAACAAGGAGCTAGGTGACTCTGTATAGGATACTTTTGAACATTTTTTTGAAAACTAACAAATACAGTGACATTGGTGTGGTAGCTCCTAATGTGGCTGGACAATGTGGTGAAAGGAAAGGATGAACTCAGGGATTTGACTTCCCAGTTCAAACACCACATAACTGGCTTAGGAGCTTCTATGTGTGCTCTGAAAGAAACCCTTACATTCTATAGCCACAGAGCCAAAACTGCTAAAAATTCAAATGCAGAACCTCATGTGCAACTACCTGAATTACAATGCAAGTTGAACCTCCAGACTTGAAGGGTGTCTACTCTTAAACTGAGGCTTTAATTGGGAAAGAATGGGATCCATAAATTAAGATGGAGAGGACATGTGGGAATACACTACTGAAGCTGGGGGCATTGAGCCCCTAAATTGTGATGAGTCTTTCCCAGTGGAAGTGGCCTCCCCACCTCCATGTGAGGGGATTCATTACACATTGCCCAAGGAAACCATAATGGCCTCCTCTGAGGAGATTCTCTTCAGAACCTACCCCCCCACACACTTCTTTGCTTCTAGACGTATAAGTAGACTCAAATCCCAGCAGGCCCCTACAGGCAAAGTACAAAGTGTGACCTGTGAGGAGGTATGTTCCACTCCAAAGGAATGAATTGAGTTTTCCAATTTATCCAGACAGAAATTCAGGGAACATGTGTGGGAATGGATACCGAGGGTGTGGGATAATGGTGGAAGGGACATAAAGTTGGGATCAGGCCAAATTTATTGACATGGGCTCGCTAAGCAGAGATCCTGACTTTTTTTTTTTAAAGATTTTATTTATTTATTTGAGACAGAGAGAATGAGAGAGACAGAAAGCACATGAGAGGGGGGAAGGTCAGAGGGAGAAGCAGGCTCCCTGCCGAGCAGGGACCCCGATGCGGGACTCGATCCTGGGACTCCAGGATCATGACCTGAGCCGAAGGCAGTCGCTTAACCAACTGAGCCACCCAGGCGCCCAGAGATCCTGACTTTAATACTGCATCTCCAGGAATTAGAGAGGTCTCAAATGGTTAGATTGTTTGGGCTTAAAAGTGGCTCACCATGAACAAATTAGAAATGCTGAACCTGCCTTGGTTTAATATAGACAAAGGGATCAAAAGGCGTAGCAGGGCTGGAATGTTAGAGTGGATTTGTCATTTAAGACCTGCTCACTCACCCTGGGAGGGTCCAGAAGATATCTTTCACCAATAGTGTGAGGAATAAATTTGTGAAGGGAGCACCAGCATCCTCGAAGAGTTCTGTGGTTGCTCTTCTCTATGGGTCAGACCTCATAGTGGGAACTGCAGTCACCGAATTGGGAAACCTAAATGCAATGGTAGTAATTGGGTCCTAGTGTGGCAGGGGCCAGTGGATGGCACTTAATCACCAATGGCAGGGTGTGACTAAGGTTTCTATAATGGACAGCAGAGGTAAAGCAGCAATCAGAATGGCCTGACTCATGCAAACACTATGGTATTGCCTAATTGAGCATGAAGTGACTAGAAGTGAAATAGGAAGCCTAGTAAATTCCTAATTGATCTATAGAAGCAGAAACAACTAGATCAAGTGAACGAAAGTCTAAAGTCTAACCTGAATCATGAAAAACAGAAAGTCATGGCCCCTCAATCAATTTCCAGACTTAAGCCAGTTTACAGACCCAGATCCACTAGAAGGAAGGGGAGGCCAGGTCCCCTTCAGGAAGGATCTTGGCACACTGCTGAAAATTTATAACTCTTCGTCTTTCTTTCTCCCAGCCTTCCCCAAAGGGACTTATGGCCTTTTGCGAAGGTAATAGTACATTGAGAAATAATCCATCTTTTCAGGGACTACTGGACACTGGCTCTGAACTGATGCTAATTCTAGGAGGACCCAAAACGTCACTCTGGCCCACTAGTCAGAGTAGGAGCTTATGGAGGTCAGGTGATCCATGGAGTTCTAGCTGCCCTCTGATTCACAGTGGGCCCAGTGGGTTCCTAAATGTATCCTGTGGTTATGTCCCCAGCTCCAGAATGCATTACTGAAATAGACAATCTTTGCAGGCACACGTGGCTTCTGTGACCTGTGGAGTGAGGGTCAAGTGGAAGCCACTAGAACTGCTTCTACCTAGAAAAATAGTAAGCCAAAAGCAATACCACATTCATGGAGGGATTACAGAATTCAGTGCCACCATCAAGGACTTGAAAGATGCAGGGGTGGTGATTCCCGCCACATCCCCATTCAACTCTCGTATTTGGCCTATGCAGAAGACAGATGAATCTTAGACGATGACAGTACATTATCATAAACTCAACCAGGTGCTGACTCCAACTGCAGCTGCTGTACCAGATGTAGTTTCATTGCTTGAGCAAATAAACACCTCCCTTGGTACCTGGTATGCAGCTATTTTTTTTTAAAGACTTTATTTATTTGAGAGAGACAGAGTGAGAGCACAAGCGGGGGAAGGGGGTCAGAGGGAGAGGTATAAGCAGACTCCCCACTGAGCAGGGAGCCCGACACGGGGCTCGACTCCAGGACCCTGAGACTATGACCCAAGCTGAAGGCAGACGCTTAACTGACTGAGCTACCAGGTGCCCCGGTATTAATCTGGCAAATGTCTTTTTCTCCATCCCTGTTGTAAGACCCACCAGAATCAGTTTGTTTTCACCTCACAAGGCCAGTAATATATCTTCACTGTTCTACCTCAGGGGTATATCAACTCTCCAGCCCTGTGTCATAATTTAGTTTGCAGGGATCTTGAGTATCTTTCCCTTCTACAAGATTTCACACGGCCCATTAAGTTGATGACATGCTGATTGGACCTAGTGACCAAGAAGTAGCAACTGCTCTACACTTATTGGTAAGTGTATGTATACACTGTATGTCAGAGTTTGGGAAATAAATCCAACAAGAATTTGGGGCCCTTCTTAGTGAAATTCCTACAAGTCCAGTGGTGTGGGGCACATCCAGATATCCCTTCTAAGGTGAACAATACATTGTTGCATCTGGCCCCTCTTATACCAAAAAAAGAGTCACAACACCTACTGGACCTATTTGGATTTTGGAGGCAACATATTCCTCATTCCTCCAACATACTCCAGCCCTTTTACTGAGTGACCTGAAAAGCTGCTAGTTTTGAGTGGGGCCCAGAACAAGAGAAGGCTCTGCAACAGGTCCAGGTTGCTGTGCAGTCTACTCTGCCACGCGATCCAGCAGGTCCAGTGGTGCTTGAGGTATCCGTGGCAGGTAGGGATGCTGTTTGGAGCCTTTGGCAGGACCCTAGAAGTGAATCATAGCATAGGCCTTTAGGATTTTGGAGCAAGGCCCTGCACCATCTGTTCTCCTTTGGAGAAACAACTCTTGGCCTGTTACTGGGCCTTAATAGAGGCTGAACACCTGACACCAGGCCACCGAGTTACCATGCGATTAGAGCTGCCCGTCATAAATTGGGTGTTAGCTGACCCACCAAGCCATAAAGTTGGGCATGGACATCATCAAATGGAAGTGTTATATATGTAACCAGGCTTGAGCAGACCTTGAAGTCATGAGGAAGTGAAAAGAGAAAAAGTGGCCCGGAGTACCTGGCTGGCTCAGTCGGAAGAGCATGAGACTCTTGACCTTGGGGTTGTGAGTTCCAGCCCTATGAGGGGTGTAGAGATCACTTAAATAAAATAAATAAACTTAAAAAAAATTTTTTTAGGTGAAAAAGTGGCCCAAATGGCCATGGTCCCCACCCCTGCTACACTGCTCCCCTTTCCCAGCCTGCACCTATGGCCTCATGAGGAGTTGCCTATGATCAATTGACAGAGGAGGAGAAGACTTGAGCCTGGCTTACAGATGGTTCTGCACAACATGCAGGCACACCCCGAAGTGGACAGCGATAGCACTACAGCTCCACTCTGGGACGTCCTCTGAGACAGTGGTGAAGGGGGAGCCTCCCAGTGGGCAGAGATCCCAGCAGTGCACCTAGTTGTTCACTGTTCTTGGAAGGAGAAATAGCCAGACATGCAATTATATACCAACCAATGGGCTCTGGCCAATGGTTTGGCTAGATGGTGCGGGATTTGGAAAGAGCATGATTGGAGAATTGATGACAAAGAAGCTTTGGAGAGAACTTTCCAGATGGGCAAAAAGCATGCAGGTATCTTGTCCCATGTGAATGCTCACCAAAGAGCAACCTCAGCAGAGGAGGATTTTCATAATCAAATGGGTAGGATGACCCATTCTGTGGATTCCAGTCAGCCTCTTCCCTGAGCCAGTCCTGTGTTTGTGCAGTGGCCTCATGAAAAAGTGGCCATGGTAACAGGGATGGAGGTGATGCATGGACTCAGAAACATGGACTTCCATCCACCAAAGCTGACCTGGCTACAGCCATTGAGCGCCCAATCTGCCAGCAACAGAGACCAATACTGAACTCCTGAAATGGCACCAATCTTCAGAGTGATCAGCCAGCTACCTAGTGGCAGGTTGATGACATTGGACCACTTCTATTGTGGAAAGGGCAACATTTTGTCCTTACTGGAATACACACTTACTCAGGATATGGGTTTGCCTTCCCTGCACACAATGCTTCCTTCCAAACCACCATCTGTGGACTTACAGAGTGCCTTATCCACCCTCATGGTGTTCCACACAGCATTGCTTCTGATCAAGGAACTCACTTCACAGCAAAAGAAGTGTGTCAGTGGGCCCACGCTCATAGAATTCACTGGTCTCGCCATGTTTGTTCCCCACCATCCTGAAGAAGCTGCCTTGATAGAACCATGGAATGGTGTAGAATGAGTTCTGAAGACTCAGTTACAGTGCTGGCTAGGTGGCGATACCTTGCAGGGCTGGAGCAAGGTTCTCCAGAAAGCTGTATATGCTCTGAATCAACATCCAGTAAATGGTGCTCTTTCTCCCATAGCCGGGATTCATGGGTTCAGGAATCAAGGGGTGGAAATGGCACCGATTCCCTATGACCCCTAGTGACCCACCAGCAACATTTGTGCTTCTTGTTCCTGTGACCTTATGCTCTGCTGTCCTAGAGGCCTTCGTTCCAGAGGGAGGAAAGTCTTCTTTCCAACAGGAAGCACACTACTGATTCCATTGAACTGAAAGTGAAGACTGCCACCTGGCCACGTTGGACTCCTCATGCCTGTGAATCAACAGGCAAACAAGGGGGTTCCTGTGCTGGCTGGGATGATTGATCCTGATTACCAAGGGGAAACTGGACTGCTACTCCACAATGGAGGTAAGAAAGACTGTCTGGAGTGCAGGAGATATAAGGGTGTCTCTTATTATTAAGTGTCTTAGCATTATGCCCTGTGATTAAGGTCAATGGAAAACTACAACAACCCAATCCAGGCAGAACTACTAATGGCCCAGAGCCTTCAGGAATGAAGGTTGGGATCACCCCACCAGGTAAAAAGCCGAGGTGGCTGCTAAAGGCAAAGAAAATACAAAATGGGTAGTGAAAGAAGGTACATATAAATACCAGCTACAACCATGTTACCAGTTACAGAAACAAGGACTGTAATTGTCATGAGTATTTCCTCCTTAGGAATATGTGTGTGTGTGAGTGTTTTATTTCCTCTCTTATTTCCTTATCATGTAACATAAGATATCTTGATTTTATATCATAGTACTTAAGTTTTGTTACTTTTATTTTATTTTTTAAAAGATTATTTATTTATTTATTTGAGAGAGAGCGAGAGAGAGAGAGAGAGAATCAACAGGGGGAGGGGCAGAGGGAGAGGGAGAAGCAGGCACCCCGCTGAGCGGGGCTCAATCCGGGACTCCAGGATCATGACCTGAGCCAAAGACAGATGCTTGACCAACTCAGCTAGCCAGGTGCCCCAAGTTTGGTTACTTTTAAATCATAGTACTTGCCCAGTGTGCCATGGCTGCAAACAGTAGCCTCCTTGGTAGTGTATGCAGCCTGTTGATTGTATGGGTTGCCCTAAGGGACCTTGGAGACAGCTCTTCCAGTGGACACTGAGGTCTGACCTCATGCTATCTCCAACCTAGGCTGCAGACAGGTATGCGGGGTGCCTTTGGAAAGCCCCAGGGCACAGTAGCCAGGGTCCACATTGGCCAAGTCATCATGTCCATCCGTACCAAGCTGCAGAACAAGGAGCATGTGATTGAGGCCCTACGCAGGGCCAAGTTCAAGTTCCCTGGCCGCCAGAAGATCCACATCTCCAAGAAGTGGGGCTTTACTAAGTTTAATGCGGATGAATTTGAAGACATGGTGGCTGAAAAGCGGCTTATCCCAGATCGCTGTGGGGTCAAATACATCCCTAATCGTGGCCCCTTGGACAAATGGAGGGCTCTGCACTCCTGAGAACCTCGGCACTGCCCCCTCCCGATTCATGCCCACCAATAAAACCTACTTCCTGTCAAATAAATAAATAAATAAATAAATAAATAAATCATAGTACTTAAGTTATGGGGTATCATCAAGAAGAAGAACAAATATCATCACTCAAGGACTCTAATTCCTCTTCTGGGGAAGGCGTTAGTGCATTTTTTACTTTATCCAGGATAGTTGTATCATGTTAGTGGGAATTATGACCTTGTTATTGTCTTTACTTGAGATTAAGTATGGTTTAAGGATATGTGTATGGGTGTCAATTTGACACCAACTTGTGATGACCCTTGTGATGTGTGATGTGTGACCCATCTTGTGATGGTTAATTTTGTATCAACTTGACTGGCAATGGGGTGTCCAGATTAAACGTTATTTCTGGGTGTGTCTATGAGGGTATTTCCAGATGAGAGTAGCATCTGAATTGGTGGACTCAGTAAAGTAGTTTGCCCTCCCCAGTGTGGGTGGGCATTATCTAATCTGTTGAGAGCCTGAATAGGACAAAAGGCAGAAGGAAGAGAAACTTAAACGCCTTTTTTCTGTCTCACTGCTGGAGCTGAGACCTCTCATCACACATTCTCCTGCCTTTGGACCTGGATTTACATCATCAGCTCTCCTGGTTCTCAGGCCTTCAGACTTGAACTGAATCATACCACTGGCTTTCCTGGGCGTCCAGGATGCAAATAGCATATGGTGGGGCTTCTCAGCCTCCATAGTCATGTGAGCTAATTCCAGAAACATTGTTTCTGTCTCTCTTTTTTCTGTTTCCTCATTCATTGTTTCTGTTTCTCTGGAGAACCCTGATTAATACACTAGGACACTTACAAAATGCTGCTGCTGCTGCCTCTTTGACCAAAAAGATCCTAATCCTCATTTGTAGGGCTCCCCTATGGCACAGCCAAGGGATTAATTCAACCATGGCCGTGGGAGAGGCCTGTAACACTAATGGTACTAATCTGAGGCTTCCTGGAAGAAGAAACTTACAAATATGAGCAGGGTATATAGGCCTCCCCAAAGTATATCCACACACACCCTGGGAAAGTTGCCTGATGGTTGCCAAGTAGTGAATGGTCTTAAGGCCATTGTTAGGAAATGGGATGATAAACATCTCTGCTGAGACTTACATAGAACCTCATTTGCTTGGAGAAATTTTAGGTAAGACATAACAAGGTAAGGAGGAAGTTTAGGTAAGACAAAAACAAGGTAGTGATGGAAGGTGGGGGAGAACAGAACAAACCACTCAGTAGGGTGGTCATGGGGAAGAACTGGGAGGAAACACCCTCTCTCTGCCATGTGATCCACCACAAATGAATCAAGGGAGATGGGGAAAGGCAAAAGGTCACTTTAGGAAGGCTCTTCAGGGGGAGTTAAGGTAACTTCCCCTTATTCTAACAAGATAATTTGGACCTCCCTCACATTTTACTCCCCTCTCCCTGCCCCCAGATGGGTTGGGCTGGTGCATTGTGATGTCTGTCTGAGTCACCCCAGGACTACCACTGGCTAGGAGTTTCTTACTGACTAAACAAAGCTGAAGAGTATGCCTCTTCATTGTCCTAGAGAAAGTATATATAGGGAGATCAGGAAAACTGTTGGTCAAGTCACTGTTGACTTAGACTTAGCAGAGGTGAATGGGGAACCACAAGAGCCCAGCACAGATTCAGAACCACCAGTCGCAAGCATTAACCAGCCAACTACAAGCAATAGACAGAGAATGAATCAGAAGAACCCCCATCAACCCAAAACTGAAGACATTGAAAAGGTCAGATCACACAACCCATGGTCCTTCTCTACATCCTCATCTACCACACCCCCAAGACTCCTACCTGTCCTTGTCTGGGACAAACCCCCTCCCCAGCCCACACCCCTTTTATAAATCCACCCTTCCCATGCACCCCCCCATCCACTGCTTTCAAACTCTTTCCCTACCAGTTGAAGCAGATCATCAAGAGGATAAAATTAGCCCTTCAACAGAGTTCAAGAAATCCAAAGACAACAAAAAGGCAGAAAGTATTAGTCTGTTACCAGAGGGCACATAAAAAGAAGAATCTAAATAAAGCAGTCCAAGAACAAAAAGAACCTGGACAACTCTGCCTCTGCGAGTAATGTCTCATGCATAGTAGAGCCCAAGACCAACAACTCTTCTTGGCATCCCCAGTTGAAGTTCTGAAAAACAGCCAACCCGTAAGGAATAAACCTTACACCAAAAGGTACACCAATGGTGACAATTAATAAAAGGAACACATTTTGAAAATGATGTATGTATGTGTCTTTGTGAGTTCTCTGATGGTAGGGAGGTTGGAAGATAGGGAAGAGGCAGGTTGTGAGGAGAGAGGTTGTAAAGTCCAGGAGGGCTGGGGGTCAGATTGGCAAATTGACAGTTACACAGTCATTGGGTACAAAGACTGGGTCATGGCTGAGCACTGAAGACAGATTTCCTTCCTTGATACTTTAACCCACAGGCAAGGAAGAAAAAAAAACTTGGTGTTTATGTGTGGGGGAAGGGGGGAGTAGGGCAGGATGGGAAAAAGAGAGGGGGATGACATAAAAGTTTAGACTGCCAGAACCCAGATGGGGAGACATGTGATGTGAGGGAGAGGGTGGAAGTATGTGATAAAAAGTCTGATGCTGTTTTTTGATGTTTGACTGCTGACAGCTTTCAAGCTCTACTCTTCCCCCTTCTTCTGCCCCACATTGAAGCAAGCTGATAAGGAACTCTGAAATTTGAGCCACACAAGCCCTAGCCCATGTACAGGAACACTTGCCCCAGGCCCAGCCCCTAACTACCATAAAATCCCAAGCCAGTCTCCTTTCCCAGCTCTCTCAAACCAGTCTTGGTCTTGCTTGGGAGCCATCCCAGGTCTCCCCAGAAAGCCTCATTATGTGAGTAACAAACCATTCATTCCCTATTGGTGCTCATACAGCAGCATCAGATGCAGCATCCAAACCTAATTTGGGATGTGTGGGCGAGTCTATCTTACTCCTGTGGGGTGACCACAACAAACTCACATACTTCACAGAAGCTTAATTATGGAATATATTTGGCCCTTTACCAAAGATACCAGTATTTCAGGAAATATGTCTTCAGTGCCTAATTAGTGTCAGATATAGTTGTAGGCCCTGGGCTTACAGAGTAGAACAAGAAGTCCAAAGTTCCTGCCATCAGGAGTTGATGTTTTCCTGGATCAGTGGGTAGTTGAAAGTGGGGAGAGAGGAGAGGAGCTGGAGAGACAGCTGCTATAGCTGTGGGCTGTGGGGAAACCTCCAAGGAGTTGACATTTGAGTTGAGACCTGAACAACAAGATGGAGTGGGTCGTATGGAGATTTCAAAGAAGAGTACTTTAGGAAGAAGAAACAGCAAGTAGCAATATCATGAGGTAAGAACAAAGCAGCATGTTGAGCAGCAAGAAGGCCAGTGTAACTCAAGCACAGTGGAGGAGGGGCAGAATGGAAACAAATGAGTGAAACCTGAGGGGTCATCACAGATGAGCGTGCATAGGGCTTTGCTAATAAATGTGCACTGTATTATTAAGGAGAAATTTTAAAACAGAGCTACAAAATAAACAGAAAGAAACATAGGTCTGGATTCAAACCCAGCTCTGAAACGTCCTATCTACCTGTTGTCTCAAGAAAGTCACTCAATTTATGTGAGCCTGTGTTTCCACATTTGTGAAAAGCTGATAATGTCAACATCACAAAACTTTCAGGAGAATTAAGTTAGATACAGTGACTGGCATATAGTCAGAAGTCAGTGAATGATAGTTATGTTGGTTATTAATTACCACTCTCTGAAATGCTTTTGCCTTGAACACACTTGGGAATGCTCATAGCCAAATTGCCTTGTACATCATGGCTCACTTTGGCCTTGTGTCATTGAAAGGTTTAAAACTACCTTTCCAGGAAGTAGGCCTCAAAGATATTATCAATCAGAGAGAGTGATTCTGAACTGAGCATCAAAGGACAGGCTAAGGTGGCTTAGATACAACTCGGGCAAAAACTCCTCCTTTTGCAGGCAGGGCAAACAAGGACACCTGCTAGAAGTTCCTGCTTCTAGAAAACATGACAAAGATATCAGTTAATCAGTGTGATGATTTAGGGACAAGCATGGTTGAGGCTCTGACTCTCCAGTGAATATATGGGACAAACATTTTGCTCAATGCAGCCCAGGGTAAATAACCCAGAGGGCCCCAACTTGGGTCTCCCTCATGCCCCAAATCCTTTCAATGGCAGAATTGGTAACCTCCTACTAAAAACTTGCAGCCAATGCTAAGTGCCCTTACAGATCATTTCCCATTTGATAGAAAGGGATAATAACATGCCAGGTGGTTCTTTTATTTGACAAATGCCATTGCTTTTACTCTGTGCCTGTAAATTTCCTAAGGGATTTCCACATATCAATACATTTAATTTACACTATAGCTTGAGACAAAGGTACTAATAGAAACACTGTTCTATAGAGGAGGAATTTGAATTTCTATGTTTTATACATTATTTTAGAGTCTACAGAAATGATGGAAATGTCTCCATCTCACTCCGTGAAAATCCTCACTCATCCTGCTGGAATTGGGTCAGCTGTTTCTCTCAAGATTCATGTCTTTATTCAGTTCTCTGACTTTTTTGTTAATGTCTTCCCTTGTCTTTCCTTTATGGTGATCACTAAAGGATAGATGCTGACAATTCTGGATCTGTCATAAATGTTTCCATTTTCCTCACATCCTTCCCATTCATTCTCCCTTTTGTATTGCATGTTTGGAAAATCACATGGTTTCATTCTTTGGTTCAATTGAGTATGTGTCAGATAAATACTTTGCCACTTATTCCACTTGAAAATTTGTTTTTTTATTTCAACTGTAATATTATTAAGTTCAGATTTGGACTTGTTCTTTCCTATACCAACCTATTTTGTTTCATGGATGTAGCATCCCCTAATCCCTGTTAATACTCCTATTTTCTATGGGATACTATCTCTTTGCTCCTAATAAACCCTAAGCTGTACACTTCCCTTCTGGAAATTGGTTTAAATCATATTTTTTTCTTTTAAATTTATGAATATATTTCCCTGTATAGGAAAAAGTAGAAAGAATCCACTTTTCAGCTGTGACAAAGAATTCAAGATAATGAAAATCAAACAGGATTATTAAGAAGAAGAGAGATAACCTAAATAAAACACAGGTTCTTTGTTTATAACATCAATGCATCAAATCTCTGTATACTTAATCAATTGCTCACTTTAATTTCGATAAAATTATTTCTGAAACAGACAATTTACACATAATATTTTTAAATGGTAAAGGGCAAAATGGTTTTGTGAGGGGAAGTGAGGGAAGGGAGGTGGTTTTGAAGGAAGGTGAGAAATAGAAGGTATTTTTTAGGTGAGATGAAGGAGGGAAGTACTTTGTAGGGGAAGGTGAGAGAAATTAGTACTTTCTGAGGGGACATGAAAGAGGGAAGGCCTTTTTGAGTGGAGATGAGGGAGGTTAGTACTTTGTGAAAAGCCTTGAGGAAGGGGACCTTTGAGAGAGGAGATGAGTGAGAGAAAACCTTTGTGAGGGAATGTGATGGAGTGAAGTCAACTGTGAGAGTAAGTGAGGCAGGGATGCACAGTTGAGGGAAGAGAAGGCCTTTGTGAGAACAAGTGGGAGACAAATTGAGTGGCATTTATGAGGGAAAGGAATGTCATTTTGAGGAGAGATGAGGAAAGGAAGGCCTTAGTGAATGGAGATAAGAGTGGAAAGGGCTTTGTGAGATGAGGTGAGGAAGGTTAGTACTTTGCAGAAGTGAGGAATGCTAGTCCTTTCTAAGGGGAGTTGAGGGAAAGAAAGCCTTTGTGAGGGGAAGTGAGTGAGGGAAGACCTTACTGAGAGAAAGAAAAGCTTCTGTGAGGGAGCATGAAGGAGGTTGGCACCTTGTGAAAGGAGCTGAGGGAAAGCTTTTGTGAGGGGCGATGAGGGAGGTTAATACCTTGTGAGCGTAGGGAAGGGAGCAAAGACCTTGTAAGGAAGGTGAGGCAGAAAATGCATTAGTGATGGGTGTAAGGGAAGAAAAACCTTTTTTGAAGGAGATGCGAAATTAGTATTTTGTGAAGGAAGGTGAGGGAGTGGAAGCCTTTTTGAAGCAGGGTAAGGGAGGGAATGTCTTTGTGAGGGAACTTGTGAGAGGTTTGTACTTTGTTAGCAGAGGTGAGAGAGGGAATGACTTCATAATGGGAAGTGAGGCAAAGAAAGATTTAGTGAAGGAAGGGAAGGCCTTTATGTAGGGAAAAGAGGAAGAGAAGGAGTTTTTGTGCATTCCAGAGGGAAGCCTATGAGAGAGGAGGTGAGGGACAGCAGGCCTTTTCAAGGAAGATGTGAAAGGGAAAGACTGTATGGGGACATGAGTCAGGAAGCTGAGAGAGGAAGGACTTTGTGACTGAAAGCAAGGGAGATTAGAACTTTGTGAGAGAAGATGATCGAAAGATCTTTTTGAGGAGAGATGGGGAAGAGTAGCACTTTGAGAGAGGGAAGAATTGAAAGGGTAGAGAAGTGAGGGAAGGTCTTTGTGAAGGCAAGTGATGGAGGTAAACCGATTCTGAGAGCAAGTCCAGCAGTGAAAGCATTAGTGAGGAAAGGAACAAGCCCTGTGAAGAGAGGAAAAGAAGTTAATACTTTATGGGGGCAGTTGAAGGAGAGAAGGCCTTTGACACAGGATTTGAAGATTTTAGCACTTTTAGAGGGGAGGTGAAGGAAGTTAGGTCTTTGAGGAAGCAACAGAGGGAATGCTTTAGTGAGGGTTGTGAGAGAGGGAAGGACTTTGTGAGAGGAAGTGAAGGAAGTTAGCACTTCTGGAAGTGAGGTAAGGGAGTGAAGACCTTTGTTAGGGAAGTGAGGTAAGGAAGGGAAGTCCTTTGTGAGGGAAAGTGAGGGAAGAAAAGGTCTTCCTGAGGATGGATGGTAGAGGAAAGTTCATTGTCATGGGAGGTGAAGCAGTAAAATCCTTTGTGAAGGAGGTTAGGAAGGGAAGTGTTTTGTGAGAGGAGGTAGGGATGAAAGACCTTTGTGAGGGGAGGTGATGGAGGGAAGTTCTCTGTGAGGGAGGTGGGAAAGATTAGTAGTTTGCCCTGGGGAGAGGTTTATGAGGGAAGGGAATGCCTTTAGGAGTGGAGGTGTGAGAAGGAAGGTCTTTTTGAGGGAAGGTGAATAAATGAATCAAACCTTAACAGCATAGGGGCGCCTGGGTGGATCAGTCAATTAAGCATCTGCCTTCAGCTCAGGTCATGATCCCGGGTCCTGGGGTTGAGTCCCATGTCAGGCTCCCTGCTCAGGAGGGAGCCTGCTTCTCCCTCTCCCACTCCTCCTGCTTATGTTTCCTCTCTCTCGCTGTCTCTCTCTCTGTCAAATAAATAAATAAAATCTTTTTTAAAAAATGACCAGACAGATTAGAAAAGACCATTTAGAACTTCTAGAAATAAAAATTGGGATGAAATTAGCAACTCAGTGGGGGCACCTGGGTGGCTCAGTCTGTTAAGCATCTGCCTTTGGCTCAGGTCATGATTTCAGGGTCCTGGTATCTAGCCCCGCATCCAGCTCCCTGCTCGGTGGGGAGCCTGCTTCTCCCTCTGCCCCTCCCCCCTGCTCATTCTCTCTCTCTCTCTCTCTCAATAAATAAATAAAATCTTTAAAAAAAAAAAATTAGAAACTCAATGGATGGGTTGAGCAGATTAAACCCAAAGAAGGATTTAGTGAACTGGAAGATCGTTGTGAAGAAGTTACTAGTAATTCAGGACAAGGAGATAAAAGCGTAGAGAAATCTGAGACATGGAAGATAGTATGAGAAGATCAAACATTTGTCTAGTCAGAGTTCTAGAAGGAGATAATAAAAAAGATAGAGAAACGATATGTAAAGGGATAATGGCAGAGTTTCTCACGATGCATGAAAGATATTAGTCCTCAGACAGTCTGAAGACTCACGAGCAATTTAGTGTAGTCAGATGTTAGTGGTAGAATGTAAATGGTGGGGATATGGGGCGCCTGGGTGGCTCAGTTGGTTAAGCGACTGCCTTCGGCTCAGGTCATGATCCTGGAGTCCCGGGATCGAGTCCCGCATCGGGCTCCCTGCTCAGCAGGGAGTCTGCTTCTCCCTCTGACCCTCCTCCCTCTCATGCTCTCTGTCTCTCATTCTCTCTCTCTCAAATAAATAAATAAAATCTTTAAAAAAAAAATGGTGGGGATATGGGTGTTCACAGTATATTTTCTTCAATTTGGCTGATTATTAGGACATTTTCATAATAATAAATTGAAAAAATTAACCCCACAAAAGGAAAATGAATAAAGGCAAGAACAGAAATGAACAAAATAACAAAATTAGAGAGGATCAACGCTGACCTAATTGGCTCTTTAAAGACTAAAATTGGGGGCTCATCAAGGAGCTTGCTTCTCCCTCTACCTGCTGCTCCCCTGCTCGTGCTCTGTCTCTCTCTCTGACAAAAAATAAAAAAATCTTTAAAAAAATAAATTAAAAAAAAATTAAGTCTATAAAAACTTACTAGCATTCAAAAGGCTTTACATGAGGAGGTGGAAAAAAGGCATTACATGAGGAGGTGGAAAAAACGCCTTAAAAGAACAAAAGGTGCAATCCTCAATGAAGAGCTAATGGTTTTGAATGCAGTACATGCAAAATAAAGAGTTTCAACATTCAAAGGTTAAAAAAAGAAAAAAAAGGGGGGAGAAAAGACCGGAAATTCAAGAAAACTAAGGCAGAAAATATGCACAGAAGTAAATTTGTATTCTCTTATTTCAGCCTGTGACAGGTCAAATGGACGAGTTAATCCCCAAGCTGGCAGCATTTATTGAACACGCAGGCCCAGAAGCACTCTTCTGGGCACCTTTCCTGGATTAACTCATGTGGTCCTTTGGCATATGGTCTATCATTATTCCTTTGTACCAATGAATAAACTCAAGCATAAACAGGGCAAAGTGAGAATACAGAAGTAAATAACATAATGGACGAAGCATATCAAATTAATGTATCTAAATCTCTACCTTGAAACAATGAATGCAATTTCTTTTTTCAACTGTCCATGGAATATTCATAAAAACTGACTCTATATTAGACCTGTGATATCACAATATTTATAATAAGAAATATATAATTTATCTTCAACCAGTTCCTGACACGGAGCCCCTAAAATCCTTGGAATTTCCTGTGATGAATGTCTTTTATAATGCTAAAGAAGGAACGTTTGGAAAGCCTTTAGGTAATCTAAGGATGGGGGCTGGTTTCCAGGGGAACCACCTCTGGAGAGGGAAGAGGGGCTGGAGGTTGAATCCATCACCAAAGGCCCATGATTGAATCAATCGTGCCATTGTAATGAAGCTGCCATAAAACCCCCAAATGATGGGGGGGGGTGGGGGCTTGGAGACCTTCTGGGTTGGTGAACACAACGCAGAGTAGCATGCTGCTCAGAGAGCGTGGAAGCTCCGCATCCTTTCCCCCTACCTTGCCCTATGCATCTCTTCCATCTGGCTGTTCCTCATTTATATCTGTAACCAAAGGAATGTGAGTTCACTCCTTGGGGAGTCACAGATACACCAGGTGGAGTTGTTGCACAAAGTAAACTTTATTGGCAGCAAAGAAAGAGATCACAGGGAATAGCTTCCAGAGCTGTGACTCCCTAAGAGGGCAAATGGGTACCTTTTATTTAGGATTAGGATGAATATTTAGACAGGGAAGCCTTGTCATGGTATGTAGAGATGGGCACAAGGTCCCGCAAGCGCCTTAAGGAAACATGCCTATGCATACATTGTATGTTATGTAAATGAGGCTGAGGCTCTCTGCTTGGGGAGAGATTTTAGGATTATAATGAGGTAAAGGTAATTGCTGGTCATCCCAGGGGTCACTCCATGGTCCATCTGCGCAAGCGCAAGTTGGGGGGGGTCCCCACTCCGACGGTCTGGGTGGTCTGGGCCAGCGGGAGGTCTTGTCAGGGCAGTCAGCCATCACCTGAGGAGGGTTTTGGGGGTTTCATTTGCCTGAGTTAAGATGTAAGCCAGAAACAAGAGCTGAAAGAAAAATATGAGACAAAGGTTAGTGAGTACAAGCAGGTGAACAGTAAAGGTCAGGTCTTGAGGTCTAGCTGGTGACATACCCTTTTATAATAAACCAGTAATCTAGTAAGTAAAATGTTTCTCTGAGTCCTGTGAGTCATTCTAGCAAAATTAATCAATCCTGAGGAAGGGAACTTGGGAACCTCTGACTTATAGCCAGTTGGTCAGAAGAACAGGTAACAATCTGGACTTTTAAGACCAGCATCTAAAGTGCAAGGAGGAGGTAGTGGGAACCTCCAATCTGTAGCACACAGGTAACAACCTGGGTTCGCATCTGGAGTCTAAAGTCAGGGATGAAGGGCAGTCTTAGAGGACTGAAACGTTTACCTGTGGAATCTGATGCTATCTCTGGGTAGATAGCATCAGGATTGAGTTCAGTTGTGGGACACCCAACTGGTGTCCCAAGAATTGCTTGTTGTTGGTGGTGGGGAACACCCCCTCCCCCACACACATACATTGGAATTGGTATCAACCTATTTAAAACTACAGAGACAACCTTAATATATCCCCAGAAGTAAAAATATATACATAAAGTAAAAAATAATTTTAAAAGTAATAACTCTCTTATCATCTGGAAAATTTTAAGTGCCGCCTTAAACAACTCTTGATCCAAAGAAGATAGCCAAACCCAAATTGAAGGTTATCTATAAAATAGCAACAATGAAAGCACTAGGTATTCAGACTCCTGTAAGCAGGGTTTAAGCAGTGCTAAGAGAAAATATTTGTGTTAATAAACATGAAAATAGGGGCGCCTGGGTGGCTCAGCCGTTAAGCGTCTGCCTTCGGCTCAGGTCATGATCCCGGGGTCCTGGAATTGAGCCCCACATCAGGCTCCCTGCTCCACGGGAAGCCTGCTTCTCCCTCTCCCACTCCCCCTGCTTGTGTTCCCTCTCTCACTGTGTCCCTCTCTGTCAAATAAATAAATAAATAATCTTTTTAAAAAAATGAAAATAAAGAATTAAAGTATCCAACTCAAAAGGTTAGAAAACAAACCAAAAATAAACCTAGGAAAATCAGAAAAAAAGGAAAAAGGAAAGATAAAAGCAGAAGTCAATTAACTAGAAAATAATAGATCTAATAAATCCAAGATGAGACTCTTCCAAAGAATTAAATAGATATGTTAATTGCCATAATCAATAAGGAGGAGAAATCACAAATACACAAAACAAGAAAAGAAAATGGGTAGATAACCACAGATTTAGAGCAAATAATAGGAAATTTAAAACAATTTTTTTCAACTCTATACAAATAAGTTTAGGGACCTAGAGGAAATGTTTGATTCTCTAGGAATAATATATGAATAACAAAAACTCACTCTAGAAAAGAGAATCTCTATAAAATAAAATTTATAAAAACTATTCCTAGAAAAGAAATAGGGAATATTGTTCAAAAGCAACCCCCACCGAGCTCAAATAAATTAATTTCTTAAAAAGTTTTTTTTAAAAAACAACCCCTATAAAAAGCAGCAGGTCAACTGAATTCAAAGGAAAATTCAACCAAACCTTTAAGGTGCAGGTGACTTCAATGCTATGTAAATCATTTCAAGGCATAAAAAAAAAAAAATTGCAAATTTTGGTTATGAAAGATTGATACCAACAAAGCACAAAGAATATGCAATCACAGATAAATCTCACTTAAGAAAACCATTACAAAAATACTAAATAAAATATAGCCAAACATAATCTAGTAACTCATTTAAAAATCAAAACATAACCAACCAAGTGGGATTTATTTTTAGGGATGTAAAGATGGTTCAATATTAGAAAAGCTATGAATGTATTTCAAATTTTCATAGACCAACAGTAAAAAATCGTATGATCATCCCTACAGATGTTGAAGAGGTATTTGACAAAATTTAATATCCGTTCTTTTTTTTTAATATCCATTCTTGCTTTGCAAAAATTTCTCAATAAAATCAGATTAAGGGGATACTTCCTTAACATGACATTTCTCTATCAACCAAAAATTCAACACCATGTTTAGTGAAAAAAATACTAGAAGTGTTCCCACTAAGACATGGGAAAAAACTAAGATATCCTCTCGCACCACAGTAATTTAACATTCTGAAGATAGACAATAAAATCAGACAAGAAAAAGATATAAGTATAAAAATTTAAAGGAGAAGGTAAATTTATCATTATTTGAGGATGATACAACTATTTACCTGGAAAACAACAGAATCCAAGTGAAAAACTATTACAAATAAGAGAATTTAGTAAGGTGGCCCAGTACACAACTGATATACAAAAACCAGGGGTCTTCATTAACAAAAGCAATAACTAGTAAATAAAACTCCATTTACAATGACAATAAAAACTGTGAAATACCCAGGAATAAGCTTAACATGAAATGGGCAAAGAGAAAAACTTCAGGAACTTGTTAAAAGAGACAAAAATAAGACTTGGACAAAATAATTTCAATAATGTGTTTTATTGAACCCAACAAGGTCCAAAACATTATCATTTCAACATGTAATCAATATAAAAAATATTAATGAGATATTTTGCATTCTTTATTCATACTAAGTCTTTGAGTTTCATTGTATGTTACACTTACACTTTATAGCTCAATTAGGACATTTCATATACTTCAGGAGCTGCAAGTGGTTTGTGGCTATCATATTGGACGTGCAGATGGAGAGGGTGAGGAGAGAAACAATCATGCTCACAAAATGCTGATGGGCAGGTAAATGAGTAGATAATCTCTTTTTGTATACCTATAGGCAGAGGAATTTGACATGATCTATCAAAATTTACATATATTTGTCATTTGACCCCATATACCACTTGTAGGAATTTATCCCAGAGAGTTTATCACAAGGCATTCAGTATTTTTAAGTTTCTTTGTTCATTTAGGCAACTTGCACGCAGAAAGGTTGTAGGTTGTACTTTACCCCACAGTAGCAGGGGGAGTGGGAGAGGGAGAAGCAGGCTTCCCGCCGAGCAGGGAGGCCAATGCGGGGCTCGATCCCAGGACCCTGGGATCATGACCTGAGCTGAAGGCAGACACCCAACGACTGAGCCACCCAGGCACCCTCCAATGCCACTTTTAAGTAGTTTTTTCTCCATGGATTGGAAGAGTTTTATTGATTTTTGCATTATTTATTTTACACTTTGTAAATTTGTTCCCCTTAGCTCTAGTAGTTTTTCAGTTTGTCTTGGGTTTTCCAGAAAGATACTCATATTTACATATGATCATAACTTTCTCCCCTTCCTTTCTGATATTAATACCTAATACATCTATCTTCTGGTTTACTGCTAAGCTAGAATTTTGACAAAAATGTTAAATGATAGTCATGGTAGGGGGAATCCCTGTTGTTGCCCTGATCTTAATGAGAATAGTGTTTCAACGCTAAGTACTAAGTTGGCCAAATTGTTTTAAGACAGGGTTTTATATATTTTTTTATCACTTTAAGATAGTTTTTACTTTGTTTCCTAGCTTGATGTCAGGTTTAGGTATGTCAGGAGTAATGCCCTATGGAGTAAGTTGGGAAGTTTTCTTTTTGATGCTCTGCAACAGATTAAATAACACTGGAACTGGATGCCTGGGTGGCTCAGTCGGTAAAGTGGCTGCCTTCGGCTGGGGTCATGATCCTGGGGCCCTGGGATCGAGCCCTGTGTCGGGCTTCCTGCTCAGCGGGGAGCCTGCTTCTCTCTCTGCCTGCTGCTCCCCCTGCTTGTGCTCTGTCTCTCTCTCTCTCTGACAAATAAATAAAATCTTAAAATAAATAAATAAATAACACTTGGAACATCTCTGCTTAAAAGTTTAACAGAATGAGTAGGACTAGTGTCTATTGGTAAAGCAGATCTTTGATTCTATTTCTTCTTTGTTTATTGATTGATCATTTTCATTATTCTACCTCCTCTTGAGTTGCATGTATTATTTTCCATACTTTCTTAGAAAATTGCCCACCCCATTGTCATAAAGCCATATAGAATATTATTGTGAATTTTAAAAATATCCTCCATACTTTTATATCTGTTGTTAGATTTTCTTCTCAGTCATAATGTTGTCTACCTGAATTTTTCTTCTTTGTCTATGTTGTTGGTCCTTTCAAAGAACCAGATCTTGGTTTCCTTGCCCTATTCTACCTGGGTTTTTCATGCTACAGCGTTAATCTTTATTAGTTTTCCCCTTCTGTTTTGTTTTTGTGTTTCTGATGTCATTTCTATAGCTCCTGGACTTGAATGCTTAATCAATTTATACTGAACCCTTTTTTATTAATTAATTAAATCATTTAAGGTTGCTATTTAGCCTATGACTATGACTTTGGCCACATCTCATAGATTTCGTCTCTATTTAGTGATTTGATATCAAGGTCATGGTAGCTTCTTAAAAATTAGTTATTTTCCATCATCAGAATACGTCACATTATGGTACTTGTATATTCCATGAACATTAAAAAGTAAACCTTGTCCATAAAACACAGCATGTCTGGATTTTCTACAGGAAATTATTTTTATATCTTCTTGGACTTGGGTATCTGAGAGCTGAAAAAAGGAATTTCAATGTGAGTTTAATTTGTATTTCTCAAGTTATGAGTGAAATTGATTGTCTCTTCTTATGTTTAAAAACCACTTGTAGTTCTCTTTCTGTGAATTTCTGTTCACTTCCTTGGTTCATTTTTCTATTCCATTGTTGTTGACAATTTACAAGAAACATTGGTGACATTAACAATGAAAAAACAGTTAAAATAAATATATACACCCCTCACATACTTATTTATCAATCTACCAATGGAGTGAATTATAATGTGGTGAATAACATTTTTCAGTCCTTCATTCAACTCATATTTACTGAGCACCTACTAATGTCACATGAATAAGACAGACAAAATCTCTGGCCTCATGGAGACAGGGAAAAACAAACTATATGTAATTTCAAGTAGTGATAAGTGCTAAGGGGAAAAAAGGCACAGCGAGTGGTAAGTCACAGTGTGATATTCTTTTAAGAGGTGTTCTGTGTCTTTGTTTCTTTGTTTTCTTTCTGTATGTGAACTGGTCTTTTCCAAGTTGATTTTAAAGAATGAATTGGTACACTTGGCATCTTTTTCCGTGCTCTTTAACTTTTTAAATAACATGGCAATATTCTGTTTCTTCAAGTTTTGATGAAATAATCTGGACCTGATTTCTCCTTCTCTTTGGACTAAATCTTTGGCCACCATTTGAATTTCCCTTTGGTTTCAGTGTAAACAGATTTCCTACTTTCTCTTAGTCAGTTTTGGAAATTAACATAGTCCTAGAAAATTGCCCATTTTATCTGGATTCAAAATTTCTTTGCATTTTAAAATTTTATTTTTCATCCTCTCTGTCCTTCCTAATCTTATCTACTTGCATTGTATCTTTGTATCTTAATTGAACTACCAATTAATTCACTGTGCACACAAATTCTGTGGGAGTTGGGAATTGGGACAGGACACAGTGGGAACATGTTATCTCTGCTCTATGATGTCTGCAGCTTCTGCTGGGAAAACTCAGGCAGGTGGGGGCCAGAATCCTCTGAGGGGTTCCCTTACTCTCATGTCTCCCGTCTGTCTGGGATGACTGGAAGGCTGGGCTCTGTGGACCTGAGCACCTCCATATGGCCCCTTCATGCAGCTTAGCTTTCTCACAGCGGCTCAGGGATCCCAGAGGACATGGTCCAAGGAATAATCCAGAAGCTGCCCCACCTTCCGTGACTTAGCCTTGGAAGTCACACAGCATCACTTACACTCCTCTTGAGAGGTGGGGTCTGTGTCCCCAACCCTTGAATCTGGGCAGGCTTGTGACTGTTTGTACCAATGGAGGCTGCAAAGCAGAGCACAGTGGGATGGACTATTGGAAAAGACATTCAGCCACACTGTTGTGATTATTGTTATATGCACATGTTGAGAAATGTGTTAAAGCTACTCTTTTCACTTCATCTAGGAATGTTCTTTGTGAGGTCAGCAAGTAAGCCTATGGCTTGGGAAGTGTGTTTACATACCACAATCCATGCAGGAGTTCAAAGGGGTACCCATCTCTTTCTCCACTTAGCTCACAAACTTTGTCAATGGGTCATGAAGTCACAATCCATGCATCTACTGCCATCTAGTGACAAGAGCCCCATTGCAGATTTTGCTCTTTTCGAGAAATGAACCTCTTTAGTTCCATCCAACAAATTATTCTTACATAAGCAAAAGGTGAGAATTCCATGGCTTCTCTGATGGCATCCCTCACCTAGAAAATGTGGATAAAAACAGCCTCTCCATCACAAGATTGTTTGGTGATAGTGAGTAAATACATGCACTCACTCAAAACGGTGCCCAGCACAAAAGAAGCTCCATTGTTTATTATGATTCACTCCATTAACGGAGGCCTGTAGTCAAAACTCATGAGGCACACAAGGTTTGAGGAGAGGCCATGAAAGACAAATAGAATGAATTGAAAATTAAATCCTCACACAAACAAGCTGTGCACCTGGAGCCTGACACGAGAGTCACTCAGGAAGGGTTGGTTGAAGGAGTGAGCAGAAATTTGGGCTCAGCTGGACACCTGTCAGACCCATCATATGGACAGTCCCTTCCCACATCAAAGGGAGAAGACAAGACAACATCATAGCTCAGAAGCAGGAGATGTTGTCACCAAGACCAGGCCTTTCTCCAACTGAGGAGGTTCCTCAAGGCCCCTTTCATGTCCTTATTCCTAAGACTATAAATGAAGGGGTTGAACATGGGAACCCCCACCGCATATAGCACAGTGGCCACTGAGTCCTCAGCTGTGTAGGAAGAAGAGGGTCGCAGATACACCCCAAATAAAGTTCCACAGAACAATGACACCACGACAAGGTGGGAACTGCAAATAGAAAAGGCTTTCAGGGGACGCCTGGGTGGCTCAGTCGGTTAAGCGTCTGCCTTCGGCTCAGGTCATGATCCCAGGGTCCTGGGATCGAGTCCCGCGTCGGGATCCCCGCTCTGCGGGGAGCCTGCTTCTCCCTCTGCCTCTGTCTCTCATGAATAAATAAATAAAATCTTTAAAAAAAAAAAAAAGGCTTTCAGTTTGCTCTGAGAAGAATGAAGTCTTAGGATGGCTGAGAAAATGTGCATGTAGGAAAGAGAAATAAAGAGGAAAGGAGCAACAAAAAGAAAGCTCCCCAGGGTGTAAACAACCAACTTATTGATGTGGATATTTGAACAGGAAAGCTTTAGCAATGAGTAAAGTTCACAGAAAATATGGTGAATTCTGACACTTGCACAGAATGACAGTGTATCTATCAAGAGGGTGTGGATCAAAGGATAGATATTTGTGATAATCAGAGCCACAGACACCAAGGTGATACAGAATTTGGGGCTCATGGTTATGGTATAATGAAGAGGGTGACATATGGCTACATATGGCCGTCATATGCCATCACTGCCAAGAGGAAATTGTCCAGTTCTAGAAACAAGATTAGAAAATACATCTGAGTGAGACATCCAACATAGGGAATGGACTGGCTCTGGGTTTGGATATTGAGCAGCATCTTTGGTATAGTGACAGAGGTGAAGCAGATGTCAATGCATGACAGGTTGGCTATGAAGAAGTACATGGGGGTGTGGAGGTTGGAGGTGGAGCCAATGGCCAGGATGATGAGCAGGTTCCCCACCACAGCAACCAGGTACATGGATAGGAACAGACTGAAGAGGAGGGGTTGATGCTCAGGCACCTCTGACAGTTCGAGGAGGAAGAATTCTGAGATAATGGTTAGGTTGCCTCTTGCCATGCCTCCTGGTTTCTATAAACATGCATTGAGAATACATCTGTCAACAAGAGCAGAGGCAATCTGGGAAAGCATGCACAACAACCTTCATCATTGGCTGAAATACTTTGTGACACTTTGGGGTGGTGAGGGCAAGAAAGTGTGGGGCTGTCTGGTCATCAGAGAATGCAGGGCAGGTGAGCTGAGGCCCTTCTTGAGACTTACCTCAGTCAGGAGCTCCTCTTTTTTCTCGAGAAGGAAAGAAGGACCAGACAGAGAATAAGACAGAACTGAAAGTAAGGCCTGGTTTGGGGAGGGAGGGTGGAGGCAGCTAAAGCAGTTGAGTTGTCACAATGGGTGCTTTGGTTGGATCCTTGTAGGCCTCTTTATTTTACTGATGTAGGGGTTTGGGTGATGACCATAAAGCAAAATTCTGTGTTCGCGTGTGTGTGTGTACTTAAACACAGATGTATATACTTTATAAACATATACACAGACATATATTCATATGTATGTATTCACAGAAAATTTCATGAACGCCTATTCACCAAAATGCCAATAGTGGTGATCTCTGGGGTGCGAGATTTTAACTTGCATCTTTTTTCAACAATAAACACGTATCGATTTTCTAAACTATGCTCCATGGACATTAATATGTCTTTCAAGAGGCTTCTGTGATGGACTAAGTTTGAAGCACAAGCACAGTTAGGGGCTCAGGGCTTGTCATACATAAGTTATGTTTTTGTATCTTTGTCTCTCCTTTCAAGTTCATGTTATGGAATCCACAAAGGCTAAATGCTCATGTGATGTAATTCCACTAGATAGACAGATCTACATTCATAAATCTGAAAATCAAATAAAATGGAAAACTTAATAAAATCTGATTTTAAAATATTGACTCAAAAACAAGCAGATGATAAGTAAACAAATATCCATGGAAGAAACTGAAAAATATTTCATGGATCTCCACCTAAAAATAAACCACATGCTTTTAATCCAGGTGCATTTAAGAAAGAATCATTTTAATTCATCAGATTTTCAGCCCACTAATCCCCTCTTCAAATATTAAAAGTTTACAAGGGAAAGAATGACATCTGTCTGCTTCACCACGGAATCACCATGGCCTCAAGCCAGCATAATACTGAAATCAAAACCTGGCAACAACAAGCATATGCACAAAAGAACAATGAGGCAAATATCGTCAATACATGCAAATGCAGTCTAGAAGTACATTGGAGGGATAAGACATCAAATAGGAATATAAGAATGACTGATATTATGACATCTACTAATGCAAATAATCGTATGAGTTGATGGAAGGAAAAAACTACATTATAAACTTAATGGATCCTAAAATGGCACTTGTAACACCTCACATTATTTCTTGATTTTTACAACCCTTAGTGGGACTGGAATGAAAGCCTCATCTCAAAGCACCAGAGTCTGGATGTCCTTTCTTTCAACCCAGCTGCCTCGCCCAAAGCTCTCCCTTCAGACTCCAATTTTCACTGGGCCCACTGGAACTCATAATTTATAATCAATGTCTTCTCAAAACATTCCCTCTACTCTCTGCCTTAAAGGAGACTTGGATGCATACCTGAGGACACTACTTTCTTGCAGCTCTCTCCAAGCTAGACTATCTTTTCTTCTCACACCTCATATACTTCAGGGTTAGGAGGTAGAGTCAGTGACCTTTCCTCCCTACCAATGCTACTTTTCAGCCCAGTATTTCCTCTCCTTTAAAAAAAATCCCAAGAGTGGGGCGCCTAGGTGTCTCAGTCCATTAAGCATCTGCCTTTGGCTCAGGTCATGATCCTAGGGTCTTGGGATCGAGGCCCGCATCAGGCTCCCTGCTTGGCGGGGAGTCTGCTTCTCCCTCTCCCTCTGCCCCTCTCCCTTGTGCTTCTTTCTCTCTCTCTCTCTCTCAAATAAATAAATAAAATCTTAGAAAAAGAATCCCAAGAGTGACATCAACAAAAACAGCAGAAGTAGGAGCTCTAAGGGCCTATCCCTCCACAAAAACAGTGAAGAAATCAGCAAAAATGATCAGAATCAATGTTGTCAGAACTCACAAAAATAGCCAAATATTTCCAAAAAATGAAGCAAATGTTGAATCAAGAAAAGGGTAACTTAAACACGGTAGAAGCTTCTGGTGTTTTAACTTTAGCCTTGCATAGCAGCAGTCTTGAAGATGGCAGCTTACATTCCCAATGTAATACTAGGCTCAGAAGAGAGGAGAGCAGACTTTGTTCCCAAGCAGTTGTGTTTGTCTGTTTGGACTTATATGGAAATTCCGTGAAGGACTGACATCAGGCATTGGCCTTTGTTTCACCTAACTCAGAACTCCCTCGGGACAGAAAAGTAGCTAAGAGGGTGTCCCTTAAGAATAATGAACAAACCACTGCCAAACCACTGCAAAAGATTACAGCTGGGACAAACAATAGACACACCAAATGCCTTGGAGGAAAAACTGGGGAAAGTTACTTTGGGGAAGATTGGCTTTGAAAAGCTTCTGCTTATAATGGGAAAATATAGACAGTCATATGCATGCCCAGGGCTGGATGCATGCTCAGAAAAGACCTGAGGATACTATAAGCTTTCACCTCCAACTGATATTCAGACTCAGAAAAACATAGGAAATGAAGGCTCAGGCACAGTTTTAAACAGACCAACTAAGCATTGAAAAAGTGCCCCAACACAGAGCCAAATTTCAAAGACCAGGAGACTATTTTATTTTTTTTATTTCTTTCCTTTATTCCCCCCTCCAGTGTTTAAGGAAATCTCTGGAAAACCATTATCTGACCAAAAGCTAAAAGAACAGAGACTTCAGAGACCACACATGATAAAGCATAGTTTTTGGAAAATAGTTTGGAAAAGTCACCAAACCAACAAGCACGTACAAATGACAGAAAGCAACAAAAACAAACCCTGATGAGAAGGAAGAATCTAATTTCCAGCATTACCACATTATAATATTCAAGATGTCCAGTTTTCAGTGAAAAATTACGAGGCATGCAAAGAAACAAGTATATATGGCCCATTTACGAGGCATGCAAAGAAACAAGTATATATGGTCCATTCACAGGATGAAAAGAAATTAGCAAAAACTGTTTATAAAGAGGCACAGACATCGGACTTACTACAAAAAGACTTTAAATTAATTTTCTTAAATATGTTAAAAAAGCTAAAAGAAGCTGGAACAATATCTCAACAATTAGAGATTATCAACAAAGTGATAAAAATTATAAAAAGGAACCAAATAGAAAATGTGGAACTGAAAAGTACAAAAATTGAAAGGAATAATTCATGATAAGGTTTCAATAGCAGATTTGAGCTGGCAGAAAAAAGGATCCATGAACTTGAAGATACATAAACTGAAATTAGTCTGAGGAGCAGAAAGGAAACAGATTAAAGAAAATGAACAGTCTAAGAGACCTGTGGAGCATTATCAAGTAGACCAACATATTCATTGTGGGAGTCCCAGAAGAAGAAAAGGAGAGAAAAAAGGCCAAAAAGAATATTTGAAGAAATAATGGTTGAAAATTGCTCAAATTTGGTGAAAGCATGACTCTACACATTCAGAAAGCTCCCAAGTAGGATAAAAACCAAGAGGCCCACACCAAGACGCATTATAATCGAACCGTCAGAAGCCACAGACAAAGAGAGAATCTTGAAAGCAGCAAAAGAGGAGCAACTTGTCGTGTATAAGGGATCCTCAATAAGATTTACAATTTCTTATCAAAATCCATGGAGAGCTTTCTGAATGTATAGAGTCATGCTTTCACCAAATTTGAGCAATTTTCAACCATTATTTTGGGTTGAGCTGCCGGTTGTCCACGAGGTTCTTTGAGTTCACTCCCAAGCACATCTGCAATTCAAAATGTCGCACCTGTCCCCCCAAACTAAGCCCTCCAACCCCAGTAACCCCAGAGTCTTCTTTGATGTGGACATCAGAGGGGAGTGAGTTGGTCGAATTGTCTTAGAATTGTTTGCAGATATTGTACCCAAAACTGCAGAAAATTTTCATGCATTGTGTACAGGAGAAAAAGGCATTGGACCCGCCACTGGGAAACCTCTCCATTTCAAAGGATGCCCTTTCTATCGAATTATTAAGAAATTTATGATTCAGGGTGGAGACTTCTCAAATAAAAATGGGACAGGTGGAGAAAGTATTTATGGTGAAAAATTTGAAGATGAAAATTCCGTGACTTCCCTGAGGATGCAGATATAGATTTAAAAGATGTAATAAAATTTTACTAATAACAAGATATAAAAAATGTTGGAAATACTTTTTTCAAATCTCAGAACTGAGAGATGGCCATTAAAAAATATGCAAAAGTTTTAAGATATGTGGAAGGTTCAAAGGCTATTACTGAGAAAGCAGATAGATTGAAGCTGCAACCTATAGCTTTAAGCTGTGTGCTGAATATTGGTGCTTGTAAACTGAAGATGTCAAATTGGCAGGGAGCAATCGACAGTTGTTTGGAGGCTCTTGAAATATACCCATCCAATACCAAAGCCTTATACCGTAGAGCTCAAGGATGGCAAGGATTAAAAGAATACGATCAAGCATTGGCTGATCTTAAGAAAGCTCAGGAGATAGCACCAGAAGATAAAGCTATCCAGGCAGAATTGCTGAAAGTCAAACAAAAGATAAAAGCACAGAAAGATAAAGAGAAGGCAGCGTATGCAAAAATGTTTGCCTAGTAAGAAATTCAGTTTTCCTTAAATATGCATTGATTGTTATATAAAGGCAATAAGAAAATTTAAAGGTTTTTGTCGGTTATATATGATCCCTGATGTCTTTCCTTTGATACTTCAGTTTCCCATTGTTTACAGTTCAAGAATACTGAAAAGAGTTCACTCTTAATAAAACAGTGTTACAAATTAAAAAAAAAAAAACCTCTCCTTCAAACATAAAAAAAAAATTAAGACATTCCCTAATAATCTAAATCTGAGAGAATTCATTGCTAGTAGCTCTACCCTAAAAGCCATGCTAAAGGGAGTATTTCAGGGTGAAATGAAGGGACACTAGACAGTAACTTGAAGTCATACAAAGAAATAAAGAACATCAGTAAAAATAAACACATAGGGAAATATAAAAGTCAATATTAATGTAATTTTGGGTTTTAACTCCTCTTTTTTCATATATCATTTTAAAAATATATAAAACTATAATTACAAAACAATGTGAATGGGCATACAATGTGTAAAGACGTAAGTTGTGTCAGTAACAACATAAAAGGGGAAAGATGGAGCTGTATAAAAGCAGCTCTTTGTATACTCCTGAAGCAAAGTTGGCATTAATTCAAACCAGATTGGTGTAAGTAAAAGATGTTAATTGTAATCCCCAGGGTAACGACTAAGAAAATATATAGTGAAAGAAAGTACAAGGGAATCAAGATGGTAACTAGGAAACACATATCTAACATAAAAGTAGATGGTAATGGAGGAATTGAGGAACAAAAGAGATAGAAGACATATAGGGGAAGAAAGCAAAATAGTAAAAGGAAGATCTTATCAGTAACTACTTTAAATGTAAGTGGATTACATGGTTCAGTTAAAAACGGAGAGTGGCAGGGGGCCTGGGAGGCTCAGTCGTTCAGTCTGACTCTTGATCTCAGCTCAGGTCTTGAGCTCAGGTCTTGGTCTCTGGATCATGAATTCAAGCCCTGCACTGGGCTCCATGCTGGGCATGGAGCCTACTTTTTTTTAAAAAAAGAAAAAACAGAGAGTGGCAAAATGGATTTTTAAAAAATATTTGTTTAGAGAGAGTGTGTGCACGAGTGGGGGGAGGGGCAGAGGGAGAGAAAGAGAGAGAGAAGCAGTCTGCCCACTGAGCGTGGAGCCCAACACGGGGCTTGATCTCACAACCCCGAGATCATGACCTGAGCCTAAACCAAGAGTCAGATGCTCAAGTGACTGAGCCACCCAGGCATCCCTATAAGATACTTTAGATCCAAAAACACAAATAGGTTGAAAGTTAAGGAATTAAAAAGATATTCCATGCAAATAATAACCAAAAGAGAGCTATACTAATATCAGACAAAATAGACTTTAAGTCAAAAATTGTTATAAGAGACAAAGAAGAACATTATATAATGATAAAAGGGTCAACTCGTCAAGAAGATATAACTCATCAAGAAGATATAACTATTGTAAACATTCACACACTTAGCAACAAATCACAAAATATATGAGGCAAACATTGACAGAATTGAAAGGAGAGATAGCCAGTTCCACAATAATAGCCAGAGACTTCAAAACTCTACTTTCAATAATGAAAAGAACCACCAGATAGAAGATCAATAAGGCAACAGAGGATGTGAGCATATAAACCAACTAGACCTAACATACCCATACGGAATACACCACCCAATGACAGCAGAATACACATTCTAACCAAGTGTACGACAGACATTCCTCAGGATAGGCCTTGTATTAGGCCACAAAACAAATCTCAGTAAAATTTAAAAGATTGAAATCATACACAGTATAGTCTGCAAGCACAACAGAATGAAACTAGAAATGAATAACAAAAGGAAAACTGGAAAATTTACAAATATGTAGAAATTAAATAACACATTTTAAAATAAGCAATGGATCAAAAAAGAAATCACAAGGGAAATTAGAAAATACATTGAGATGAATGAAAATGAAAAACCAAAAAGAAAAAAAAAAGAAAATGAAGAAACAACATACTAAAACTAATGGGATGCAGTGAAAGCAGTGTTCAAAGGGAAATACCAGTTGTAAACACCTACCTTAAAAAGATCAGGGATAAAACAAGGATCCTCACTTTCATCATTTCGGGTTTTTTTTTTTTTAAGATTTTATTTATTTATTTGAGAGAGAGAGCACAAGCAGGGGGTAGGGGCAGAAGAAGAGGGAGAAGCAGGCTCCATGCTCAGGGCTTAATCCCAGGACCCTGGAATCATGACCTGAGCCAAAGGCAGACACCTAACCAACTGAGCCACCTGGGCTCCCCAATCACTTTCTTCATTTCTATTCAACATTGTACTAGAATTCTAGCCAGAGCAGCTAGGCAAGAAAAAGAAAGAAACAGCATCGAAATTGGAATATAAGAAGCACAATTATCTCTATTCACAGATGATTTAATCTTATATATAAAATCCTAAGGAATCCATCAAAAAAAAATCTGCTAGATCTAATCGAATTCAGCAAAGTCGCAGGATACAAGATCAACACACAAAAATCAGCTGTAGGGGCGCCTAGGTGGCTCAGTCGTTAAGCGTCTGCCTTCGGCTCAAGTCATGGTCCCAGGGTCCTGGGATCGAGCCCTGCATCGGGCTCCCTGCTCCGCGGGAAGCCTGCTTCTCCCTCTCCCACTCCCCCTGCTTGTGTTCCCTCTCTCGCTCTGTCTCTCTCTGTCAAATAAATAAACAAAATCTTAAAAAAAAAAAAATCAGCTGTAATACTATACACTAGCAATGAACAATGCAAAAATGAAATTAGGAAAATAATAGCATCTATAATAATAACAAAAAGATGAAAATACTTAGGAATAAATGTAACCAGGGGGATGCAAGACTTGTTCTTTGAAAACTACAAAACATTGTTCAAAGAAATTAAAGAAGCTCTAAGTCAATGGAAAGACTTCCCATGTCCATGGATTGGAATATATTAAGATGGCAATACTCAAAAAGTGGTCTACCAACTCAATACAGTCTCAATGGCCTTTTTTGCAGAAATGGAAAAGGTGATCCAAAAATTCATAGGGAAATGCAAGGGACCCCAAATAACCAAACGCTCTCAAAAGAGAATGCAGTGGTACACTTCATTTAGTTAGACGCTTATGGTTAAGATTGTAGCCAAGTTTTGGCATCAGATATAATGTTGATTTTTGAATAAGTTAAACAGAACATTATTATATGAACTAGGAATTCCACTCCTAGGTATATACCCAAAAGAATTAACAGGTGTTCAAATAAAAACTGGCACATAAATGTTCATAGCAGTACTATTCATAATAGCCAAAGGGTGAAAATAACTCATGTATACATCAACTGATGAATGGATGAAAAAAATATGGTGTAGCTGCACAATGGAATATTATTCAGGCATGTTAATTAATGAACTAATATGTCCTGAAACATGGATGAAAATATTGAAAACATTATGCTAAGTGAAAGAAGCCAAACACAAAAGGCCATATATTATATGATTCCACACATATGGACTATCCAGAAGAGGCAAATCTACAGAACACTTTGCCATTTGAGACCCCTGCTGTCCAGCCCCCTTGCTCATTGCTGTCTCCCAAAGGAACCATTCTTTCCCCAGACATTTACGAGGACTCTGCTGCAAGCTGACTGCCCCTTCTACATCCCACTCCTGCCTCATTCTGAGACCTCAGCGTCCACGTGGCAGACCATTGTAATCGATCAAGCTCAACCTCCTCTCTGTCTACCCTTGGGAAGGTAACCCAAACTACACCAATCACAGTCTCTCTCTCAGGGAATTGGAAAGTGGAACAGAGATACACAGAGATGGAAAGCGGCTGGAGCGGAGTCGTTGAGAGCGACTCTTTGGAGAGAGATTCCTCAGAGGTGCTCTGGTTCCCGGCTCCCCGACACTTTGATATTCAGCTCCTGACTTCAATTCTGCGAGCTCCTCCCTGCCCCTCCAGCAAGCCTCTTCATTCAGTCAGAGCTGCATTGTGTCGCTTACAACCAAAGTGCTCCAACTCGTATTAGTGAGAACAGTCGGTGGGTTCCAAGCAACAGACTCAGGAAATGCGGGGTGATTTGGACGATCTGCAATTACTTATTGGGTGAAGCTGGGGAAGGCCAAGAGACTCCCATTCACATCATGGGAGAGGGAAGCAGAGAACCCAGCTATCCCCTGCAGGCAACTGGGACCGGGTGTCTTCTGAAGGCAAACTCTAGGGTTTGGGTATATGCTGCTGTGAAACCGTTTATACACACACACACACACACATATAATCTTTTTTTTTCTTTTTTTTTCCCACACATATATAATCTTACACATATATAAATTATATATGTATTATTTTTAAGTAGGCTCCCCGCCTACCTAAGTGTATATATATTATTTTTTGCTTAAGTGTATATATATATATATATTTTTTAATGTAGGCTCCACACCCAACGTGGAGCCCAACATGGGGCTTGAACTCACGATTCTGAGATCAAGACCTCAGCTGAAATCAAGAGTCAAATGCTCAACCGACTGAGTCACGCAGGCACCGCACCATGAAACCATTTTTAAAGGTGACCACGGGGTAGATAGTCACTTTTGATGGTCTCGGGTAACCTAGAGCCTGGGAACCACTACTCCAGTCTTGACATCATTGCCTCCAGACCCAGAAGGAACCTTCTGGCCTCTCTCCGACCTTGCTGGTGGGGTCCCTTAGTGCATGGAGCCAAAATGTGGAGATGTCAAGAAAACCCAACTCAGAAAAGGATTCTGATTGCAATGGCAGCTGGATCTCCAACCTCACTGGGTCTCTGTCCTTAATGCAAAAGCACCAAAGAGTGGTGTCCTCACAGTTGTCACCAGAATATCTGAGATTGTTTGGAAGACTTGGAGAACCATAGATCCCTCTGAAATGTCACCTGGCTGACACTTCTGTGAGCTTTCCTCCAGCATCCCTGAAGAAACCAGTCTCCTCTGCTTGGGAGAGTTTCTCTACCTCTCCTTTGTCCTTTTTCCTCTCCTCCTTCCTCCTTTCTCTTCCTTTCATTTTCCTCCTCCTCTCTCTCTCCTCTCTCTTTCTCCCCCGCCCCGTATCTCTTTCCCCATCTCATTCTCAACTTTCCTTTCAGATCATTGCTCCAGAGAGGCTACCCTATACCTAAATTAGCTGGAAGAACAAATGTGCAAGATTAAATCAAAGTGGGGGTTTAGATTTTGGTAAAGATGACATTTCAACTCAGTGGGGAAATATGGATTATTCAATAAATGATATTGGGACACCTGGCTAATCTCTGGAGTTACATCCCAATGTCATCCCTCACACCAAAATAAATTTCCAGTAGATTAAAATTTTAAAGCACTAGAGGATATTGTGAGTGAACATTTCTATAATGTTATCGTGGGTGGAGCTTTTCACAGGGCACAAAACCCAGAAATCATAATGAAAAAATTGATCACTTAAATGCATTTACTTTTTTTAACTTATGCCTCTATACATAAGGACCATGAGCAAAGTTAAATTGAAGCAATGAGGAGGAAAAGTATTTTCCACTTATGATAAAGATTTGATATTCTGAACATGTAAAGAACACCTACCAATCAGTATGAGAACTCTTAATAAAACAGTGTTACAAATAGCCAAACTGTGGAAAGAGCCAAGAGATGCCACTAGTAAGAAATTCAGTTTTACTTAAATATGCATTGATTGTTACATAAAGGAAAGTAACACGGAGATATGATTTTGGTTACTACATGTATTTGGTTTTACAAAGATGTACAAGACTGAGCACATTCCTGTTTGAGGTGGGATGTAGGGAAATGGACACTTTTATATACAACTGGTGCAGCCTTTTGGGGGTGCAGTTTGTTAATATGTGTCAAACACGTTAAAGAGGGCTTACTCATTGACCCAACAGTTCCCCTTCTAGAAATCTACTGGACAAAACCAAATATTACCATGAGATTCATTGCAGCACAGTTTATAGTACTGAAAGATGAGAAACAGTGAAAAGGTCTCTGTACAGGGGACTGGTTAAAGTAGCTGAGGAATAAGGGCACCTGGGTGGCACAGTTGGTTAGGCGTCCAACTCTTGATTTCAGCTGCAGTCATGATCATGGGGTCGTGGGATCGAGCACCGTGTTGGGCTCCATGCTCAGTGTGGAGTTTACTTGGGACTCTCTCTCTCCTTCTCCCTCTGCCCCTCCCCCCACTGGTGCTAAATGGATAAATAAATAAATAAAATCTTGAAAAAAAAGTAGCTGAGGAATATACATTTGTGGATTATTATACAGCCCCCACTGCCCACACCCTGTGTCCTGTGTGTTTGGGTAAAGAAGCTTTAGAAGCACAAACAGGTGTTGGAGGCCATCAGAATAAAGCTCCTCTGAAGAAGGAGAGAAGGCAACGGGGGCGGGGCGGGGGAGAGCAGCAGTGGAGGCAGAAGCAGCCGCCAGGCGGCCTGTTTCCTCTGTGGAAAGGGAGGAGGGGGAGATCCCTGGAGGATGAAAGTCAGCTGAACTTGTTGGACCCCTGAGGCCCAGGGTCTGCTGTACCCTCTCTGTCCCCTGCATGAGAGGTTCAAGCAGATACATGAACTCTAAAATAAGAAGATGATAGTTTTGCCAGAACTAGCCGTTTTCCCTCCCCCTCGACCCCTACCTGGAGGTGTCCACCCTGGCACCAACCCACTAAGTCCCCAATGCCAAGTCCACGAACCACACATCTCCTAACATCTGGGCTTGGTATGGTAGGGTCTGTGAGCTTGGTCACAGCAGTCAGTTGCTCAGAGCTTGACTCATCCTGTCTGGGTACTACAGCCACAGCTGGACTTGGGACCTGACCCAGGGGAGGATCAGGCCCCAGGTCCCAGTGACGTTACCAGGTGCCCCCTTCCTAGATGCCAGGCTCCTCTTGAACTTGTGGCTAGATTTGCCCCAGCCTCCCTCTCTTCCACCCTGTGCTTTTCACATGGCTGCTGCCAGGGCCTTATCACTGAGATGGAGACCTAGAAGCTCAACCTTGGCATACCCTGGCCAGGGCTTCTCCTCCAGGGTCATCTGGAAGGCTCAGCTTGGCCAGCTGTGCAGGGAACACAAGACCACTCCTGCTCATGGCCCTGGCACCCTGGGGCATACATGTGGGCTTCTCTCTTCAACCCCACCTTGTTCCTCTGCCAGGAAAGCGGTTTTACTCAGTCCCCAGGCCCTGAGGAAACACCAGCTGGCATTCCTAGTGCAAGCGAAAGCCCCCACCCAGAAGCCTTTCTTCGCTTCCTTCCTGAGCTCAGGAAGTCTCCTGTTCTCGGAGCCCCCAGCCCACCCATGGGTCTCCCTCCCTCCTGCATTATCCCAGGAAGGGGCTGCCGTCCTACGCAAAGATACTCCAAGTCCCTCTCCATTCTCATCAGCTGCTGGGATGGAGAGCGGTCCACTCTCCCTCAGAGAGATCATTCGCCTACTGTTCACACACACAATTCTCTGTACACTTGAGAACTCAGTTAGAAGGGGCTGGCATGGAACAAATGCCAGTCTCCTGCATGGGACAGGATTACTGAGAGTATGATCTTCACACACACATATGTGTGTGGCTCTGGGTGCACGTGCTAATATCTATACACACATAATACCTATGTTCCCCCCAACACCTGCACACACACACACACGTGCATGCTAGTGAACCTAGAAGGGCACACCATTGACACGGCATCCAGCTTTGCCTGTGGGGTCCCAGATGCCTCCAGAGTTCTGTCATTTCCTGACCCAGGTCACCTCCCACCTGTGGTTATCAACTCAACTCTATTCAACTCCTATGGATACTCCTGAAAGTGATCACGAGCTCTCTGACACCTCAGCTCCTAGCCAGCTCTTGGTTCGGGTTAGGTAAGCGGTACACATAGACAGTATGGATGAATGGAATGAATAGAAAGGCAGCTAGCTGTCTCTGCTGTTCTCTGTCTGGGACCGTGCCTGGCTTGGACAGCAGCTTTGGTCCCAGACCAGGTCTCCTGGCTCACCAGCAGCAGGAATCCCCAGCTGCCCTATGCCTCCTGTCTGTCTCTTCTTCATGCTTGATCAGCTGTAGCTTCCCAGTATGCTTCTTTCACCTACTGCCCAATGGACCTTGGCACCCCCTCCAAGCTCAGGGGCCCATTTCGTCAACCCAGAAGGAAAAGGGAGACAAATGTCCCTTGATTCCAGGGAAAGCAAACTGCCAAGACTTAAGTCTTCCTAGCTAGGTATGCACCCAGCCTCCCCACCTGGCCCCGCTGCTACCTGTGGGAACCAGCTGTCCTTTTCACCCGCCTCTTACCGCGAAGTTCCTGACAAGCAACCCAGGGAACTCTCTGGAGCCTTGATCCACAAGAGCAAGAGAGCAGAAGCTATGGGCATGAGACAGGGTGAAATCAGCAACAAGAGACCAGGAGCACTGTTGGAAGAATGAAAACCAAGGAGCTACAGGGACTCCTAGGACCTTGGGAGAACAATTCCCCAAAGTACTTGTTAGTGACAAATGGTGTCATTATCCTTGGGAAGAAGAAATATTTTTATATTTTCCAGTGGCCCTTGAAAACCAAAAACCCACTATCGTGATGAAAACCAGAAGCCTAGCAGCCACTGGATAAGGTAGAATGGGACTGGAGATCCTTCAAAGTCCCATTCTGAGATAATCATAATTATTTTACTTAACTGGTGGTCCCTTGAAAGACATCTCTCAAAAGCTGTCTTTATTTTATTATATTTTTAGAGGTGGGGCAGGAGAGAGAGGGAGAGAGAGAGAGGGAATCTTAAGCAGGCTCCATGCTGTTCGATCTCACAACCCTGAGATCATGACTTGAGCTGAAATCCAGTCAAATGCTTAACCAACTGAGCTACCCAGGTGCCCCCAAAGCTTTATTTGACCTGAGTTGGAGTTCACCTTATTCGAATAGCCTTTCAGGGAGGAGGTGTGTCAGAAACAATCAGAAGCTGTGATTTAACGTTGTGGTCCCCTGAGGGAGTAGCTAACAGTTGGGAAAAACAATTGGCTAACCAAAAAAGCTTAAAAGGAAAAGCTAGGGAATGAGATATCCATAGGGCACTTTTATTTATTTATTTATTTATTTATTTATTTATTTATTTATTTATTTATAAAAGATTTTATTTATTTATTTGAGAGAGAGAGAATGAGAGACAGAGAGCATGAGAGGGGGGAGGGTCAGAGGGAGAAGCAGACTCCCTGCTGAGCAGGGAGCCCGATGCGGGACTCGATCCCGGGACTCCAGGATCATGACCTGAGCCGAAGGCAGTCGCTTAACCGACTGAGCCACCCAGGCGCCCTATTTATTTTTTTAAAGATTTTATTTATTTGTTAGAGAGAGAGAGAGACAGAGCACAAGCAGGGGGAGCGGCAGGCAGAGGGAGAAGCAGGCTCCCTGCTGAGCAAGGAGCCCCACGCGGGGCTCAATCCCAGGATAGAGACCTGAGCTGAAGGCAGATGCTTAACCGACTGAGCCACCCAGGCATTTTAAAAGTTCTGTCATATTCCTGAGAATCCAAAAGCCCACAAACATGCATACGGCTATGTGCATGCCCAGGGCTGAGCACAAGCTCAGGAAAGGCCTGAGAAGGCCCTAAACTCTCAACTCTGGCTAAAGAAGAGGCCATCTCTGTCAGATCTTGCTCTCTGACTAAGCCACTCCAACAAAGAAATTATAAAATGCACTAAGAAGGCGGAAGTTAATTTCTCAAACAGAGGTAAGGAGGAAGGTGGTCCCTGGCAGACGGGAAGCTCTAGTGAATGAGATCGTCCGGGGAAGCCGGCTGGTGAGTTGACTGTACCATGTGACTACACCTAACATGTGACTTCCATCTCCGGTTTCCAAAACAGCTGGGCTGTTCCAGCTGTTGCTACTTCCCCACCAGTGACAAGGAGCAGGGACGAGGTAGGTGTAGCAGACAGGAAAGAGAAGTTTAAAAAGCATTTTCCTTTTTAAAACTTATGACCCCATAATTGCACACGTTGTTTATGTTCCTAACCCTTTGGCAGAACTTAATCACATTCCGGGCGGGCGACATGACTTGCAGGGCCCAGTGCAAAGTGAAATCGACTCCTTATTCAAACAGAAAAGAAGTGCAGTTAAGGGTACTAAAATATAAACTGTTTTCTTTCAGTTATCTTACCATCTATAAAATATTATAAGAGTAATAATGAATCGTAGACTTACAAATTGCAAAAAAAAAAGTTATAACTGTATCTAACACAATAAATAATAATCGCCTAGCTTGAGAAGATGTGCTTGATTCCTTCTCAAATGTTTTGGTGGGTAGTGAGTGAGCAGGGTTTTTTTTTTTTTTAAGTTTTTATTTAAATTTAAATTCCAGTTAGCTAACATACAGTGTAATGTTAGTTTCAGGTGTACAGTTTAGTGATTCAACACTTCCATAAACACCCAGTGCTCACCTCACAACAAGTACCCTCCTTAATACCCATCACCTATTTAACCCATCCGCCCAGCCACCTCCCCTCTGGTTCTCTATCGTTAAGAGTCTGTTTCTTGGTTTAAATTATATTCCATATATACTTAAGTCACTTGCTTCAGGGGCAGCTCTAGGGGACAAATGGATAAGGAAAGACCCCCAGATAGAAAAGCCAGCGACTACACAGGACAATGTGAGGACAAGCAAGTCTTTTCCAGAGGAGAGATCCAGGGGCTGCCTGAGGCCAACCAAGGAGCTAGTACTCTTTCTGCCCGGCGGGCTTCATCCTATTGCTGTGGGCCCCATTCTGCCCTTCTGGATGACTTCAAATTACCCTCCAATATCTACTCTCCCCTCTTCCTTTTGGAAATGAAAGTCGTTTGAGTTTTACCTGTTCACATTACCATCCAGCTAGAGACTTATACCTAGTCTCCCTTGTTGCTAGATGTCCTTAGATGGGACCAAGGCTGGCTTCCTGGGCATGTGACCTTTGCACGGGACCCTGCTGCCAAAAGCACCCCCCGCCATGCTTGGTGCAATGCTCTCCTGTTGCTATCTGAAATTCTTGATTATTTTATGTTTGAGCTTGTGTTACATAAGTGAAGTCTGGCGGGACAATGGAGCGTGTGTGTGAGCACAGGAGATGTGCTGGTGCAAGCATACAGATGTGTGGGCAGGGGGCAGCTTAGCTGTCATTCCTGGGGCAGTTTGGGGTGACACGGGGCCCTGACAGGGTGTCAGGGCGAGCCCTGGGCCCAGATTGGCTGTGGCAGTGGTGACTGGGACATAAAGGGTATGAAACCCTTGACCTTTAACCATCCATTTCTCACTGCCTCTGGGCAGTTCCCCCAAGTTGGCCCAGAGTGAGCAGAACACTCAATATCCCCCTGTTTGCCCTGCATCTCGTTATGCTAGAACTTCTGCCTCCTCGCCTCCACCGAAACTAAGGAGAGAGAAGTGGTAGGTGAAGGCAAAGAGGAAATGAGGACATGAGGAGGTTCTGGCTGAGCTGCCCGTGCGTGTAGTGGTACCAGGGGGAGATACTGAATCCAGAAAGAGGACTGGGCCTGGGAAGGAGGAAGACAAGTCCACTGTGTTGTGTATTAGCTGCTGAAATGGCCACAGAGGAGACGCCATCTAACACGTGGCACAAAATAATGGGAGAACCAAGACAAAGATCCAAACGGGGGGTGGGGGGTGGAGCCTTGGAAAAGAGCAGTTGGTTCCTGCTGAGGAGGAGGTGAGGGTGGTGATGAGACCCCAGAAAGAGGGGACGAAGAACAGCATGGTGCGTGTACGGGCAGGCCACTCTGGCCCACCCAGGCTCCCCCACAGAGAGAAGAGAGACCCCAGAATCTGAGAAGTAGTTTAGTTTCAAACTGCGATGAACAGGGGACATTTTGCTAACCCTTAGGAAAGAGGGAAGGCCTCGCAGGACAGCACGGCAGGGCCTTCTGATGAGAAGTGGGCCAGGAGAACAGGGGAAACCAGTCTGGCTAGAGCTCCTGGATTCAAAAGGTACCAGCTGTCTCTGGGTAGGGGGATGTTGTGTTCAACTCACAACAGAAAACAGACTCAGGAAGGAGCCTCCAGCTGGGGCCAGCCCCCAGCCCGCACACACAGAGACTGTAGGAAGGAGTACAGAACGAGTTACCACTCACTTCAAAGAGTCTGGAACTGGTCAATGAAGCACTGAAACAGAGAAAGGTGCAGAAACTGCCTCCTTATCCCCACAGGACGTGCCCAACCCTGCAATCTGAACCCCCATCCAAACTTGGAATGACCCACCCACCACCACTTGAGGTAAAGGTAGACATGTTTTCTAAAGGAAAACACAAAGTTCTCAAACTTTGCTGTGCATCAGAATCCTTCAGAACCTGTGAAAAAGGGGCGCCTGGGTGGCTCAGTTGGTTAAGCGACTGCCTTCGGCTCAGGTCATGATCCTGGAGTCCCTGGATCGAGTCCCGCATCGGGCTCCCTGCTCGGCGGGGAGCCTGCTTCTCCCTCTGGTCCTCCCCCCTCTCATGTGCTCTCTGTCTCTCTCATTCTCTCTGTCTCAAATAAATAAATAAAATCTTTAAAAAAAAAAAAAAGAACCTGTGAAAACGTGTACGCTCCGTACAAAGCAGTAGTTAAAGAGAAAATAAATGTGGTATCTGCAAATACACTGAAATAAGATCTCTAGGACTTGTTGGAAAAGTGTACATGGGGTTCGAACAATATATTTCTGCATGGAGACAGATCAATGAGAGAGGGAGAGGGGTGTAAATGCACAGAAAGCCCCAAGGCTAGGCCTGCCAAGTCTCCTTCCCACAGAAATGTTGATCCCTGGGTGGCTGCCTACGCTCTGGCCCCTCACCACCCCCACATTCTGCACGAAGATGCCCTGGTCTGCCCCCGCCCCAGCCAGAGGTTGGGCACTAGCCCAGGAGACAAGGTAGACAGAGACTGTTAATATATTCTCACCTCCCTGCTCTACTTATGCTCCCCGCCACCTCCCTGGCTCCTCCCCCCCATCCCAAAGCCCAGTGGCTAGACTGGAATGGGACCTTCAGTGGGAAGGAGGTAGCCTCCCTCCTCCACCCTCCAGGGGGGTGGGAAGGGAGATATAAGTCCATTTAACCTGGACACAGACCCTGCTGCTTAAACTAGAGAGCATTGGGCACCTGGGTGGCTCAGTCGTCAAGCGTCTGCCTTCGGCTCGGGTCATGATCCCAGGGTCCTGGGATCGAGTCCCGCATCGGGCTCCCTGCTCGGCGGGAAGCCTGCTTCTCCCTCTCCCACTCCCCCTGCTTGTGTTCCTGCTCTCGCTATGTCTCTATCAAATAAATAAATTAAAAAAAAATAAAAATAAACTAGAGAGCATTACTTGAGGGCAACACAGTGCTCCGCGTGGTGGCTGCTTCATTTCCTGTTGTGTTGGATGGAGAATTGGCCCCTGATCACCTGAAAGAGAACATAAAATCCAGTTCCCAAACTCAGGAGAGAGGTGGGAAGAGCCTAGTAGGGTCTGCCATGAGGCAGCACCATCCTCTGTGGGCAAGTTGCCCCTGCTCTGTCCGGCGGCTCCATCCTTCCCTCCAGCCTGCCTTCCCTGGAGCCCTGGCTTCGGGCAACCCTGTCTATGGTGTTTCCTAGGAGAGAGCAGTCTGGGTAGGCAGAAAGATCTGGGAACCAGGCTGAGGTCCTGGAAGTAACGGAGCCAGAAGTTTGCCCTGTGCATCCTCCTGCTGATAAACCAAACCCTCTAGACTCACCTGAGGGTGGGAGCACTCTGAGTTGGGTGTCTCCCTGGGCCATGGTCAAAAGTTGTGAGTTTTCTAGAACTTGAGAGGTCTCGGTGTTGTTGTATCGTCCATGATGCACAAACAGGTGAGATGGCCCTGGCCTATTTGCTGGAAGCTAAAACACACATTTCTGGCTGATTAGGGGTTTGTGTGTGTGTGTGTGTGTTTAGGGGTTGAGGTGACGCAAGGAATAGATGAGAAGTAAAAACGTAACCTCTTGATTAGTTCAGGCTAATCAAGACCTAGTCTGATCTTAGGTCAGCCAGGGAGACCAGGGGTCTCTGAGAAAGCTCAGGCCCACTTTGAGGAAGCAGCAGGAATCAGGAGCAGCCAAATTTGAAGGGGTTTGTCAGTGCAAACTGGTTCCAGTCTCCCTCCTTCCCAGCCCCTATTTCTTCCCAGTACCTGGCACATATGAAGCATTTGATCCTTTTAAAATGACCCCAACTTGGCATCCTACTGACAACCTCAAAGGACAAAAGGAGCACATTAAAAGCTGTGTGTGTTGGGGATAATGGACGGAGAGGGGAAGGAGGAACACAACGTACTCACTTGGAGCTGTGGGGCTGGCTCTTTATTTGGGTTGGATTCCCGGTCCCACGTCTCTGGCCCCGCCTCAGTTTCTCGTCTCTAAAACGCAGAAGTAGCAACCACTCCCTCCTGGGCTTGTGGAGACTAAATGCAATGGTGAATGTGAAGCATTCTACGGCAGAAAATAGTTGCAAGCCTATGTTCCCAACAGAGACGGAGGCGGGGGTGTGTGTGGTACAAATAGGCAATAAGCGGGGTTAGACAGGAAATCGGTTTGGCTTCGCAGGCTGTGTGATCAGTCTCACATTACATGGTTTACTGATCCCTGAGTTAATTCAAAAGGGAAGGAATTACAATGATCACCATCAATAATCAGGAAATACAAACTAAAACCACAACACATGGGGCGTCTGGGTGGCTCAGTCGGTTAAGCGTCTGCCTTCGGCTCAGGTCCTGATCCCGGGGTCCTGGGATCGAGCCCCGCATCGGGCTCCCTGCTCAGCGGGGAGTCGGCTTTTCCCTCTCCCACTCCCCCTGCTTGTGTTCCTGCTCTCGCTCTCTGTCAAATAAATAAAAATCTCGTGCACTTTTGCGCTCTCTCTCTCTCGTGCGCGCACAAAAAATAAATAAAATCTTGTAAAAAAGATAAAACCACAAATCATTTTTCATTCATCAGATTTGCAAAACTTCCCAAGGTTATGAGGACACCAGGGTTTTGCACACTGCTGGCGGGTATGCAAAGTAGGACAGCCACTTGACAGGGTGATCTGGCAGAATCTGTGAATAGCAAATTATACAACACCCACTTAGATCTCCTGGCACTCTTCTGAACGCTGTAGATAAATATGAACTAAACCCCCAAACAATCCTATGATTGAAGTGTGTACTATTGTCTCCATCTATAGGTGAGGAAACAGGCACACAGAGAGTCTGCCGCTTGCCCATGGTCACTCAGTTTGTGGGTCATAGTAGCAGCAGGATTGAACTAAAAATATTACAACTCAAAATGCCCATTCTCTCCATGGCCCAGCAGATCCACTGCCAGATGTATCTCTCCTAGTGAAACCTCAGCACATAATGTGTATAATGACACGTGCCCGAGGACATTGGTGATAGGAAAAACTAGGACCAATCTAAATCGCCATCAGTAAGGAAATGGATAAATGCAATGGAGCATATCCATCCAGTAGATTAAAATGCAGCAGTGAAAAGAATGAATGAAACTGTGCTAACTAGATCTCAAAAGCATTCTGATGACTGCAAATATTATGTAGGCATAAAAAGAATGAACCAGAACTATGAAAACTGATTTGGAGAGATGTTAGTTACTAAGTGAGGAAAAAAGATGCCCAAAATGTGTATCGTGTGAGCCCAATTTTGTGAAACAAATGACAAAAATACCTACATTTTTCTGCAAGTGTATATAGACACATGTGGGTATTTGGTTCTATTGAAGGACATGAACTAGGTTGTTCACATAGGTTACCTGGGAGTGGGGTTGGAGGGGTCATGTGGAGGTGGAGTGGAGGTGGTCACGGTGGTGGGGCAAGGAGGGGCCAAAAAGAAAGAGAAACGAAAATATCTGCACTGGACTCCCAGGATGCTTAATATGACCATTTTGTTTTTGTATGCAAAACAAAAGTCCCACTCAGAAGAAAGAAGGCAAATCGTAGTGCATTTAACCCACCTCTACCAGAAACAGAAAGATCATGCACAAAATATTGGGAAGGACATAGAAAATCCCAACAACAACCTGAAAGACACACAGAAACCCTGCACTCACTACATAGAGAATATGGGGGCTCCCAATTATAAAAAATGACCACATACTGGGTCACAAAAGAAGTTTCAACAAATCTTAAAAATCAACATCATATTGACCACATTCTCTGACCACTATACAAATACATTTGAAACAATTTTATTTTTTTAAAGATTTTATTTATTTGTCAGAGAGAAAGAGAGAGAGAGAGCACAGGCAGGCGGGGGGAGGGGCAGAGGGAGAAGCAGGCTCCCCGCTGAGCAGGGAGCCAGACGTGGGACTCAATTCCAGGACCCCGGGATCATGACCTGAACTGAAGGCAGATGCTTCACCGACTGAGCCACCCAGGCGTCCCATGAAACAATTTTAAAACAATCAAGTCAAACACACATGCTTGGAACTTTAAAATGCACTCCTGAATAACTCATTGATAAAAGAGCCAATAATTGTAGACATTGTGAAATATTTAAAACTGAATGGCAGTAAAAGTGCTACACATCAAACTTACAGGAGGCAGTGGTTATCGGAGAGAAAGTCGTAGCCTTAAATAGATATATTTAAGATCATGAAAGACTGGAATAGGGGAATTAGAAAATCACCAATAGAACACCAGGATAATAATGGCTGCCAGCAAGGTCCACCAATGAATGCTAAAATTAGTGACTGAAACTTTAAGGAGAAACCAGATAATTGCGTATCCTCAAATATCTCCCCTGAAATGTTTATTAATAACTGTAGTGGTTTTAACATATATCCACAAATTCTTTGCTACTCCTCACTCCAGGAGATTGAGCCTGGTTTTCCTCCCTTTGAGGGTGGGCTGGACTTAGTTACTCCCTTCTAAGGATTTGTTGAAAGGGAAAATAGTAACTTGACAGCAGAGAAACCTGGAAGGCATCATCTAAACCAAGTGATCCAAGTGAACTTCACCATTGGCAAGGCATGCTGATCTCATGTGCCCCTGGTGAGATGTGAGGAGAAGGGCACTTCCCTTCTGTGTTGTTCTTCCCAAAATTCCATAACTCAGTTTAACCACGAGAAAAACATCAGAAAAACCCAAATAGAGGGAAATTCTACAAAATGTATGGCCGATGCTCTTCAAAAAATATCAAGGTCAGGGCGCTTAGGTGGCTCATTCGGTTAAGCATCTGCCTTTGGCTCAGGTCCTGATCCTGGGATCCTGGGATTGAGCCCCACATTGAGCTCCCTGCTCAGCGGGGGAGTCTGTTTCTCCCTCTCCCTTGGCTCCTTGGCCCCTCCCTTCCTTTCCCATGCTCTCTCTCGTGCTCTCTCTCAAATAAATAAATGAAATCTTTAAACAAATGTCAAGGTCATAAAAACAAGGAAAGATGGAGACACCATCACAGATCAGAGGAGACTAAGGAGACATGATGACTAAATATAGGTTAGATCCTGGAACAGAAAAAAGACATTAGTAGAAAAGCTGGGGACGTCTGAATAAAGTCTATGGCTTAGTTAATAGTATTGACCCAATGTTAATTTCTTCGTTTTAATAAATGTACCATGGTTTTGTAAGATGCTAATTTTAGGGGAAGCTGATTGAAGGGTATATGGAAATTTTCTGTACTATCTTTGCAGCTCTTCTGTAAGTCTAAAATTATTTCACAATAAAAAGCTTACATTTCTTAAAGGTCTAAAACATCATGAAAGACTGAAAATAAATTGTGTTCAAGTCAAGAAGCTAGTAAAACATCTACAGAATAAACCTAAAGCAAGTGTAAGGAAAGAAACATAAAGATAAGAGCAGATATTAATGAAGTAGAAAGCAAAGAAACAAAAGAAAGGGTTTTTAAAATATGATTTCACAAATAAGTGAGTTAGAGAACTTTTAGCAAGATTGTGACAGAGACTGCTAGCCATCATTCAATCTCTATCCTCTTCTTGTTTCATATCTGTCTCATGGCAGCCCAGAAAAACACAATATTTCCTGGCATCTCTTTATTTTTACTTTTTTGTTGTTGTTGTTTAAAAATTTTTTTTGAAGATTTTATTTATTTATTTGACAGAGAGAGAGAGACAGGGAGAGCGGGAACACAAGCAGGGGGAGTGGGAGAGGGAGAAGCAGGCTTCCTGCCGAGCAGGGAGCCCGATGTGGGGCTCGATCCCAGGACCCTGGGACCATGACCTGAGCTGAAGGCAGATGCTTAATGACTGAGCCACCCAGGCGCCCCTATTTCCTGGTATCTCTTGCCACTAGGAGTGGTCGCGTGATTAAGTTCTTGCCAATGGGCAGTTAGCAGGGGAGCCTTTTGGAAAATACAAATTCTTTATATTCTAGAATATAGCTACTAACGCTTGGTCAGTTTGACGCATAGCAAACATCTTCTTCCAGTTTGTGGCTTACCTTTCAATTTGTTTGTGGTGACTTTTTGGTACATTGGCTATTCATTTTCAAGTAAAATCAGAAAATTCTATTCTGGAGAATGTTCCATGTGTACTTGAAAAGAATGTGTATTCAGCTGCTTTAGGATGAAATGTTCTGTATATATCTGTTAAGTCCATCTAGTCCAATGTATCATTCAAAGCCATTGTTTCCTTGTTGATTTTCTGCTTAGATGATCTGTCCATTGCTGTAAGTGGGGGTGTTAAAGTCCTGTACTATTATTGTATTATTATCACTGAGTTTCTTCAAGTTTGTTATTAATTGATTTATATATTTGGGTGCTCCCAAGTTGGGGGCATATATATTTATAATTGTTAGATCTTCTTGTTGGATAGACCCCTTTATTAGGATGCAGTGCCCTTCTTCATCTCTTGTTACAGTCTTTGGTTTAAAATCTCGGGGCGCCTGGGTGGCTCAGTCATTCAGCGTCTGCCTTCAGCTCAGGTCATGATCCCAGGGTCCTGGGATCGAGCCCCACATCAGGCTCCCTGCTCGGCGGGAAGCCTGCTTCTCCCTCTCCCACTCCCCCTGCTTGTGTTCCCTCTCTCGCTGTGTCTCTGTCAAATAAATAAAATCTTTAAAAAAAATAAACAAATAAAACAAATGAAATCTTGTTTGTCTGATATAAGGATGGCTACTCTGACTTTCTTTTGATGTCCATTAGCATGATAAATAGTTCTCCATCCCTTCACTTTCAGTCTGAAGCTGTCTTTAGGTCTAAATTGAGTCTCCTGGGACGTCTGGGTGGCTCAGTCGTTAAGCGTCTGCCTTTGGCTCAGGTCATGATCCCAGAACCCTGGGATCAAGTCCCACATCCGGTTCCTTGCTCAGCAGGGAGCCTGCTTCTCCCTCTCCTTCTGCCTGCTACTCCCCCTGCTTGTGCTCTTTCTGACAAATAAATAAATAAATCTTTTAAAAAATAAAGTGAGTCTCTTATAGGCAGCATATAGATGGGTCTTGGTTTTTTATCCATTCTGATACTCTGTCTTTTGATTGGAGCATTTAGTTCATTTATATTGAGAGTGATTATTGATAGATATGAATTCAGTGCCACTGTATTACCTGTAAAGTCATTGTTTCTGGAGATTTTCTCTGTTCCTTTCGTCTTTGTTGCTTTTGGTCTTTCTTTCCCACTCAAAGAGGCCCTTTAATATTTCTTGCAGGGCTGGTTTAGTGGTCGTGAACTCCTTTAGTTTTTGTTTGTCTGGTAAACTCATCTTTCTCCTTCTATACTGAATGATAGACTTGCTGGATAAAGTATTCTTGGCTGCAGATTTTTCCCATTCAGCACGTTGAATATATCATACCACTGTCTTCTGGCCTGCCAAGTTTCTGTGAATAAGTCTGCTGCTAATCTTATTTGTCTTCCCTTGTAAGTTAGGGATTTCTTTTCCCTTGAGGCTCTCAGGATTTTTTCTTTATCTCTGTACCCAGGAAGGCTACCTAACCAATTGTGATCCAGGAAAAAGTGACATCTTAGCCAGATGTGAAGAATGAGTAGGAACTAGCCCATCAGTTCCTTTTAAGGCCAGAGAGGAGGAGGGGAGAGAGAAGAAACAAAGGTGAATACATCAGTCTTCACTCACCATCAATGGAGTGAGAAAATCCAATGATCCCAATCCCAAATGAGGAAGGTTAGACAGAGGGAGGCACCAAAGTGGAAAAAGGGCCAACTTGATTCATGCCTAGCTCATCTCACTCACCACAGACATGCATGTGGTTAGAGCAGCGCTTCTCAAAGTGGGGTCTGTGGACCAGCACATCAGTATCCTCTGGGACTTGGTAAAGATGCAGATTCTCAGTCAAAACCTCTGGGGGTGGAGCCCAGTAATCTGTGTTTTAATGAGCTCTGCAGGAGGTTCTGGTGCTTCCAGAGTTTGAGAACCACTGGCTTTGAGTTCAGCTTACTCATTTCCTGGTGGCTTTCAACTTTTGTCCCAAAGCAGGAATGCGGGAAGAAAGAGACATAAGCAGTTTTTCAGACGTTTAACAACTGTAAGATTGCAATGTCAGAATGAGAGAGAAAAGTATTCACCCCAGTTCTAGAGAAACCAGCCTGCTTCCTCACCCTCTTTTATACCCCCACAGTCTTCCAAAAGCCAGGTTTTGTCAAGGAAAGGGGCCCTTTTTGCTGTCCTGCAGGGCTGTTTAGCAACATCTCTGCTGTGTGACTCCAGCTCTTCATATTTCTCACTTTCAGTTCCCACGTGAAGGCTTTCATGCCTTTATGGCACCGGATTCTAAAAACACCAAGGAGTTTTGGAGGCAGTTTCCATTTTTGCCCCTGGGAGCCAAAATACCACCTGAGCAAAGTGGGAGCTCATAGGAAAGGCGGGAAAGTGAATTAACTCTCCTGTGAGGCACTCTAGGGTGAATTGTTATATGCATTCGCTGTGCTCCAGTCACAAAGCAGACAAGTAAGAGTCTAGTTCTGGTTAGGACTTCAAAGGCCAGGCCCAATGTTCTGTTTACTCCATCAGTGAACTTCAAACAGTTTTGCCGATTTCCCTTCAAAATAATTTTGTGAAACTATGTCACACACACACACACACACATTTTTAAACTAGCATTTGAAATTTTTCCTAAGTTTAAATAGTCATAAAGATATGATTTCTTAAAAAAAAAGATATAATTTCTGGCTTACTGTAAATAATCATAATTTAAAACTACCCCTGCCTGCATATTCCTTGGGAAAGCTTTATTTACCCCAGCGATGTGCACACCTAGGTTTGAAGAGCATGCATTAAGACTACACAACCCTTCATGGGGCGCCTGGGTGGCTCAGTCGGTTAAGCGTCTGCCTTCGGCTCAGGTCATGATCCCAGGGTCCTGGGATCGAGCCCCGCATCGGGCTCCCTGCTCGGTGGAGAGCCTGCTTCTCCCCCTCCCGCTCCCCCTGCTTGTGTTCCCTCTCTCGCTGTCTCTCTCTCTCTGTCAAATAAATAAATGAAATCCTAAAAAAAAAAAAAAAAAAAAAAGACTACACAACCTTTCAGAAACCACCAGCGGATCTTGTTCCACAGCAAGCTCCTGGTGAAGAGTGCCCTGGTGCTCCTGGTGTTCTGTGTGCATGTCCTAGGGCACAGAACAAGCTGGTCATTTTGGAAAGGCCAACTCCAACCTATGCAGCTGTGCTGGTGTGAGTGGACTGAGCCTTTTGTTCTGGGGACTCCATCTGGAGGGCTAAGGAAAGTGGCCTCTTTGCACTCAAAATTATCCTGTATCATTGAGACATTGGCAACATCATCATCATCCCTAAGGAGAAAAGCCCCAGCGTACTCTTCACTGATAACTCCATAGGGGTGTGTATTTCCAAAACTGGGATTCCAGGCCTGATTTCAAAAGCTTTAGACAATTATGATGTCTTCACCTACCTAGAGCCTTGACTTCTAGTTCAGCTGGGAGATGGAAAGAACTATGGTCTCTGCTCAGTGAGTGCTTTCCTTCAGACAGAGGCCAACAGTCAATCAGTAGTGATTTGAGGAGCTCAATAGTAAAGTATTAAAATAGCCTTAGGAGTCCAAGAATTATGTATATCAGTAGTCAATAAATTATTTCCTGGTAGCTTCTTCAGAGACTGGATGCTTGATAGGTAATTCCCTTGTACTTCTGAAAAGCAGGCAGTCTAGTAGAGAATGAACATGTGGGCAGAGATGAGTACTTCTTGTTTCCCAGGGTTGTAGGCTAAATTTCACTTTTTTTCTATAACTATCAACATTTCCTAACTAGCTGGTCCTAAGATTCTGAAGTCTACCTGGCTTGCCAAGGACTTCAGAGTCCTCTGAATCTAAATTAACCTACAGCCTTCACCTGCTATCCCATTGCCCACAGTTCTGGGCTGCAGTGAAGTCAAGACAGGTAATAAAGTCCAGTCCTTGGGGCGCCTGGGTGGCTCAGTCGTTAAGCGTCTGCCTCCAGCTCAGATCATGGTCCCAGGGTCCTGGGATCGAGCCCCGCATCGGGCTCCCTGCTCTGCGGGGAGCCTGCTTCTCCCTCTGCCACTCCCCCTGCTTGTTTTCCCTCTCTTGCTGTCTCTCTGTCAAATAAATAAATAAAATCTTTAAAAAAAAAAAAAAAGGAACTCCAGTCTTCTTGCTCAGGACACAAAAAGGCCAACTATACCTGGTACACTTCCAATGAGACTCACACTCTAGGAAGAGAAAGACGTGTCCCAGAGTCATGTGGTTCCCAAAATGGCTCAGGAAAATAATCCTGACTTTCCAATCTGCAGTCAGATTGGGGAGGAGAGAGCTAATCTAAGGATCACCTCTGCTGGGAGAGACAGGAAATACAAAAGTATCTTTTTTTTTTTTTTTAAGATTTTATTTATTTATTTGAAGAGAGAGACACAGCGAGAGAGGGAACACAAGCAGGGGGAGTGGGAGAGGGAGAAGCAGGCTTCCCGCCGAGCAGGGAGCCTGATGCGGGGCTGGATCCCAGGACCCTGGGGATCACGACCTGAGACAAAGGCAGACACTTAACGACTGAGCCACCCAGGCGCCCCAGGAAATACAAAAGTATCTTGGCAAGAGAACCTCAGGGGAAACAATTAGAAGAGTATGCCAACCACATTAATGAAGTTGTGAATAGCCTCGATGGGCAGCCACAATTGTAAATGTGGTCCTGGTGGAGCAAGCAGACTGATTCTTTAGCCAAAGAATGACAACAAATAACAAGTTCATGCTGCAACCTCAGAGCCCAACACAAGGGACTTCTGCACTCCTTGTCCAAAGCTGCATTTCAGGAATGAGTGATTCTTGTCCAGGTCCCAGAATTTCTTTTTTTTTTTTTAAGTAGGCTCCACACCCAATGTAGGGCTTGAACTCATGACCCTGAGATCAAGAGTCCCATGCTCTACCGACTGAGCCAGCCAGGGGCCCCCTTTTTTTTCAGACCCCAGAATTGTTAGGCTGATAACCATCATTTAACTATGCACCTCTTCTGTTCCAATGTCTGTGCAAGAGTTGACAGACTGATAAGGGTCCAAACACAGACACTTGAAGTGGACAGTAGAGAATTCATCTGTTTAGCGTGGAAACTTAGGGGTGAGCTTGACCACCTGGGGTGGGGGGAGGTTGGTCTTTTCCTGAAGGGACACCTGAAGGAGGTATCGCCCTAGGGGTCCCAGCAGCTCATTCAGAACACAGTGGTCTCATATCAGCGCCATCACATAAAGCATCAGCGATCTAGGCCAGTGCAACTCCTTCAACATTCCCCCAGAGCAGAGGTGGAGACAGGCGTCAGACATGTTCTCAAAGGGGTAGAGAGATGGCTGAGTGAGAGCCCAAACTGGACAGCCCTTGTGCTTGGGAGTCAGAAATGACACCATGGTTGTTGGGGACCAGATATGATGAGGTACAAGAGCAAAATCATAACACAAAAGGCCAAGGTGTCCTCCTTTACAACCCAAGGAGCCTCTCTTCAGTTGAGTTCTTGAGCATGATTAGTTTTCTTGGGTGCATGGTGGTAATAGAGCTGGGCCAACGAAAGGAATGTTTCCACTGAAGTTGAGACAGGATGATAGAAATCAGGTGATAGGGCAGAGTCAGCAGTTAGAGATGCTGGCACTCAAAAGGTTTTTAATTAATTATACTTCGGGGCCCCTGGGCGGCTCAGTCGTTAGGCGTCTGCCTTCGGCTCAGGTCATGATCCCAGGGTCCTGGGATCGAGCCCCGCATCGGGCTCCCTGCTCTGCAGGAAGCCTGCTTCTCCCTTTCCCACTCCCCCTGCTTGTGTTCCCTCTCTCACTGTCAATCTCTCTGTCAAATAAATAAATAAAATCTTTTTAAAAAATTAAAAAAATAATTAATTATACTTCAATTGATTACCGAAAATTAAGCAGAAATTATCAGCTCTAAGTAAAATCTGGCATTGCTAAATATTTATGTAAGCTTGGGAAGATTTCTTCATGGCAACTTGAATGCAAGATTGCCAAGGAATGCCTGAGAAATGCATTTTAAGTATTCACATAGTAATTGTAAGTGTTGATTTTGTTATAAAATTATGCTGTTACTGTCCTAAGAAGATGAGGAAGAGGAAGCATGTGAATGTGCAGGGTGCTTGCAAGGGGTGTGGTGAAACAGGGTTAGATTCTTAACTTTCAGAGTAGTAAATTGGTAGATAATGCCAAAGCTGAAAGTCAAGGAGAAGTATAATAATATAATAATATTATGTAATACAATAATAGCTACATGTAGTGCTTGTCTCTGAGAAAAAGAAAATGAGGGGAAGGGGTACAAGAGGTTATGGAATTATTTGACTTCTGAAATAACATTTGTGTATAACTTAGATTTTTTTAACTAAATAAAAACAAAAACAAACGGGGAATCCCACAGAACAAGTTGTAAATAGATTACACAACTAAGCAATGAAACCAAGACTTGCTTATTTAAAAACTAAAGTCCCTTCTTCAATGGGGCCTACTGACTTCCCTGTGTAAACTTGCCCCCTGAGGCCCCCCTTGCAGGCACCCCCAACCCTCTTTGCTCTCGTAGCACGAACCACGTGATAACACTGCATCACTTACTTATTGGTATTTTGCTTCTCTGCCTGTTCGCTTCACTGCTGGATCCTAAACACCAAAAACGGCGACTGGCACATGGCAGACACTCAATAAACATTTGTTGAATTAATATATTAAAAAACTGTAAAACTCAACTGAAGTACATCAAAGTCTTCTTTGATAGCGACTCTTGCTAGTTTAACGGGTAAACTCGTTACAATCTCAGTTAAGAATATCAACATAATGATACTAATGTCCAAATGGAAAAATTTGCGTGGAGAATATGCAGGAATATAGGGCCAAAGGTATGCCGTTAGGTAGAGTAAGTCCTAGGAAATATTAATTAAATAATAACTACATATAGTAACACAGATACCAAAGTAGGAAGGCTGATCAATGAAAAGGAATTTTAAAAATCCATACGAAAATTTAGTATATGATAAAGGAGAAATTTAATAAACAATAAAGGCAGCACTCAATAAATGGCATTTTAGACAATTGTCTTTCCACTTTACATAAACACACAAATACACACACACAGAGGCTGGATCCCTATTTCATGCCTTTTATCAAAATAAATCCCAGGTGGGTCGAAGAGTAAACATATAAAAATGAAACACTAAAGCTACTAGAAAAATACACAGGGGGATATTTTATCTTCTGAGAGTACTGAAAATGTGTCCAAGCTCAGAAACCACAGAGGAGAAAAGCAATAAATTGGCTATATGAAATTTGAAAATGTATGCATATACACTTGAAACCAATGTAACATTTACATCAACTATACTTCAGATAAATAAATAAATAAAGTTGAATAAAATCTTAGATTTGAATATTTTAAAGCTGCATATATTTTTATAGTTAAATATCCTGTACTTAAGAAATGTATAAGATATAAAAGATTTCCCATGAACAAAAAAAATGTGTAGCAAAAGACAAATGAGAAAACATATCAGTGTGAAGGGGTTAATTTTGTTAACATAGATTTTTTTTAATTCCAGTATAGTTAACATACAGTGTTATATTAGTTTCAGGTGTACAATATAGTGATTCAACACTTCCATACAACACTCAGTGCTCATCACAAGTGCCCTCCTTAATCCCCATCATCTATTTAACACTTCCCCCCACCCACCTCCCCTCTGGTAACCATCAGTGTGTTCTCCATAATTAAGAGTGTTTCTTGGTTGCCTCTCTCTCTCTCTTTTTTTTTTCCCCTTTGCTCTTTGTTTTGTTTCTTAAATCCTACATATAAGTGAAATCATATGCTATTTGTCTTTCTCTGATTTATTTTGCATAGCATTATACTGTCTAGCTCCATCCATGTTGTTGCAAATGGCAAGATTTCATTCTTTTTTGTGG